>NC_079295.1:6412659-6715689 GCF_023638135.1 Falco biarmicus | reverse complement strand
CAGACGTACTGCAGAGAGCTGGAGTGCTTCCCCCAGCCCACCTCCTTGCCAAAGCGGACCCAGGTTTCCCCACCCAACATAAAGTTTGACCATGGATGGAGACTAAAGCCCTGGCTGCTGTTGACACCAAGACACAAGCAGAACCACCAGCCTTTGCACGGTGGAGAAGAATACCCAGAACTGCAGCAGCCAATGCTGAAACCAAGGTGCTGTGAAGCCAGGTGGGACCTTGCCCACAGGGCCCCTCCTGGAAGACTAATCCTGATGTCCATCCTCCTGCAGCCGCCTGCCAGACCCACAGGTGACACCCAGCTTGCTGGCCACTAGAAAAAGAAACCGTTCATTAAAGTAATTAGGATCCAAAAGGAAGGGACATTTAAATAGATTATATTTAAAGGGGATATTTAAAGAAAAACACATGGTTTTCTAAGGTTTCGACTCATGGTCATGTTGGTGAGAAGAACCTCTGATGGCAAGTTCCTCTGGCATCTCCCGTCTGGCTTCACCCATGGGAATCCAGCCCTGTCCCATGGCAAGATGTGCCCAGACATTGCAGGAGCCTTATGTAGAGATCAATCAGACAAAAATGACAGGTGTTGCTGCATCAACCACCTTGGTATTATTCAAAGCTGGTGTGAAGAACTCGGTGTGCTTTCTCACCCATTTCTCTAGAGCGCTTGGGTGGTGGCATCCATATTGCCATGTTGCATCACGCTCCCTTCAGTGCCCAACGCGAGTTCCAGGCGCGGTGCCCAGCGGCTGCTCCACTCACATGTGGCTTCTTCCCTCTCTCTATTCGTTCTTAGCAGGGTAAGGATCCTTACACACGTTCACAGGGAGGGAGAAAAGGACTGCCATGAAAGCCCGTGCTGGAAACAACAATCTATTTTTTATACCTCCTCCCTCGCGGAGACAATCCTCCTCCTCTGCCCTGCTTGGGAGCGGCAGCACCTGCGGGCGGGCAGCTCTTGGCTGGCAGAGCCTTTGCCTCCAGGAATGCCTGTCCACATTTCCTTACCGTATTTTATTTTCAGCTTGAGGATCTTGACACAAGCTACTACTTTTTCCCCACCCCCTTAGGATCAGCAGTGAAGCCAGCAAGAACAAAACCGTGTTCCTCAGTTCCACCTCTGTGTCACGGGCCAAAGCGGTTGTGTCCTGCCAGGACGTTGGGGAAACCACTGCTGGGACAGGAGCAGAGGGACAAGGCTGAGAATGAATTACCTTGAGTGGTACTGCCGATGGTGGTGAAGAGCACAGCACTCAGCAGAGCGAGTGCTCCCACCACTGGGCTGGAAGAGGCTGGGGAAGTGCTGGCCCCCAGGACGGCTGTTCCTCCCAAGGACATCTGGATGTAGCCCCCAGGACAGCCAGAAGCACACCTGAGGACATCCTCTTTAGTCCCTCTGGAGTCCAAGGGATAAAGGAGGGGCACTCTGCCAGCTCCAGCCCTGTGTTGGAGAGAGGAAAGTCACTGCTGGGACCCCCACGAGGGCTCACGTTGGGCAAATGGTGCTACATCGAGGGTGGGGTGGGAGGCACGGCATGTCCCCAGGCTTGTCATCCTGCTCGGTGGCCAGCCTGATCGCACCATAGATCAACTTGGTTCCCTGCCCCTGCAGGACAAAAAGGGCTCTCTCCCTGCATAGCACCGGGCTTGCTGAGCTGCGCCACTGTAATACAATTGCTGATGCTTATGAGACACCACATTTTTTCCAAATAATTTGCTCTTTTTATTCCTAATTTTCATCCAAATCTTATTTTAGGGTTTTTATTTTGTTGGGTTTTTTGCTTGGTTTGTTTTCCGTAAACTTACTTTAATAAATGAATGGCTTTTCAACAATGGCTTTTTCATCAAAGTCCTGGGAAATCTGAAATACTTGGCTGTTGCTCGTAAAACTGAGCGCAGTGCATTTTGAACACCACAAGCCAAAAGCAGCTTTACTATTTCCATGCTCTGAAATGGTTTTCCATCCCAGGGCGGCTTGATTTGCAAGCTGGCCTTGCTCCTTGGGGTCCCTACACCCCAGGACACGTCTCAGGCCTCAGCACTGGTGGGAGTGGGGCTGTGCCCGGCACAAGGCTTCTGCATGGGCTGGTGCTCCCCCAGCATTCTTCAGCCATGGCTAATTTGCCGGCTAGTGTCACTGGCGAGGCTTGTGAGCGCTGGAGGTCCCTGCGGGACATGGGGTTTCAAGAGCTGAGGTGACTGTGGGTTTGCCAGAGCCACAGATTTCAGAAATGGCCCACTCTTCCCAGAAGCGCTGCCTGTGATTTCAGGGAATTTTGTCTGGAAATCTTGCCTTGCTGCCATGTCTGACCATCAGCTGAAACCTCCTCCTGCTTTTTAATGGCTCTGTGTGTGCACACCCTGTCACGCACTGCCATCTTCTGCAGGCAACTTGCCCATGAGCTCTGAATTGGAGTGCAGAGTCCAAGGTGATGGACCACATCTTGGCATCCTGAAGGCCTTCAGGGCAGGTGCTGAACAGCATCCCCGTGCACTGAGCCTGCCATCCTGGCACATAGCTCTTGCCATGCAGAGTTTCCATCCCACACCACCATGCTGGAGCCACATCTTGCACCAGGCATGCCGGTTCATCCGGACCTACTTTTAGAGTCCTTGCCCTCACCTGGTGGATGTGGCTGAAGCACTGCCTGGCCCATCACCGTGCCACCAACCCAACGGAAACTGGATCCCCAGAAAGCCCCAGCAGCAGATCCAAGCTTGGTAGTTTCCCCCGCTCTGTTGCCATACGATCCTCAGTGGAGCAGCAGCCAAGCCTGGGGAACCTGCTTCCAAAGCGATGCTGCAAAAGGAGGGAGGGATGTTTAACCCAGACCTTGCGGAGTGTGGCAAGCTTATGGAAGGACAGCAGCAGCCTCACCAGGGCGGCGGCTGCCTGCTGGAGGACACCTGGGAAGCACAGTTGCCTCCTCCAAGATTTAGCCGCTTGCTGACCGCAATCCTGCTTAGAAAGGAAACAGGGCTGGGGGAACCCCTGTGGTCTTCAGCTCCTCACCAGAGTGCCCCAGGCAGGTCACCCAGCTCCCTGCACCCCCACCATGTCCCACCCCTCCTGCCCAGGGCCCTGGGCACCCTGCAGATGAAGCGCCCGCCTATTTGCCCGTCCATCCACCCATGTGGAGCCTGCCATGCTCCCAGACCCCTCCCCACTGCGGTGCTGACCCTCGCCCCACGCCTGGTGAGCTTGCAGGCATTAGCTGCCTATCTCTGAGCAGAGGTCACTACAGAGCATGTAATTTAACTCTCTCATAAAAATCATCACTGCCTCAATTATTCAGCACCCTCGCCCCACTGCCCAAGCTCATTGCTGATGTTTCCATGCAGTTGAGATATCAAATTGTATAATTGGCATTGGTTGCCAAGACCCAGCTCTGACTTTGTAACACCAGTGTGCCTGAATTCCTACCGCCTCATTTATACGTCACTGATTTTACACATATGCAGATGCCAGAACACAATATAGCTGCTTTGTAGATGGTCTGTAACATGAATTTCTGAGGCCAGCACATGATTCAATGCAGTCTGGCAGCTCCACTTGCAGTAACCTGCTTGTGCAGACCCTTGAGTACCAAGACGTGTACCTGTGCTTGCATGATGCCCTGCACTGGGTCTGCAGGCAGGATGGTGATGCCAGACTGGCACGTGCCTGTGAACACCCGGATCGGGTGCTGGCCGGTAGCCCAAGCAGAGTGCCCTGCCTGCTGTTGTCCAAGGGGAGAGCTGGCAGCAGGACGGCCCCAGGACCAACGGGCTCCCACACTGGGTTGGGGACAGGTCCCAGAGATGGGGACCTCCATCCCTGGGGGTTGGAGGAAGGGTGATGTCAGGCCAACACAACTTCATGCAAGCAGCAACGCTGCCATCTCCTTGCCCCACTGGTAGGGACCCCTCCTGGGGCCAGGGTGGAGGAAGGGCTGGCTCCAGCTTTCCCTCATCCTCTGTCTGAGCTCAGATCCCTGGGCTGAGTGGTGCCACCCACGGTAATATGTCCTCCAAGGGTCACAGTGGGCAGGCAGGACCAGAAGCCAAAGCGCAGGACTCCCTTGGGGTCAGTCTCAGCAGCATCCAGCTGTGAAGCAGGTTGTGACCCAACTTGCTCGGTGACCAACGCAAGGCCAATTTTTAAATCATGAGCATCTAGGGAAGTCCTGGTCCAAGCCCAGCTAGTTGCACCAGGCAGATCTGCACAAACCACCCTAAAGAGCAGGAACAGTAGATGCATGGAATAACATGAGCCACGGGAAGCCAGGGGACAGAGGGGACACAGCTACTGGAAGTGTGTACACATGCATGAGGGAGATCAACTGATGGCAGCTGCTTGGACATCTACAGGCATTCAACAGGGTTACCCGCCAGCAGGTCTAAGGATGCCAAGGTGCAGCGGGATAAGGGGGAAGGTCTTTGCAGGGGTAAATTGCTGGTTACAAAGATAGGGAACGGAGGGTACAAGCAGCAGGTAGTTTTCATCAGGGAGCCACAGAGGGACCTGCAATGACAACTGCATTCTCCAACACAAATGGTCTGGAGAAGGAGAGCGCAGCGAGGTGGCACAGTTTGTTGCTGATACTCGTATCAGGGAAGCAAAGACAAGGCTGAATGCAAAGAACTGCAGAAAGATTTTTCCAAGGCTGACTGAAGGGGCCCAAAAAGCAGAGGAGATGAAATGCAGTGTAGGCAGTTGCAGAGCAATGCACCGGGAGAATGTTACCACTCAGCTGTGAGGCCTTGGCACTGTGACAGATGGAGCTGACCTGTGGAGCTGTGCCAAGGAAAGATCAAAAAAATAAAAAAAGCAAAGTTAAAATTGAGAATTAGGAGGAGGAAAAATTGGAAGCAAGTTCCAGCAAGGGCTATTAGCTATAAGAACAACATCTCTGGCTCAAAAATCCCAAGACATGGACTGTAGGAGGTTGGAAAAATGTATGAAGAAGCATTGCTTGAACCGGTTTGTCACTTACACAAGGTTGGTCACCATCAGCAACAGCATCCAGGGCTCACTCCAGCTCCCTGCAGCATCCCCTGCTTTGCTGAAGCAGCCTGCATTGCACACTATGCATTGCACAGAGCATCCCGAATGTTCACTTGTAGCTCGCCACCAACATCATTGCAGGCAGGGGACCCCCTGAAGCAGCCCGAGCTCTGCCTTGACACAGAGGACCAAAAAGCAGCTGGAACATCAGCAGCTTTGTAAGAATTCAGTGCTCTTCCCACAGTAATACCTCCCGGCTCCCATACCACTAGCAGTTTCGTGAGACAGGCAGTGGTTGTTCTACCAAGTGGAAGGTGTTTAGATTAACCTTCACATTGGTGAGCAGTGATTAAACATATCCAGGACAGCTGTAAACGCACTCTGATTAAATGTATCCAAAACAGATGTAAACACAGTCACGTCGCCTTGGCCTGGTGCACCAACGCTGCTTCCAGCAAGGAGCCGCTGGCCACGTCTCTGGGCCGTGGAGCCGCTGATACACTCATAAACCCATCAAACAGTGTCCGGGCTTGCAGCCCTCGCAAGCCGCGGGAGGCATCAGTCTCCCCACTGGCCCGGTCCCAGTGCAAGGCTCTGAGCAGCCCCCTCCTCCCTGCCCAGCTGGCAGAGCCTGCAGAGAGCAGGGGGCCAGGGGCAGCAGCATCCCCCAAGGAAGCAGGTCTCCTTCTTGTCACCACCCTCACACGTGTTGGCTTCTGTCCCTCAATACCTCAAATGGTGCCTGCTAAAGCTGGACAAACCACACGTTTAAATACAGATCAAGCTCTCAGCCGTGAGAACCGTCTGTCCTCAGGGCCCCTTCTGCTGTCTGTCCGTCCATCCTCCCACGGTAGCTGAGTGTGGGACAAATGGGGTGCGTGTGCCAGGGTGGTTATCTCTTCCTCCATCTCCTTCCCTTGGGAGGATATCCTGGCATCATCTGCCTTCACCTACCCGGGCCCTGACATTTGCTCCCTTCCCAGCAGCTTCCTGCTTGGGACATTTCTTTGTCTCAGCTTCCTTTCCTACTTGTGCCACTGAAACCAAGGCAACTGTCCCGGGAGCATCAAGCGAACAAGGTGTCGCACACCACTTCTTGTGCTGCGAACATCCTCCACGGCAAACTGCCTCCCACGCGCTCATCGAGCAGACCTGCCAGCTCGCCACGCCGGGCAGCAAACCCGCTACGGCAGCCTCAACACCACCAGAGACCTCACCACGTGGCTGTGGTTCCCACCAGCTGTGCTGACATCTTGCTTCTTGTCTCCCGGACCATGGCTCGCTCGGTCGCAAAGGGAACCTGCACCAGGTTAAACCGCAGAAATCCTCACTTTATGAACACTGAGCATGGGGGCTGGGTGCCACCGCCGCAGCCACCCACCCTCATTGCCCCAAGGCAGCACAGCAACCCCTTTGGTACCACCGGGGACAACCGTGGCTCCCCACCCATGCAGGGATGAGCCACACTGAGCAGATAAAGGCAGACCTGTATGCTAAGGGGAGCAGTTTATGTACAAACCACAAGTTCAAACAGGGTCACCAACACACCCACCCCGTCTGGCATGGAACACCGATCATTAAAGCAGAGAGAAACCCTTAGACTATATTTTATGCATCCTACATGAAACTAAGGGATCTGGAAAATCCCAGAGCATTCGGATGCAAAGGTCTAAATCTTGACAACGCTCCTGGCAAAGCTCTGTGTTTTGTTTGCACTATGTAACAGCTTCTTCATAAGGAAACAATTGACTTGGTTAAGGAAAAAAGCCACCACAAAAAGCCTCGCCCCGCTGTTCAGCTGATAGAGCTCCATCAGTGACGTTGCTCTTGATGCCAGTCCCAGTTTGGGTTGCTGAAGCTCCTGCACTCAGCGAGGAATCTGGACCAGGCAGAATGAAACCACAGAGCCACACGTTGCGACTCCAGCTGCTCAGGCGCCAGGAAAGGACCGGCCTCAGGGAACTGAAGGCAACCATTTGTTTTTGTGTGTTTTTGGAAACACTTCCTTTAGCATATAATGCAGTTTTCTCCCATCGGTGTATCTTATCACCCTCAAATATTTAGTTTTTTAGCCACAAGTCTTAACTTTGTTACGTCAATTTGTGCTTAGGAACTGTAACTTATTTCAACAAGGGTTTTGTTTTGTTTTTTTGTTGGGTTTTTTTTTGGTTTGTGGATGAAGCCAATGCTTTTTCACAGGCTCTGAGTGAGAAGCCCAGCCCTGACAACTGATACGCGGCACAACCAGTGGCCTGCCCAGCACTGTTCATCTGCCCTCCCTTCACCACCGTACATGACGCAGGGGAGACATTCCGGGAGCTTCAAGAAACCCGAGGAGTTGGGATTTGTAGGTCGGGCATCTGTGCTGGGGCCAAGCTGCCCGTGTGCCCCGCCGGCTCCACAGGTGCCACCCTGCTTGGTGCTGCTTCCACCCTGGACTGCGGCTCTGCAGCTCTCAGGGGGGCAACACCGCCTTTCACAGAGAAAATAGCTAGACAGGATTAAATTACTCATCAGAATGAAAACACAAAGCCAGGTTTAACAACTCACACTAAAGCAAGACGTGGTTCAGAGCAGAATCAGCAGATGCCCAGATAATAATCATATTGGGAAGAGTTCGCATTGCAGGGCATGATTTTTCCCTTGCAAGAAAATGGTAAGTATGGAGATAAGGGTGATCCAATTAACCAGGCTTTATGTGGATTTCCAAATGGCATGTGGCAATGCTCTTAAGCGCTTAAAGAATGCCCAAAAGCTCTTAAAGAAACTGAGCTGCCATGGGATAAGAGGTAGAGACCTCTTGGGATTAGTAACTGGTGAAAGGTCAGGAAGCAAAGAGCAGGAGCAGGACTGCATCTCTCAACAGAAGGAATGGGTGAGGCCCCCGAGGGTCCGACCCATCCTGCACCTCCCTGAGTGCTCTGGAAAAGGCCAGGACACAGCAAGGTGACAACAACGTGTCCTGGCAGGACAGCCACCAAGGGAAGTGAAGGCAACAGATAAAGGCTGTCACAAAAAGGCTATGGTGAAATCCATGCTTCAGGGCATCTGTGCTCCGGGGCAAAGGCTTGATCCAGTGATTCACCTCACCCCTCTCTTGTGCAACACCTGGATGAAAGGAGGAGTTGCTGCTGCCAATCTCATCTGCTTCCAAAACTACCAAGCAGCTTAAATTCACATGCAGTTGTATCTGCTCAGGTTCCCTGCAGCTGCTCCTGCTACATCTGCAGGAACCCATCTCTGCTTGGCTTCAGATGGACGCGTGCTGTAGATAAAGGGCAAAAGAAACAGATGTGAGCGTGCAGTGGCTTCGTAAAGCGTGGAAAATGTAAGGATCAGGCAGGGTAGAGGGCATGTAGTGGGAGAAATAATGCCACGCAGGGAAAAGGCTCGCTGCACTTGCTGGAGCATGCAAGAGGGAGGAATGGCAGAAGGTTCCAAGTGCTGGGTCTCTGCTCTGCCAGCTACGCTCAGTTCTGCCCCTGTCCCATCAGGGGTGGAAGGAGCAGGAGTCACTACAGCTTGAACCCTCTGGAGCTCCCCGAGCACTGGGCCAGCCATGCTCCCTGCAGCGGGACTGCTGAGGACTGTCTTCATGGCTGGAGGGAGCCTGTTGTCTGGATCAGTCCCCGAGCTGAGCACTGCAGCCCCCTCCCTGGCAAGCCGTGCTGGGCACAGCACGCAGGGCCTGGGGTGGAGGAAGGAAGTTCAGTGTTAAACTTGCTATTCAAAGGAAAAATCTGGCTTCCTCATGCCCCAGGATCTCCGTTTCCACGACTCCCCATACTCCCCAGGAAGCCAACGCGTACACAGTGGAGCTGGACGGGTGCTCCAGGTCACAGGGAGGCAACCAGGACCTGGGCTGCAGCAAGGACAGCCATGGTCAGGCTGAGTCACAGCCAGCCGGGTCCCAGACAGACGCTCCTGTGGGCTGGGGCATGACTCAGCTCACAGCCCAGCCCTGTTGAGGTTAGGATGAGGAGTTCAGGTCTTTTTTTCTGAGCCGGAGGACATCTCATCCCCATACAGCAAACCTACAGATGCACCCCCAAACGACTCTGCAGAAGTTCAAGGCTTGACGTGCCTCTGGGGACAGACTGGCCAGTGGCTGTGGTGAAGACGTGCCAGGAGGGAGCCAGCCCAGGCGTGCCCTGGCCAGGGAGCAGAGAAGAGCAATGACCCTGCAGACCATACTCCCAGTATTGCCACTGGTCCTCACCAGCTGCCACCAACACACCAAATACTGGGTGAGGAGCACAGCTGAGGGCTGAAGTTGCATCAGACCAGGGCATGACCCGGAGACTGCTGCCAGCTGGTGGAGAACCTGGGAGTCATCTCAAGGAGCCCCTGGCAGACCCCCAGCCCCCCTGCTCCCAGCCAGCAGTAGGCACAAGCCACCTGAGAGCGTCCAGCAGATCACATAAAGGAAGGATGGCTGGGCTCACTCAGCCAGCTCAGCCAGCGGGTGCCTCCCGGGGTGCAGACCAAGGTCTCGCTGCACGTTGGAGGCTGTTCCTGGGTCTGGCACAGGTGCAACATGTGTCAGAACTTGGGATCAAGCTCAGGAACCCACAGGATGAAGGTAGCTCTGCATGGCTGGCAAACAGCATCCCTGCCAGATGTCCAGCTCTTTCTCCTCAGCCACCCCAACAGAAGGCTTCGCTCCCGTGACAGGTGATTACACTGCACGGATGAAAGGCAGGGTGATGGTCCGTTTTAGGGATCCAAGTGCAGACTGCTCATCCAGCCAGCAGCCCCCTGGCAGAATCCTAGGATCTCTTCACCGGCTCAGCAAGACTCAGGAGAAAGCAAATTAATCTGTCATGTTCCCATTCCTCTCCTCCACAAATTAGTGTTGGCATGAAGGAGGCGGTGCCGACAGCAAGCCCTCCTGTCATCCAAGAGAGGGTACTACCAGTATCTACAAATGCTGTCCTGCCTATACCCTGCAGTGATGCTGCTGCCCCTGATTTCCCTACACCAGCCCAATGCACCATCCCAGCGCGTTTACTGACAAAGCCAGTTTGACCAAAGCAGCATGGATTAGCCGTTTTTTGCAGTCCCTTACAGACTGTATTTACCGGGAAGGTTCAACTCCACCTGGGAAGCAGGAAGGGCAGCACTTCCAGCAATGAGTTCCCAGCCACAGGCCACCAGACAAGTTGCAGGCACAGCAAGAGGCTGCCAGCTTGGTGGAAAACCTAGGAGCAAAACTCCCAGGGTGCAAAACTCTTGACAAACCTGGGAGCTCCGCTGGGCTCACCCACCTGCCCCCAGCCACCACAGGCTTTCCCTGGCAGCCTCAGAGGCAGCCAGCTCCCTCCCGCTGGTACCGGCAGCGCCGGCATGTGCCTCAGTGCCAGGGCTGGCAGGGGTTATGCTGGTAAAAGTCATCACACATGCTTAGCGCTACGAAAAAACCAAAAACCATGGGGCCAACACTGCTCATCATTTCAACTGGAGTGTAAGCAAAAGTCGTCTACCTGGCATTAAGTTGTATTTTCCACATGCAAAAGGGATGGGGGGACTCGCTCGCACAAGATCTGGACGGAAAACCTTCAAGGCCAGAAAAGGCAGAAGGCGGAAGGAAGGCGGAGGGAGGCTATGTACTTGCACTAGGGACTTCCTTGGGTTAGACAAAGGGTCGGGGCCAGGTCTGTGTGACTCACCACGCTTTTCTGAGACCTGCTGCCAGCCTGATGCAACCCCTGCTGCAGCAGGAACAAAGCACAACGGCCCATCGCCAGTACCAGGGAGAAACATGGGAGCTGCAAGAGCTGCTATAAAAAGATATCCTTTTGCAACCTGTGAACTAAAGACACTACACATGAGCTGCTGGTAGAGGAGAATCCCGTTCCACCCACTGCTTTGGGTGCTTTGTGTGTAGCAGAAAATATCTGCTGGTACCACCAGATGGACAGGATACTGAGGCTTCTGCTTTCAGACATGGTTCTGCGAGCAGCCTTCGAAGGCGAAATCACCAAAAAGAAAGAACACAGCCGGAAAAGTAGCCCCAAATTTTTGCAGTCCCAAGTTTGCAGCGCATTCGCTACTTACTCACTTTTCTAAGTCTAGAGCTGCCGGGTCGGGCCCCCACCCTCCCCTCTGGCACAACTACTCCTTACAGCTTGGAAGCTATTTTTTCCCACCCTGCTATCTAAAAAAAAAAATTGGCGTGAAAGCTTTTATCATCCTGAAAACATGCCAACTGCGAAGGCGACTCTGTGTCTCAGACGCCTGTTTCCTGGCAGATTTTAAGTCCTTTGCTCAACTGCTAGCATGGCGGGGGCAGGAGATGCCTGCAGCAGCAGGCTGTGAACTGTCGTTTCAAACCATCGTATGTTTAACTGCTGCTAAATACCCAGGAGACCAACGTTTTCAAACAGCAGGCGAAGAGCTAGACATGCAGCCAAGTGGCGTTGGCCCATCCAAGGTAAAGAAAAGGTGTGAACGTGCTGCGGGGTGATGCCGCACGTGGAGACGAAGGGCCACCAGCACAGGTACAGCCGCCAGGCAGCGCTGGGTAGGGTCACCCGGCTCCGCACCTCTGCCAGGTCCGTCACCCCTTCGCTTCCCAGGTAATAAGGCTTCAGCTCTGTTGGCTCCCAGTAGTTTGAAGGGAAAGGATGGGACCCAACAACCAGGCTGAGTAGGGGAATGTAAACCATATTCAGAGCTTGAACTCCACGCTGGCCCAAAAGAAATACAATCAGATACCAGTAAGACAGCCAAGGAACCAGCCAGGAGGTGGGGAGACATTTTGAGCTGTTTGACCCCACCACAGCCCTCTGCTTTCCAGAGCCTGGGTCCCGCAGGGCATCACAGCGCCCGTCAAACAGCACAGCGGTGTTCACCTCCCAGCACCGACTCCGGATCAGGAGAGAGGAGAGCCCTGCCACCCTCTGCCAGCCTGAGCAACAGGGTGGAGGATGGGACATAGCCAGCATCTCTCCGTGGCCTCTGCCAGCAGGACTCTCCTGCCAGGCCCTGGGGGAGGAGGGGTGGCATGGTGACATTCCTCTAACAACTAGCGGGATCAGCAACAGCGTCTGCACTGCCAGGGTTAAGAGGCAGGCATTAGAAAAACTGCCTTTGTTCAACAGTGCAAGCCTAGAGGGAGAAAGGAAAAAAAAGCATCTGTTACTAGTGATGCAAGAGACCGATATGATCAAGGTGCCTGCCTCTCCCGCTGCAGCTGGTTTTAAGCACAAACTTGGATACGAGTCAGCTGCAGCTTCCCTGTTTTGTCTGGGCATCAAAAAGTGAATTTCTTTCTTAAGGGTTTCAGATGCTTTGACCTGACATAGGCAAGCTGCTTTTCCAAGTTTAAGAAGCATCAGAATACTTCTTGTACGGTTCCAAAGACAGCACTGATATTTTAGGGTGTCAGACTGGGATCATCTCAGATAGGGAATGGCCCTGCCTTCAGCTGTCCCCATGAAAATTCACTGGAGTTTTGTGAAAATTGGTGTTTGGTAGAAGGAAAGGCCTCTCCCTGCTGCAGCGGTTCCCAAACCCAAACACGTAAATGACTGGCTGAAGTTCACAGTCTGCAGCCAGGACACATTTTGGGGATGCTTCCTATAGAGCAGGCCAAGCAGGGAACACAACACCGGCCCAAAGTGACCAGCGTCACCCACGGAAAGCACACACTTCCAGGGTAGGAGGAAGGCAAGTCTGTGAGTTAGATGTGTTCTGCAATGAATTCACACGGCTTCTGTGGCACGCTGCAGCAGCACTCTAGTGGTTTACTGTACACATGGAAAAAACCACTGTCATTTTTCCAGTGATGGGAATAAACTCGTATTTCAATTAGTATTTACCAAAACAAGAGCCAGACAAATTCTGTACTCTCTGAAAATGTGTTTATTCCAAAGCTAAATTTCTCACATAAAACAATGTCTCTGAACAGCAGCGTCGGTCCTCACACAGATCAACAACAGCCTTCTGGGCTCCAGGGCTTGGGGTCTTGACCCATCTCAAGAGAAAATCTCAGAAAGCGGAGGGGAACAACAGCAAACAAGATAAATTGCCACTGCTCACAAGATGAGAAAAAGTGCCAAGGCACTTCGCACGGAGCTTGGTGTCTGCACAAAGATCTCACAGAACACCCTGCTCTCTGCAGGCTGCTTGCTAAGGAGCAGCTGCTACTGTCAGGAGAGAACTGCATTATTCCTGCAGACAGAAAACAGGACTGTTGGATTTAATAATCTGCTGAATTGCTTCCAAGGACTGAAGTGGCTGAGAGGTCATGTTAGCGATGTGCTCTTTTGCAGCCTGGAGCCCTCGCACCAGCTCCAGCACGCATGTTTGGTCCCAGCTGACACCCTAGAGGGGTTTACCTTCTTCCTCTTGCCTCAGCCTCTTGGAGAGATGCTCGCTGATGGCCATGAGCGGGTTGGCTCTGTACCTGGGATTGGTGATGACCTCATGAAACCGAGTCACCTCTTCTTCCCTGAGGAAAGAAAAACAACACACAAATGCTAAGTGCCTCGTGCAAAAGGAACTGAGCAGATAAGAACTCATAAAGCAGCGAGTTTCTGTACAGACAGAACAATGCTGGGTATAAACCTCAGAAAGAAAAAGTGCAAGACAGAAACCTAATTTACCGAAGGGCAAAGCTCAAATTGCTGCCAGCTTCATGGGAGCCAGAGACTTGATCTCATGCCACAGAGCCTGAAACAATCATGTTAGTGTCCAGCATCACTTGCAAATGTTTTTTTTAGAGCTTTTCCATAGTAAATCAGGAACAAGAGACTGTGAGTAGCTGGTAAATCACTAAGAATGAAAACTACTTCACATTGCACTAGCACAAAAGCAGATTCTGCTTTTGAGAGCCCATCTACCGACTCTTTTATTGCTCAGTGTAGAGGCTCGGCGATCCTATGTGCAGTACTAGTTAGACACCATGGGAGGAGCATGACAGAATTACCTCTGCATGCTCGGTCACAGCTGGTTGCTGTGGTAATGGTCTTGTCTTAAAAAGCAAGCAAGCAGGGAGGAACAAGAGAAAAACAGGAGTGTAAAAAAAACCCAGTGAGTTTTCACGTAAGTTGCATCTATTGCAGCCTCCCCATCTCCCTCAGACACACTCTCCACAGCCCATCCAGACACACATCTCCACGTTCTCAGTAGTTTCTGCGGATCAGCAGAGCACTCTCCAGCTTGCAGCATGCAGCTAGCTCCCTCCCCAGTACAGCCCTTCCCTTCAATGCCAGCCCTGCCCCTGTCAGAGGAACAGAGGAGCCAAACCTGAAGCTTGGGTTGTGGCAGGTGGGGCAATAAGGTGAGGCTTAGGGAAGCTCCAGTCCTAACTATCATCTGGGAAAATAAACCTCAAGACCTTCCTCCAAACCTTGTCCCTCCCAAGAAGCACAGACTTCCCAGACCACTGTGGCAAGATACGCACCACTGCTCGGTGCAGCCGTACAGCTTTGGGCAGAGGAGAGGAGCGGGGCACGCAGGGGACCAGCAGCTCGCTGATACAGAAGGCTGTGGTGGAGATACCTATTTGGATTTAGACCTGCATACAAGTGTTCCTCAAGCAGTGCTCCTCACCCATGAGTTCCAACACAATGAGACACTCACTGGTGGCCCTCAGGGCCTGGCCTTCTGCAGTAAGCCAAGGAGGGACTCATCCAGAAAGGCAGAACTGAGCAAGAAAGGCATCCCGGCACCGACACCGGCCAGTTTCAGACACAGAAGGGTATTCACAGAGTGGGCTGGAGAGCAGTGCTGGGATCTGTAGCCTGACTGTTCTCCTGAACGTCAGTTTGAAGTTGAATGGCTCAGAACTGATGGAAATCCTGGAAACATGGATCACAGAAAGCAAACACTGCCAGATCACAGTGCTTAGCTCCAGGAGAGCTGCGCTGAGGGGAAATGAAGTTCTTGATGCCTGGTGGCAGTACGAAAGAGGAGTAAGGACTTGCCAGACCAAGTCCAGGAAGCATTTAGTGCTTCATTTTACAAGAAAAGGTTTGGCAGATGCCAGCGGACAGCTGTCATCATCAGGGACGTATGGCAAGTTAAGCTAGCATGCCAGAGGTGTTCTAACAGAACAGCTGTAGCTCCTGATGCTATAGCTCCTCAGCTACACAACTGCAGGAGGCTTTCCTGAAGGGATCAGCTAGAGCTCCAGGGGCCTGGCATCATAAGAGACTCAGCCACAGCTGGATGTTGCAGCTCCCACTCAGCAAGCTGAGACAAGGAACACACCACCTGGCTGATAACCACATTGTCCATGCTGCACAGATGAACACGGTACAGACATACTTACTTGGTACAGCCAGAAACGACAATCGTGGCCAGGAGGAAAAAGATGACAGCTGGTGTGGGTTTGTCCTGAAACCCCACAGGCCATACCCAGGAAGCCCAAGCCATCGTTTTCTTTTTAGTGAGACAGGGAAAGTAAACTCTTAAAGGAGCAAGTGCAGTTTCCTGAGCTCTCTAAAATGAGTTAGATTTTACATGAGACAGAAGCCGAAGCAGACTGAATCCATTTAGAAGTGACCGAGTCTGACAGGGACTAAGACAGAAGGACATGCACAAACATCCTGCACTATGTAAAGGGGAAAATCAAAGCTTCCACCTCTTCTAAGGCCTTCAGGTGTGCAAGACTAAAACACTGGTTGCCTAAAGAGGTTGTGTGATCTCCAACCTTGGAGATGTTCAAAAGCTGTGTGGACGTGGTCCTGAGCAACCAGTTCCAGTTCCAGGTGACCCTGCTTGAGCAGGGGGGTTAGACCAGGTAATCTCCAGAGATCCCTTCCAGTCTCAACCATTCTGTCATGCTCCACAGGAGGTGGACACTCTCAGAACTTGGTACTTACAAGAGCCGGTGTTTTTGAGCTTGTTTCATCAGACAGAAGTCTGCTGGTTCTGCCTTTGCTTTTACATGGCTGTGGAGAGAAAAAATAAAACAAGTTGAGTGAGTGTTACAGAGGAGTGGTAATTTAGCAATTGCTGTGGAGATGGGAAGAGTCCAGGGATTCTGCATCTGCCTTCCCAGAAAGTATAGGTAATTGTCCTGTATGGCAATTATCCTGAAAGGCAATTATTTCCATAACCAGACAGTAATGGAGATGCAAACTTCTTTTGCCACAGACTGACAACAGCTTAGGAGTCAGGACTGAATGGGCAGGAGGTAAATGCACTAAAGAAAAGTCAGATCACTTAGTTCCAGAGCTGGTCATTAGCTGTCCCTGCCCAGATCACTTTCTGCTTATCACTAACATCCAGGCCAAACCGATACTGTTGCTTAAAGAAAAGATCCCATTGAACTTCCCCTCACCACCAGGCACACGTCACCTCTGCACATCTCATGTTCCTCGCTAACGCTGCAGAGCTCCAGCGTCGGCAGATGTCAGTTACAGCCACACGGTTACTTATCGAGAACAGGGGACTGCCAGCCCTGCTTTGGACCCTGCAGCGGGACCACTGGGGTATAAGGTGTCGCTTATATTTTAAGATGAAGAACAGTAATATCCCTTTCTCCCTGTGAATGCATATCCTGGTCAAAGGTCGCCAGTTTAAGTCAGCTGCAGATTAGCTAGAGTGAAAGCACAACGGCAGAGCTTCAGCTTTGGCCACCAAACACAGGTTCGAAGAACCCCATGAAGTTACGAGACGATGGACTCGTGGGCACGCAGGATGGTGCACTGCGTGCAGCTGAGGCACAGCAGCAAGCACAGATCTGCACTCTCTCTTGACATTTCTTACTCCTGGGCAAAGTCCAAGGAGACCAGAGGTGTAATCCCATCCTGCACAGGATGCTGGAAGCACGTGGTGCCCGATGCCAAGCAGCAGCAGAGATTTCCACAAAGCCAAGCGCTGAGCCCAAGCAAGGGACATGCAGGAAGAGCAGCGACTGCTTTTGGGACTTGAAGTGCGCAGGGGGAGCTGCTGCCAGAACCGGACATTAAGGAAAGGAGAAGAAATTTCCGTTCTTCAGGATTACATAGATACAGAAGTAAACAGGAGAAGCAAGTGGGGAAGAGGGTCTGCCTCCACAGAGCAGCTTCCCTCCGGTTCGCCCTGGGGCTGAGCCCCAGCACACAGCCCAAGAGGGGAAGAGGGTCTACCTCCCACCCCTCTGCTGGGGCTGAGCTCAGGGAGGAACCTTCCCTTACTGGTGGGTGCTGGGGGCCAGAGCCTCCCCTGCCTGATCTGCCCCAGAGCCCTTCAGCTTTCTCAAGGTTAGGAAACATGACAGCCCCTCACCTTCTCTTCAAGACAGCAGGATCGGGTCTCTTCTTGGCAGTGTTACAGTCATCTCCTCTTCCTATTTCCCTCCCTGACCTGTTACCCTCTGTCCTTTTATTCTGCATTTCCCCCCCCCATTCTTCCTTTCCTCCTCCTCCTCCCTTGACCCATATTCCTTCACCCCACTCGCTTTCATCATCCCTTTCTACTCCGGTCAGCTCCTGCTCCTTTTCCTCATCTCTCCCTCTCCCCATTCTGGCCCATTTTGTTATTCCTCAAGGGGGATGCTGGTTGACCCAAGCTTCTGAGGGCTGCTCTCAGAATTACCCCCGGCCCAGCACAGTGTGCGCCAGCATCCAAGCTCCCTGCCAACCCAGACAAACGCAGACAGCGTGGATGTATGTCAGCCAGCCTTCGCAGCGCAGAGCCTAGGCAGGAAAGGGCAGCCAGGCAGATCAATGCCTGCGTGCTGCTGCTCCTGTACCCTTCAGTCCCTCTCGAGGTCACCCCAGCACTGGTGCCATTACACAACAGGCCTGAGAGCTCACCACGAATGGCAATCAGCAAGAGCAGACAAACAGCTACAGGGGTTTGAGCAGCTCCCATCACACTGCTGCGTCCACCGATACTGCAAGACACGGAGTGAGCAGGAAGGATCTCTGCTCTCTTCATGTCTGTTAACTGCTCAGCACAGGGACAATTTCTTGTCCCAGTTTGCCGGGATCGTTCACAGAAGCACAGACAAATTCCTTCTCAAGTTGGACGGCAACCCGTGGTCACCAGAGTAGGGGCTTGCCAAATCCACGTGTGCCACCGAGTCGCCGTGGCAGACCTTTCAAAGATGAGTCGCTCTGCAGATGGAGGCAACGCTTAAAGGAAAGTTCCAGACTCCATCCTGGGCTATATGAGCCCACGAGCCCCAGAGGCTGTGCCTCCCAGGACAGCTTCCTCCGCAGCACACTGCGAGGGCGCGGGGCTGCCTCAGGCTCTGCAAGCCCCACTTTTGCTTTCAGCCACCCCGGTATTTTAAAGGGCTTGGTGCTTCGGAAGGCTTTTCAGTTCCACTCGATAGCTCTGTCCTGCTCGTCTGGCAAGTTCAAAAGGCTGCTGCCTGAATTTCCCCCATTACACCACCAGCACGCTGCCTGCTCACTTGGACCACGTTAGTAGCCCTGTTTCATTACACTTCATTGCATTCATTCATTATAAAACAGAATAAAAACCTCACTGTAATGCTCTCTTACCCAGCAGGAGATCAAATTCCTGGAGAATCTAATCTTTTATTAATAATGCTGACAAATCACCAGAGTATTACCCTTCATTTATGTAATGATTCAAATCCTATAAAAGCCTCCTCTGATTATTTCAAACACTTACGCACACACAACCTCATGCAGCCCAGGAAGCCACAGGCTAGCAAGGGGAAGAGGAGCACTGCAGCTTCTCCATGACAGTACCAAGGGGGACTGCTTTTTGGTTGGCATGTCGCAGGCAAGCTGGGTGACACCAGTCAAGCTCCCGCCTCCGCTGTGTGACTGCAAATGGTGCTGGCCAAGCCCCAAATTCTCAGCCAGGGCTGGGCTTCTCTACCCTGCTGCGCCACAGGCCCGCTGAACTTTCTAGACACTAGAGCCTTGCAGCCGAAGTGAAGAGTATGAGCTCAGGCTTCCAAAAGGAGAGCAGGGCTGCCATACTCGCACAGGAGGCCTGGTTTGGAGAGAGAGAGGGAGCTGACAGCACTTCTCTGAGGACGTCAGGCTGGAGGGTCGTGCAAGACCACCAAACGCTTCCACGTGTGCCACACATCCTCTGCCACGCGAGCCTCCTGCTTGCACTGAACCCGCCACTTGCCAGATATGTTTGATGTCCTTTATCTCTCATACTAGGAAAGAAGAGGAACTACTTCCTAACCACATCACACTTGATTTTATAGACTATTATATTTCCAAGCCTCTTTGCCTCTATCTCCTGTTCAGGCCGAGGACTCCCTAGCTCACTTAGTCACCCCGTGCGCAGAAGCTGTGCCAGATCCTCCACCATCATCCCTGTCAGCCGTCTCTGAGCCTTTTCCAGTTCTACCCTGTCTTTTGAGTGGGTCAGGAATTCCAGGCTGCAGCAACATCATGTATTTGTACTAGATTATGCAGCCACCTGGGAAAGCAATACCCAAAGGAAGCACCTTACCTGTCCTCCCTTCCCTGTATGTACTTTCTGCAAGCCACTCTCTTGGAGAGCAGGGGCTCAGCCTCCAAGGGGGCTGGGGGAAAATGATGAGGGGGAATGACTCCTGAACACAGCCTGGAGTCCGCGACCACACGTAGTTGTAGCACATCCTCACAGAAAGAGGACAAAGCCACCTATTCAGGCTTGGGCTAAACCTTGGCCCAGAACTCCATCCAACCAACCCTCAGTGCTCTGCAGGACTTTAAACTGCGCGCACTTCTGCCGTTCATTCCCACCGAAAGAGAGGGCAGGCTGACTGAATGGCTGCATAAAGAAAGAACGAAAAAGAAAAATAATGCTATTCAAAGAATTAGAAGCCAAGTTAAGGAAGGAAATATTTTCCCATGCTTAGATGCAAGGTTCATAAGCTGCTGTTTGTCTGAGGAGTGGCTTTCCAGAAGCACAGGGAACTGCCAACTTAGCCACACTCTGTAGGTGGGTGTCCCACCTGGGTCGAAGTTTATTTCTGGGGCATCCAGCGAGTCACAAGAGGGTTCATGGTATCTCCAGCCTTGATCTGCCACCAAAGAGGAGGCTGCTTTGCCAGACAGACGCCTTCTTGGCTGTTCTCTAATCCAAATGCTTTCTTATTATGGTCAAAACAAGTTTCTAGTCCAACCCCTACTGAGCAACTGGAGAGGAGGCACAAGCGTTTGTGCGGCATGCACAGCATTTTTATTCTGCACTCGGGGATGCAAAAGCAGCGGCAACACTGGCCAGATGTTCAGGCAGAGCACTGCATTAAAAAGGAGAGAGCACAAGGGCAACCAGAACCCACCCCACAGCTGGCTGGGATGGTCGACACGTGGGTGTCAAGAGGATCTGAAATAGCCCTTCTCTTTCAGCACAGTAACGTCTGCAAGGACAGAATGGCAGGCTGCAACACCTCAAGTCCAGATTCTTAGGGCAGCTCAGCAGCATTACACTCTGGACACTTGTGTATCACTCCTGCGACGTCCAGGACATGTAGTTGCTCCCAGCCGGCCTCGTGCCAAGCCTCAGCTGAGCAACACAGCTTCCCTCTTAGCTGTGGATTCAGAGGATACGTTTAAGCTTTTTTCTTGTGGTGAGCGAAGCATGCAAAGGGGTGGAGTTGAGATTGAGGCCCTGTTGTCCTGGCTATTGGCACGGAGCTTGCATTGCCCGTAGCTACAACAAGCTGAACCGAAGGACACTCGATCCTGCAGGAAAAAGGGAAATACACAGCCCATCCCGAAATGGCACGTACCTCTTGGGTGGCTTCCTGCCCCTGCCACCTGTGGTCAGGTCACAGAGCTCAGGCAGGGCTTCCATCAACGGCTGCATGTCTCCCACCACAGGTGTCGCCTTCCGCTTTGCTTCGGCTTTTTGCTTCTGCTTGGCTAGCTTCACACTTTCTATTTCTGAATCAGAAACAAGACATGACTGGAGGACAGGGAAGCGTTTTTAAGAGATAACCTTTGAGCTAAGAAATTCATAGGCTGCTTCACCATCTACAGGAACAACAGGCCAGCAGTGATTTAAACCAGTTGAAGACTGAAAATGCAGTTGGGTAGCTCCCTCCCTTGCTGTTTGCTTATAACCATATACATCTCTACTGATATTTGCAATGGGAAGTGAAATTCCCTGACCGATTTTGTCTGAACTGTTTCCATCCCTTGCACTGTTCATGGCTCACAGCAACATGGCAGGAGACCTGGGGTGGAAAAAACCATGCTGACCTTGCATGGAACTAGGAGAGGGGAAGGGACAAACCAAATACACTCGGCTCCACATGTGGCATTAAACAGTCATAGCCCCATCTCTGCTTTGCTGTTGGGACAAAACAATGGTCTCCTAGCACAGGCTGGAAAGATGGACTTAATTTCAGTTGTTTGCTTAGTTTGAAGGAAGTCAAGGTCTCACCTTCCTGACTCATGGTAAAGCTCAAGCAGACAGATGCTGGATGAACTGGGCCCTTAAGAAAAGCACTGTGCCAAGAGGCAGACCCAGAGGCTCTTCCTCGAGGCCACATTTACCCGTCTCCCTGCAGCAGCTCTGAGCAAGGCTGTGGGCACATAAGGCTCTATAATGTTACGGCAGTCTCCCTTCTTGGCTGTGGGAGGTGGGCATTGACAGTGGCAGGCTTAAGCTTAAAGCTCCCTGGTGTAGAAATAGGTCCCACAGCTACACAAGCCTTACAGAGCCAGCAACCTCCAGGCTGAGCCCCAGCAGAACATGTTCCCCTCTAGGACAGCCCAAAAAAGCCCAGCCCTGCTACAAGCCTCCAGCTCAGCTCCAAGATGCCCCAGCCTGTCCCAGAAGCCCCTTGGTGATGATGATGCCAGAAACAGCTAGAGCTCAGCGGGTGCCATGAGCTCTTTTTCCTTCTGCCAGGTGACCAGCAGGCCTGGAAACCCACTGCACTGCACTGCCACCCCCGAGGGGTACGGTACCGGTGCGCTGGGGTGCACGATGGAGGACTCCACCTCCTCCACATGCACCCCACGGAGGCCGCAGCAGCAGGAGTGGGCTTCTGCTTATTGACTTGGACGACGAGCGTATTGCAAGGACGAGCCTCAGCACTGAGCTAGAAACTCCTTGTCTGGACATGGCAGAGTGCGGCACCAAGCAGCTGTGGGGCCAAGCTGGCGACACAGGGAGGCCAAGAGCTTCCAAAGCAGCATGGCCACAGAAACAGGACTAAATCAGCACAAGTATTTTTGGTGGGAACACAAAAGCAGCCAGTCCCACTTACAGACTGCAGGCAAGATGCCACCTGCAATTCTGGGTCTAATCCTGCTGCCCACATTCAAGAAAGCAGAACTCGAATTCACTGGCTAGCCACATCAGGGGAGGGAAAGCTCAGCTGGCTCCTTTCATCTTTGTCTTCTACTTATATCTTTGTCTTGTTTGCTCCCCAGCTTGGCCGAGTTGAAGAGCAACAGTTTTTCATGAACTGAAATTTTGCTGTACGTGGATGTTTGTGACAAATATGGATTGTAAACGCTTCTCCTCACAGCCATCTCTGCCAAGAACACAGCTTTCTGTTCTGCATCGCTTCTTTTTTTGGTCTGGCTTTATGAAGCTGACTACTTCAGTGCTTTCATAAACAGTATGTGCTCGAAATTTTCAGACACCTGATTCTGCACAAACATCCCAAATTCTTTTCCTATGAAGTCTTGTTCGTCTGAAGAGCCATGCGATATATGTATTTTTAAATGTGCATACTTCTAATGTCTGAAGCATTGCATAATCTTTTTCCCCCCTCTAGTCTCTCCTGAAATGATTTACTGGAATGGAAGAAATCTCCAAGTTCTGCATTTGCACTACTGAGCTGAACTTTAGTTCCCAGGGTCTCGGCAGCCAGCGTCACAAAAGCAGCCCTGGGACAAGAAGAAACAACAAACCCTTGGGAAGATTTAGGAAAACAGAGATATAATGATAACAACTTCAGCAGCCCAAGTCAGGTTCTCTTTTGGGGGGCAAAGACTGCAAAACCCACAAAGAATAGGCAGTTATTTGCATCAGATAAAAATAAATGCATTTCAGTTGACCGCAGCTCTTTTAAGGTCACAATGTTGGAATACCAAGTTTCATTTAAAATTCTCCGTCTCTGGAAATACCAGTTCATTTCACTCCATCAGCTAATAATAACAATATCAGTTTCTTTATTGATGTTTATATAGGCTCATTCCAGCTATACCATTTTTCTCAATAACAAGCTGCACACCTGGTACCAACACTTGCTGAATTTTCTTACGGAAACCCCCAGGTACCTGCTACCCTTAGCAAAGCATTTGCTAGGGAATGCTGGTGTTTGTCAGCTGGCCACAAGTTTAGTGGGGGAGTCAAGAGAGCCAGCAATTTAGGTACTTCTGTATCTGTAAAGCACTTCTAATACATAGCATCTTCTAAGATGCAGATAGTTTGGCCTGAAGTTTTCCATCTTGGTGTTCACCTCAAAGCAAAGCCTCTGCATTTCATCTGTATTCCCTCAGCTTAATAATTTCAGAGCCAAGAGAGGAGCAAAGAGGCCACAGCAGGGCTAAAATAACATACGTGATCTTGAGAAAGGCTGATGCTACAAAGGCATATATGCAGGAGGGCAGGATTAAGAGTGTAGGGATCCTGCTGCTGGCTTTTCCAAAGTGGCTGACCTTGACTAGAGGAGCAGTGCTGTCACCTAACTGCAGGAGTGTGGTCTCCATTTCTTGCAGAAGGCCCGAGTCCCATGTACCCCTTTTATTGTGGATTCTGTCATAAAATGCTGCTGAGGACATGCCTTCCTCCATGGCACCTGGTACCAGGGGAAAGCTCAGCGGGGCTCCAGCAGTCCCCTCCTCTGTTCCCACAACAGGGTGAGACAAGGAGAGACCTTTAAGAGCACCAAAATCGCAGCTGGCAGGCCAGATGTTAGGCCTAGCGCAGGCATCTCTGCTTTGAGCCCAGCAGGGACACTGAGGGTTGCAGATGTCAAAGGCACTTGGAAGTTGCTGGTTGGTGATAAGGAGGAGGTTTCCCTCACAGTCACTGTTACGCTACTAGCCTTTTATATAAGAGGAGCCAGAGACACCTTCACCGTGACTGGTGAAATGGCAGGTCGATGGCCCTGAGCTCAGAGCTCAGGAGCAGACAGCATATGGCGCAGCAGAAAGCCACGTCCCTCAGCCCCAAACACGGTCTGCCAGCAACTCTGTTGGGCAAGAAGGTGTTAAGAGAAAAGCCTGTCCCAAAACAGCTCCAGGTGGCAAGAGGAATCCCTCTGCTACACCAGCTAGCACAGCGTTGTCTCTTACTGTGCTGAGATAGTAGAAGCAAAAATACAGATGCTTCCCACAGGAAACAGAAGCATTTCTGCCACGGGCTGGTTTTGTTTAGGTCATATTTCACAGCCTCAAGAAAGGACAGACTGTCTGGTTAGTGGGTTCACTGACCTGTGGCATGTGGGAAAGTGCAGTAACCCAAGAGCAGTGTCCAGAGACCTCCCCTACCGAAGGGCAGGAGGGCCCACTGCAGGCTGTCACCACAGAGACCTGGGATTAGCTGGTGGCCGTGTGGGACTCGGCTCCAGGCTGTCCTGCTGTCCCTACAGCTCCACAGGGAGGAGGAGCTCCACTATACAGCCGGCCATATCTGTACTGGAGCTTTAAAAGATAGAGAAACAGGCTAAACCTACAGGGGCACAGTGTTCTATCTGTATAAATAAAGGTTTTAGGTAGTCATTTACGTTACACGTAGAGGAAGATCAAAAGTAGGTTTGGGACAATGACTCAATGTCAGCGCTGAACACTGAGAAACAATACCTGGGACTTTTACCCCATGTGCTGGGGAGCAGATGTGACGGTTTCTGAGAAGCACTCGGCCTCCCGCAGCACTGCCCGACGCTGCCACCCACACCCCACGTACAGGGAGATCCAACAGAGCCATGCTCTGCGATGCTCGCAGCACCGCCGTGCGTCGGAGGAGTACTTACTCTGCAGCCATCTCTCCTTCCTCAGCTTCATTTTTTCTTTTTTGGAAAGAACTGTTTTTTCTTCTAAACCTAGAAGAGAAGAGAGACATAAGATGAAGCCTGGCTCCTGTACACAAATTCAGTGCTGGACACCTCCCAAAGACAGCACAGTCCGTAATATTTTGTTCAACCCTTGATGCTTTTGAACTTGCTGGCAGGTCAGGCAGGCTGCAGGCAGACTGGGGGCTGCACCGCACCTCAACTTTTAGCCAAACAAATCAAACCCAGCTCGCTGTCGGTTAAAAAATAAGAAATGGGCAAGTAGATTAGATCATCAGCCACACAGACCCTGTTTTCTCAGGCCAGGTAGCTCGAGAGACCCTTGCCCTGTTGTTCTGCACTCCTGCGTGAACCTGGCCTGGGAGCTGGCATCTGAAGACTGGCTGCAAGTGATGGCAGGACTTACAGGTTCCAGAACTGGGAGCAAAAAGCAAGTTTTAATCTGAAAATACGCAGGCTGATAAAGCTAAGAAGGAAAACATGGGCTGCAGACATGCGTGAGGGCAGGAGAGGGGAATGGCGACCTGGCATCAGCACCTACCCAGACAGCACGCGGCAAGCGGGGAAGGACCGAAAAGGGTCTGAAATACGCAGATCTGTGGCAGCCCTAAGGAGCAGCTGATTACTAACAGCTTGTAAAAAAGGCTAGTACCTACTCTATACCAAATTCAGTATTTGGAAACCAGCTGTTGATCACTGATACCCAACACCAAGCAAAATAACGTCAGAGATATGTTTAATGGAGATCCGTTGCAGACGCTGTAAAAATTTATCTTATCTTCAGCGTCTAAAACAAAATTGTCTTTATTCAACTTTTCTCCTACAGTGTGCTGGGAATACTGCTACAGGAGTGCCAACAGAGGAACAAGCTCCCCAAAGAACACTCCTCTCACCTTAGGTTATTCTTAAGCCTGGAAAATTAAAAATACCCTTTTTCTCCCCAAAAGAAACAGGAGGAAGGAATTCAATGCAACTCTGAAAACAACTCACTGGACAATTTCTTTGAAGCTGCAAATCTTTCAGGATTATTTAAACAAAAGCAGGGTCATAATTTAGTCATTTCAGTGCCTTAAGATCAGAACAAGCCTCCTGGGGCTGGGGAGACTTTTCCATAAAGCCAACAACCACCACCATGTTTGGAGTTTCTAGAGGACACGGAAAATGAAGCTGTAGCTTTCACTGCCTTGTGTCCCAGGAAAAATATACGACCGCAGTCAATGCACCCAAGAAGCCAGAAGTCAAACCACACCTGGAAGCCATCACTTATTTATAAAGCTCAGGGATGTCTTGGGGGGTTTGTATGCCACTGATGCTGCTATCCATTTTTCCATCTCCTGCATGGAGCACTGATGCACGGACACTGTGCTAGGGCCGGGCCAGGAGGACAGCCCTGCGGGACACAGGGCCAGGCAGCAACGGAGCCAAACATCTCATCACATCAAGGGAACATTTCCTCAGTCCGTTTGCTGTGGTATGAAAGCAGATGCTAAAACAACTAATTGCACGTTCCAATAACCAACTCCCAGCTACCCCCCACCTCATGTATCTGCAGTTTCAGGGGAAAAAAAAAAAAAAAAAAAAAAAAAAAGCATGAACCATGACAGGCCAAAACAGGAATCACACCCCGATGATCTCTGGGGGGCTGCCCACAGGAGACCCCCCTGCCCTGGCTCGCTGGCTGCCCCAGCCTGCCCAGTGGTGGTGGGGCCGGGGAGATCTGCCCCCTTGTCTGAAAACACGCTCATTACTTCATTGGGAAAACAGCCCCTGGCAGGATTTGTTAATGAAAATAATTAAAAAAAAAAATAAATTCAGCCAGCTGGCCAATACTAGTAATAACATCAATTCAGATTTTTCTTTTTTTCTTTTTTTTTTTTTTTTTTTTTTGTCCCAAATGGCAGCGGAATATTTAAGGAAACACAAAAGCTGTTTCCTTGGCAGGAGCCCAACCGTGCAGCAGGCCAGGATGGCGGCCGGCACCCGGGGCCGGCAGCCGCACATCGCCAAGGGTGCAGGGAGGGGAGCCCGATCCCTCCTCTGCCCGCCACCAGCAGCCAGCAAAGCTGCCGCTTTCTGCCCTTTCTCACTGCCCGCTCCCCGGACACCTCCGTTTTATGTCTCCCACCCCACCCCCCAGGAGGTGATCTTGCTGCTGGAAGGTGCCAAGTTGTGTTTGGCAAGTTCCAGTGGCAATGCCGAGTGCCAAAGCCGCTGGAAACCCACTGGAGAACAGCAGAGGCAGAATTTAGCTAGTTAATTAATGGCACAGACTGTCCCCAAGGTAGTCTTTTATTTTTATTTAGCTTGCAAGCACCTCTGAGATCAAAGCCAGACCGCAGCTCCAGTTTAATTATTTTTCTGTGAAATCAGAAGGCTTTGGGTCCCCCCCTCTGGCCCATTCCACATGTGATTTAACAACACTTGCCTTTGAAACCTTGTGCACGGAAGAAAGGTGAGCAAACCCCACTTACATTAGCTGAGAGTAATTTACATACTGTAAACTTGAAAATTATTCTTTTTAGCGAGGATACGTTCTTTCTTCCCTCTAATCTGTGCAGTACAAAACATCTCAAATATAAACACATTAAAAAAAACCAATAGCTTTTTGCGTCCTACATCAAACGTTGGATACTACTCCTGGCAGTTCTCAGGATCCTGCTTTCATGGCAGACAAGCAGATACTTCTTTTGAGTACGGCTTCTTTCGTTTCAAAAAGATAAGGTTTTTTGGTAGAGGACTTCTTAGACTGAAAAATAATAATAAATGTATATATATCTATATATGACTGCTTTTCCTAAAGGACTCCTTCAACTGAAAAAATATATATCCCACCTTAAAAAGCCCCATTTTATCCTTTCTAGGCATCTGGAAAGAAGCTGGACTGGGTTAAAGCCAGAACACTACAGGCCTCCCTGCGCCCCAAGGTCCCACTATTTAAGTTTGACTCCACAACGGAGAGGGTGAAACCCCAGGCTTCGCTGTTCCAGGAAACCACGTTGCTTCAAGGAGTTGGCTATGAGCAGAAATATCAGGTATGAGCAGAAATATGAAATAAACCTGTGCCTGTGCAACGCCACGCGAGCAGAGGAGGGTCCTTCAGCACCGGGCATCTGCTCCCCCCCATGCAAAGCTGCAGCTGAGCACCAAGTCCCCTCTTTGGTATGAGCTATTAAGAAATAGCACGTAGTATTAAGTATTATTCCCAGAACTCTGATGATACATAACAGTAAAGCTGTTGCTGCTCGAAACATAATATTTTGGCAAAACAGGGTACGGTATAAATTGAAGTTAAATAACAACAGATGTGTTAATTTTAGCCTCAGTTGTATAATAGCAGCAAAAATGAGCATATGCCTACAGCTGTGGGATGAGTTCCCCAAAGAAATTCAAAGAGTATATCCAAAAGCAGAAAACTGGGTCTGGTTTGGTTTTGGTTGGGTTTTTGTTTGTTTGTTTGTTTTGGGCTTTTGTTTGTTGTTTTTTTTTTAATTACGTGCTGACACTTGTAAATTGTCTGATACCCTTTTCCACCGAAAGAGCCTGGGAAAGGGTAACCCCAGTCTCCTGGGGCAAACACAACGGTGGTGTGACCTGACAGATGCCAGCACAGAACCACTGAAGGTATTCTCTTTCCTCTAGGAAGAAAGTTGAAGGACAACAAGGGCCAGGCAGAATGTCAGCCAAGATGTCCTCCAGCAGAGATGGTGCTCCACGGGAGCCAGCCTGGTGGCTCACTGCCCTCATGCCACCCAACAGCTCAGCTGCCAACCAGGTGACCTCCAGCTCTGCTTCTCCTCCAGAAAGCACAGACACAGAAGTGCCCATGGAGCTTGGGTCACTGGTGGGACCAAGGCTCAGAGGTGGCAAGGACAGAAGCAGTGGATTGATATCCAGGCTCTTTGCCCCCTTGCTCTTAGAGAAGCCCCCGGGTACAGCATGGTCGCCTGTACGTGGTGCACAGAGACCACGGAATGTTTGGGTTTTACCTAGTCCAAGCCCTGCCACCCTGAGCCAGCTCAGGAACCAGTGCTGGAGAAGATGACAGCCTCTGCTGGGACAGGGCAGGTTTCACCATGGATACAGCCTTTGCTTTTTATGTTCCAAAACAAGCTGCATTATTTTTGTTCACGCTTAATCATTACACCAGCATGCAGCCTTTCCTCCTGTCCCCAATGAGGAAGGCATCCTATTTAAAGTCGGATCTGCATTCTCAACCCTTCCAGATCCCCTGGTTATTTAAAGTGAAGCCTAACTCCAAGCCCAGCTTCCCATCTGAGACCCAGAAGAGCAGCGTGATCATGTCCTCACACCAAGGTCATGCCTCTGTCAGGCCTGGTAAACATCCCCGGGCTCTGACCAGCTACAGCAAGGGCACGAAACCTCCCTCTGCAGAAGAGCCGAGACTCAGCTCTAGTTAGCCGCATAAGCGCACAAGTGACATGCCATCTGAAGCGGGAGCAGTTCCCCTCA
Source organism: Falco biarmicus (assembly GCF_023638135.1). Taxonomy (NCBI): domain Eukaryota; kingdom Metazoa; phylum Chordata; class Aves; order Falconiformes; family Falconidae; genus Falco; species Falco biarmicus. The sequence continues at coordinate 6,686,322 of NC_079295.1, read as the reverse complement.
GGAGGTGACTGAGAAGTCACAATCTGCACAGCAGTCTGTGACAGGCAACTCTAGAGACAAAGTCTGTCCTCCCAAGCGATGGCTTAAGCGCTGCAGGCACGCTCAGCCCCTGCCACGAGGAAAAAGTATCTCCTCCCCCTCCTCTGCCCCAGGCCTTTCTCACTCTTCAGAAGTCCTCGGTCTTCCCACCGGCACCCTCTCAGCAGCCCTCCCCAGCACAGGGGATGACATTTCAAGGGCCAGTCTCAGACAGGCACACAGAGGATGCTCAAGGTGGCCCACTGCGTCACTGTCCTTAAAGCCAGCTGTCTGGCAGCTGGCAGGTTATTTTCATAACCAGCGCAGAAAGAAAGAGGTAATGCATCGGGGAACCCCGATTTCTGAAGCAAGCGTGCCTCAAGGACTGCAAAATGCCTTGGCTGAGCCAGGTACTTGGCACTGCCACGTTCATGGCACAGAGAGATCCCAGAAACCACTGTAAGCCTCCCGGCTGAGAAGCTACGGCTGCCACAAGGAGCTCATCTCATCTGCCAGGTCGCAGGCTCCTCCCTAGGAAAAGTCACTTTTTGCTCTCGGAACAAGTTCGGTTTATTACAGGAATTACCCTCCCCATAAAACATGTACAGGGTATAAACATGGTGGGGTCAAAGGGAGAAATACCCCACCCATGATTTCTACAGCATGCAGCCTTCCTAGGGGAGAAATACCCACAGAAGTAGCACGGGGGACAGCAGGAGAACATGTGGCCTCTGCTTTATTTTGTTCATGAATTTCCATTAGCTCCTTCCCTGTATTACCCCCATCCTGCTGCTAACACCCTGGAGGGCAGCAAATTAGGTCAGACCCATCGTAGTCCAGGGCACCAAAATACATTTTTCACATACATTTTTCTGGTTTTGGAGAGTTTCTCATTTAAAAAAACTTTAAAGAAACCGTTTTTACTATCAGCATGTCCTGCTGAGTCACTGGGTAGGCGGTGAGACTGAAGAGGGAGAATGAAACACAGGATACCAGACAGACAGTGCCACTGTCTCGTATCAGACAGGCCATGCTGCTTCTCCCCTTCCTGACCAGGAAAGCATTACGAGATGCAGGCAGGACCCACGAGAGACAAAGCATCTGTAGAAGCATTTGCTGGCACCTACAGGAAGAGGAGGACTTGCCTACATCGGGCAAAGTGAATCAAGTATTGAACTTGTCTTTCAGAAAGCCTAGCTTGAAGCAAACCCAAGGGGATGAATGCTAACCACGTGACATCTACGCGAGCTCGTGAAATTCTGCATGCAGGAATTACTCTCTTTTTTAATAGTTTGGTTTTTTTTTTCTTGGTTTTTTTTTTTTTTTCTTTAAACTACTTTGTCCTTACTACATTGCAGATGTTTTGTCTGAGTAAGTTAGGTGCTACCACTCACCATGCTTTTTTCCTGCGGCTTGCACATTTGGCTGTCATTTCTCTGGGAGTCTTGGATGACTACAGTGGGCAACAGCCAAACCAGCCTCTGTGTTCAGCAGATGTGGAGGTACATTCTTACACTGAGCACAGAAGCAGTGAATGAGACGGCAGCTCCTCACCTCTTTCTCAAATGCTTCCCTGGGCAGAGAAAAAACACCCTCTGGCAAAAGGTGCAACTGCGGAGGATGTTACCGTACCAGTGAAGGAGCTCTGCATCATTTGCTAGAAAAAGTGTCCCCAGTTGTGTGTCCTCACCAACCAGACAGGTCACCATGCTGCCTGGATTCAACAAGTCTTTGTGAGAAAAGATGCCGGATTACTTACTTCCCTTTGTATCTTTTCTACACCCAGAAAAAAACCCAGTTCTCAGTACTCCCTGAGCTGTAATATTCAAAAACCACAAAATCAAATGCAGAAAAGCTCAGCCACAGACAGGTACCCTGGGAAACACATGCCACATCAGGGACTTTGCAAGACCAAGTGTGATTTTACTTGAGAAACAGGGTTTTTTCCAGCTTTGGGAATGAGTTTGCTTTCAAGAAAAGTATTTCAATCTCCCCTTGCCTCTGTGTCCACAGAGAGGGGGGGGGAAAAAAAAAAAAAAAAAAAAAAAAAGAGGGTGATGTACATACAAGTGTGTGTACATTTCTTCCAACAAAAAAAGCAGGCCCTCCAAAAGTATCTTGAAGTTCCACAGTGCAAATAAGATATTCTTATTTGTCAAGGACTGGCATGTCCAAAAAAGCTGACTTTTTCTTTGCTTCCTCTGGGATGTATTTACTTCCTGTGCAGCCCCATAAGCAGTTTAAATACCTGTGATCACAGTGAATTTTATGCCCAGCAGCTCTCAGCGAGTGCTGCTGCAGCTTCTAGCCTTACAAAAGGCCACCTAGTCCAAAAAGGAGAGAAGCAAGGGGCTAGGGCATCAATGCACGTTTGAGACACTCCCAGCAGCTCAGTTCATGAGATTTCTTTCAGGTTTCATGATAAGCCATCTTGTCCTTCCTGCACACCCTTCTCTGATCACAGCAAATAACACAGAGAACAGCCACAGAAAATGAGAATTTGCTGTGTCTGCATGCGAGGCAGAATGAATGACAAAGCCTCCTGGCAATCAAACATATCCAAGGAGCTGGAGGTCTGCAGCAGAGCCTCAGTTTTTCCACACTCAGCCAAGAAACCTGACCATCTCCAACCTCCCGCCTCACTAGAAACCCCACCAGCTGGCTTCTGAGGGTGACCAACCAGACTCTCTGATTTCACCGTCCACGTAGAACCCCAAGAGTCAAGTCTCCAAAGGGTGCGAGAGACTGGAGCTGAGGCCAAACGCTGCTTCAGGGAGCACCATGGGAGCGTGGTCCCGCAATGCCACCACACATTTCCTTCCCTCACCTAAGGGAAACAAGTCTGATCAGCTCAAGATATTCCTTAAGAAACATGAACAAGGGTGTATCTGCCGGCTCTTGGGTTAGAAAGCTGGGGAGCTTGTATACTGGCATTAAGCGTTCCCACACAGATAAAGCAGCTTCCCCTGTTGTCATTCCGGTATAGGAGGCAACAGTGCTATGTGAAGCCCTCAAGACCCGACTCTCAGGGGGAAGGACCCCCTGGGAGCGCAGGCAGCCCCCCACTACCTATGGACGTCAGCCTTCCCAAAGTTGCAGAAGCCAGCCCTAGCAAAAGTTTTGCAAATAAGCAACACGTAATCCCCCTTGGGCATACATACACCCACTATACCCACTTTTCAGCTCCTGCTGGGAACGAGACCTGGTCCGACAGGATTTGTAGTGTCTCTGTTCCACTGCCAATCCCTTCTCTTATCTGTGGAAGCCTAGCAAGCTGCTCTTCCCCCTCCTCCTCTCACCCAGCGCTCGCACTGTTTCTGGGAAGCAGCACATAAGCTTGGGGTGTGAAGCACTCCACAGCAGCCCAAGTGTTCGCAGCCTGGGCCAGCCATGGTGTAAGCTAGGACTGAAAGCAGCCTCAATACTATCATTTTCTCATCTCTGCCACAGACACTTCTGACCTATTTATTTCTCAAGTTTTGAACAATACGCCATTTCTTCCAATGCAACAGAAAAAATTCTGCTCCCTTAGCAAGAAGGCTGGCACATGCTCGCTGCAGAGATGGTTTCCAAAATAAATCACTAGAGATGTAAGTTCAGGCCCTCAGCTCTCACTAGCATGCAGTCTCAAATGCCATCCTTAAAGTCAAGCAAACCCAAAATTAAGTAGCCACCTCACTTTCCAGATTGTGCGTTGGGGGTACTTTCCTTGTGCAAGCCTGACACATGCAGAAAACCACAGACGCAGAGGTGAGCCATAGGAAGAAGCAGTGAAGAACACCCTGAGCGTTTTACCACATGCAAAGTGACTACGGAAAAGATAAGAGAGGCTGTGTCCCCATTTATAAGCACTGACCTTTGGGAGAGGCTCACAGCAAGGGCAGACTGCACACTGCTACCAGGTACCTGGAACCTCTCCATCGAACTGGGCTGGAGACACAACACTGTTAGAAGATGGCTGCACCATGAGTGAGAGGGGTCAAACCCAAACCGGGTGGGTTAGGGCTGACCGCCCCCTGAACGGCTGTGAAGGGTGTGCACCCACAGATGCTGTCACAGCCTCCCACCGACAGAGCTTTCCCACCAGCTCAGTGCTGTAGCTCCCGTCCATCACCGTCTTCCCTCTCCTCCACTCTCTCTCCTCCGTATGATATGCTTCCAGGTAAGCAACAGAGAGCAGCCGGCCAGCTGGAGAGCGTTTTTGCACAAAGGGCCCTAGGCTTCCTGGTGGCCACCAAGTTGAACATGAGCCTGAAACATGCCCTTGCAGCAAAGGCAGCCAGCGGTGTCCTGGGATGCGTTAGGAGGAGCACTGCCTGCAGGCCAGCATCCTTCCCCCCTGCTCAGCACTCACGAGGCCACACCTGGAGCAATGGGTCCGTTTCCTCGGCTCCCCAGTACAAGGAAGGTATGGACTCACTGGAGTGAATCCAGCTAAGGGCCACTAAGATGATTAAAGGACTAGAGTATCTGTCACTTGAGAAGAGGCTGAGAGAGCTGGAAAAGAGGGGGCTCGGGGGAAATCCTATCAATGTGCGTAAAAACCTGATAGGAAGGAAGGAGAACAGGGAGCCAGACTATTCCCAGTGGTGCCCAGTGACAAGACAAGAGGCAGCGGGCACACATTGAAACATTTATTTTTGGGATAATACTGTGGGTTTTCACTGTAAGGTCAGTCAAAGACTGGAACAGGTTGCCCAAAGAGGTTATGGAGACTCTGTATCTGCATCTATGGAGACATTCAAAACCTAACTAGACAGTTTTTGTCAGTCCTGGACAACCTGCTGTATCTGACCCTACTCGAGCAGGGGCTGAACTAGATCATCTTGAGAGGTTCCTTCCATCCTCAGCAATTTTCTGATTATGTGCAACATCCGAAGGAAAACACTCAGTTTTCATGGGCGCACCTACTTTCCACACCCCTATAGGGGAGCTACCCTTTGGGAAAGATGTCTGCCATAAAACCAAAACACTTGCCTGGCATGGCAAGGGAAAGCACTGCAGAAGATTTTTCATCCCTACCCTTGGCTACTGTTGATTTCAGGAAAGATCAGTGACACCAGCAGAGCACACCAGCTTAGTGCAGATCAGCCCCTGACTCCAGCCTCAGCACACGCTGATCAGGCAGGGTAGCAGGGGTTTGCTTTCCAGTTTTTTTTTCCATAAGGCAAGAGCACTAGAAGTCCAGAGAGCAGGAGCTTCCCCACTGCCCCAACAGGGTACGACCCACCTTCCTGGCTGGCCAGCGTGATGTGGACAGATCCATTCCCTCTTGAGCCCATCCTCAGTTTTTGTGCAGCGAGGAAAGCGCACCCCTCTGTGGCTCTCCTGTCAGAGAAGGCCTGCCCTTGCAAAAACAGTACTTGAAAAGTCACCTTGGCAACAGAGTTCCTCTGAGCACGCATCTGTATAGGCAATGACTCACAGGTTTGCCATTGCAACCTGCAAACAAGGTACCAGGGGCATGCGGAGGTGGGAGGTGGGAGTCGTTCTGAGCTGGTTTTACCTCCTGCAGCAAGTATTTGCAAGGTTTGTACAAAACCATGGACACCACCAAGGTGAACCGCCGAAGCAGACTCCAGGGAGTCCACGGCACGGCACAGGCTGAACAGCTGGCAAGTCCCCCTCCGTGGAGGATAAAAATTTATATTTTAACAAAACAGAAAGATACCTGTACAAGAAAGAGTTGTGTGGATATTGCAGTTTCAATACTGAGCAGTGAGAAGAACAGAATACAATTTCTATAAAAGCTTGAACGGCAACAAATATCTGCAATGAGATTTCTCCTGAGACCTAAAGTAATTAATGCTTACCCATGGGTAAATTCTCTCCTTAGGGCTTACTGAAGGAGACAGAATACTGAAACGTCCCTATGCTTTTTGACAATGCCTTGCAGGCTCGTATTTTAAAGAGATTTTCACCAAAACATCCTTTCTGTTCCTGCTAACAAGATTACCTTTGACTACATTGTCTTTTGAAAACTTCGAAAAAATCAGAATACCTTCTGCAGTATTACATAGTGAAAAATCCAGATCTGAAGCGTTATACTATTTGATTTTACCTGATGCTTGTTAATTTATGCAAGAAAACACTAATTTACCTTAATTTCCATGTCTTTTAACTGTATATTAGCTAGTAGACAATTAAATGGGCATTCTCTAGGGAGGTTTTCCATTTCCAGACACTGGTTCCTACAATCCCCCTTGCAAATTTTTTTTTTTTGGTACCTGGCATTTCTTTTACAAGTCTGTTCCTACCTATCCCTTCACATACGCTCTTTCAGCATCTCAGAGGAGACAGCTCTGCTCAGTTGTAGCAGTTGCTACATTCTCAATGCACGGATTTAGTGGTGACCCTGCAAAATGGTCTTCAATCTCCTTCCCTAGGTCTGACCACAGGCAGATTTCTTCCCATCTGAATTTCTTCACTTCAGTCCTTAGTTTCTGAAGAGCTCCTTTAACAGGACTGCAGACAGAAGACTTCTGTTTTATCCAAAATACTGATTTTGCTGTTTAGCAGTTTCATATAGTTGAAGCCACCCTACACCCCAGACAATTTTGTAGCTCCTGCAAGTTGTGCACAAGAGAGATCTAGACATAACCAATGTTTATTCATAATTATGAACACACTTGTATGTTCACCATAGCTGTGTTCTAACCACAGGCATTTCTCCTCAAAATACACAGCAGAAAACCTCATTTTATGGGGCATTTCCCTCGATGCCAAAGCAGTGGCCTGATGGGGTGCTGTGGGAAGGAGAGACAGCATACAACAATAAGGAAGTGAGGGGGGAAAAAAGTATTTAAAGATGCTCAGAAGAACTGCAGAAGCACAGAGGGCGAGACTTCCAAGGCAGACAGGCAAATATGTCACTGTCAGGTGCCACTGCAGCACTGGCAGCAGACCAGCGCACATGGAAGGATGTGCAAGATGATACCTACAATGAGTTCTGGAGTTGTTTTCTGTTCCTCAGGGATTACAACAGACACTACAATGTGTTACGTGTGGAGGCCCATCTTCCCCCCCGCACTTCTCCAGATAATACACTTCATGAATTCGTTGGTTTGTTGTTAGAAGTAGTGAGTTTTCCATATTCCCTTGATCCAGGTTTAGGATCTAAAGCCATTTTCTCTCCCTCTACTAGGAAAAACAGGGTGCGGTAGAGATGCAGACAGAGAGCATCATCTGAAATGCGGAAGGATAGGCAACCGGACTGCATTCACTGTGCGACTCTGTGAAACAAGCGCCTGCAGGAACCTCTACCTTAAGCAGATGATGAGGCAGGGATGCAGCCAGTAGGAAGAGCTGCAGCTGGATCTTTTCGAGATGGAGAAAAAGAGGCAGGAAGAATCCCAGGGCTCAGTCTTTCTGGTGCTGCTGAGTGAAGGCTGAGTACACATTACCTGAAGAGTTGCACAGCTAAATGTTATATAAAACTCCAGACAAGGCTGCACCTTCCATCCTCCCTTTGCATCTATTTCAATGCAAATACACACGAAGGTGCAGAAAGAGATTTTGTTTCTTTGGTAACATGCAGCTTAAGATCCTCGTGCAAGCCAGAAGTGCTGCCCTGTCCCTTCTCCTTCCTGGAGAAGTGTGCAGTAAACTCAGGCTGTCAGAACAAGCTTTGCAGTGAGGTGCAGCACAAAGTAGTAGTGACAGCACTGGCATCCCTGGGACGCGCGTGGTTGCAGCTAGTCTGCAGAGCTTTCCGTAAAGCAGACTGCCCTTCGTCTTGCCTCTGAGCACCATCCTCTCACCGTGTGGAAGCACACCACATTTCGTCGTGACTTTTGCTAACACACTAATGATAGGTGGCAAATGCTTCCTCCATCCCAGGAAAGCCTGAGGACTCCAAATTCAAGCTACTTCCGAATTTAAGAATACGTTAACGGAGATTTAAAAACTATCTCCATCAAAATCCTTTTAGTTTAATGCTTTCTACTTTATTTTGAAAAAACCACAACATTGCAAAATGACATTATTTCAAAGTTTTTTCCCAGTTTTCTCTGGCTCTTCCTCACAAACAATACAGGGATACAAATAGATTTCTAGGCAGTTTTTCATTAGAAAATGCAAATTAGAAACCACTCTATAAGGAAAAAACAGCCCTAAGACTGTTCCATACTAACCAGACATCCTGCAGAACCCACTCCATCAGGTGCCTTAAAACATGCAGAGGTTGTTGTATCTACACTAATAGGGTAGAAATTTTTTTACAGAGTTGTGTGCCTTACAAAGAATGCAGGATGTAACTGGAAAACACGTACAAAAAACAGAGCAGCATTATGCAGGCAAACCTCACTCTGACATTGCCTGAGTCAGCAACAGCATTTCTCCAGAAGGGGAAAATGACACAGCAAACAATTTTATAAATGGTATTTCTAATGACAGGTCCTCACACTGTTCTCCAAGCAGTACACAAGCTTGGTTTTCATTTATGGCTATTACCAAGCTTTGAATCTAAATGGCCTCCCAACATGCAAGTCCCACAAGGCAAGTCACAGCTCTGGCCACCCCACACAGAGTGGGACGTACCACAAGTATCATGGTCTACAGTCCATCCATTCTTACTTTAGGACAATTTGACTTGAGTATTTGAAAATACTTCTTGCAGGTTTCTTCAGACGCTCTACTTAGGCTGAGGCTGGGTACTCAGTGTCCAAATCGAGCTCAGTAACAAGTGGCATCCCTCAGGGCTCCCTACTGGGACCAGTACTGTTCAATACCTTGATTAATGACACAGACAGTGGTACTGGGTGCACCCTCAGTGCATTTGTACATGACACCAAGCCAAGTGGTGTGGCTGATTCATTTGAGGGAAGGGATGCCATCCAGAGGGACCCTGACAGGCTAGAGGAGTGGACCCACGCGAGCCTCATGACATTCAACAAGGTCAAGTGCAAGGTCCTGCTACAATGCAACTGTGCTAATTTTCACAGCCACATAATTGGCTAGCCCAGTATTTAAATCCCCAAACATCTTAAAAGCTTCATAATAAAACGGGGGTTAGCTCATCACAGACACTGCAGTAACTAAGCAGGAGGGACACAAAGGAGAAAGCTCTGTATCTCCCAATGCATTCATTGAGGTCAGGCTACGTGACATTTTTACGCTAGCTGTAGCACTGGGGGAGCCAGCAGGGACGCAGTTTCAGGTTAACCACACAGCTCATATTAAAGGCCACCTCTGACCAGACGTTTTCAAAGATTTTTGATGGACAGAATCCAATGTGAACTGGTAGCAAGACTTCACAGCAGAGAAACGTTTTTTCCTATCTGTGCTTCTTACGCCATGTATCCACAATGGCTCTCTGTGGGCTCTTGGCAGGTCTGAGGAAGGTGTGGGGGTCAGAGCAATGGAGACCACCAGGGAGCAAAGAGGACAAGTTGCATTTATTTGCACTTTGTGATGTGGAGACCTGGAGGAGGAAGGCATCTTCCAGCAAGCAGCTACGCAGCGCCTGAATCAGGTTAACCACTGACAGACAGACACTCTTGTGTGAGTAAAAGAGATGCTGGTATTTTCCAGGAAGCCCCCAGAAGGCAAGAAGTTAACTGGAAATAGTCCAGCATGGCTTCCAACAGACAAAAGGATTTAGCAGCAACCACTGAGGTGGCATAGGGCTTCTAGAAATTTATGACCAGCAGAGAATAATGATCAGGAACAGGCAAGAAACAACGGTACCAGCAGAACAGCAATACCCAGACCACCACTGGCCAAGGGACTCGCAACTATTAAAAGGCAAAAATGAAATCAAACACAGCACACTACTCCAAGGTCTCTCTACGCCCTTCCTCTCAATGCACCCACACACCACCACTTAGAAGTAGTAGGTAAAGAACTATACTGGAATGACATCCTGTTACACATAATTAATATATTAACTAATTTGAGTGCCCACTGCACTGTGATCAATACTTAATTATATTTCCAGGCAATACAACAATGTCAGCCAGATATTGAATTGAGTAGACAATGCAGACACATAACTTCAGGGTAAAAACAAAACCATCACAAGAACAGCAATAAGTGGGACTTGTACAGGAATTCCAGCAGCGTGCACAGACTGGAGAAAACAGATCACATCACAGATGTCTTCACAGTGAAGGAGGAGGAACTGAGCCATGAAGTTCAACAGAAGAATGTCAAAACTGGCTGAAATTATAGGTTCAAATGACAGAAAGATAAGGATGGAGCTCTTGCACAGAAAGAAAGGGAAGGGAGGGAAGCAGGAACAGCTAGGGAAGGGGCAGAAACAAGGGCATCAAGGGAAGCTTGACATCCACAAGATACCATTAAGTGTACAGTGAGGTTTGCCTTGCAGCAGACAGGTGCAGGGCTGCCAGGCAATTAACACCACAACAAAACTGAAGCACACAGAAACCCCAACTGGGCACATGGGGTGAAGAGGTACTTTCAGGAAGGCAGCAGGACCACTTCTGTTCCCAGCCTGGTGACATGAAGAGACTACTCACTCAGTCTTCTCTTCTCCACTGGGCACACGAGGCACAAATCGGGCAAGTTTTATCCTCTCCTTTCATCAGTGGGGAAGGAATAAGCATTCAGAGGCACAGCAGAAGGCAGGGAAGAGCTGGGAAAGGATTCCCCCCCCGCCCCCAATTACGTCCTCAGTCTCTGGTTTACCAGAGGGGCATCAAGTACTTCACCCCACAATCTTCCCTTTCAAAATAACTGTGCTCATGCCAATCAGTGCTTTGCAGAAAAATCTGCATTTATTACTTTTTTAACAAGACTGCTGACCCAGAAGTAACATCCAAGCCCAATCTCTGCATCCCACCATTCCATGTGGCAGTCACTATTCCAATGGCAGCAAGAACTTGAGCTTGCCCAAACTAGAAGACTGCGTAAAATTGATTCCTGAAGCCCTCCATGGCTTCACAAGTATCCAGAAATACAAGGACACAAAGGAAGCCCATGTGTGAAACTGGGAGAAATCTTAGGAAAAGTCTTGAAGATCCACACGAGTATGCTTCCCAGCTAAAAGCTTCCCTTGCCTCTCCTTAGGAAACCTGCTAAATTAGCATCTGAAGCGTGTGTTTTCTTCCAGTTGTGAGAGCCTGTGAGTTTCAATCTAGCCCTGAGGAAAGGGATTTGGCTGGGCAGCCCTGACTGAATGTATTCCTTTAACACTGCCACAGCGAGGAGCTGTTGCAGGGGACCTTTTCAGCAAGGCTGCATGCTCAGGAAGCAGAGGATGCTCAATCAGTAGGCAAGACCATCTTGCCGCCATGGTCCAGAGAGCTGTAGAGCCTCAGGCTCAGCCTGCCATTAAGTTGAGAGCACAGTGGCAGAGGTGTAACAAGGAAAATGAAACATCGCTCTGCTTTCCCTACTCAAAAAAAACTTCCATTAAGCAGAAATAGTGCTTCAGCATCTATAATCAAGCTGGGATTCCACAAAAATACATATTCTAGAACGTGTCAGGCAACAGACAAAAAGTCTGAAGTGTAGCCAGCCACACCTAAGGTATGCAGTCCTCAGCCTTTGCTAAACCATGCATCAGAGATGGAGCCTTGACTTAATTTAATAAACTCTCCATTTAGTAAATCTGTTTTCTTGGCACACCAGCAGCCTCTTCCACTACATGCCTGTACAAGCAAGTTTTCCAGCACACCACTCTTAAAGGTCTCTATATGCCAGCACCCCACCTCCTGTTAAAGGGATTGCTCCCATCCATCAGCAAATATCCATCAGCACAGTGAAAGCAGTAGCTTCTGCACAAGGGCCTCGCATTCACATTAAAAATCAGAACAACTTCCTTCTAATGCAAATGGAAGAGAGCTAATTTAAGTCTCTGGCGTGGCTTCCTGCCTGAATCCAAGCCTATGAAGAAGAAGGGGACTGCCTGGGCAGATGCACTCCTCAGACTCTGCTGTGATGCTGGCAGGATGCTCAGGGGTGGTTTGGGGAGCAGGGAAGAGGTCTGGAAGGTGCTGACCTGCTCCAGGGAATGCTGAATGCAGTATTGTATTGCTCGTCTGTAATGGAACTAGAGGGGGAAAAAAAAAAAAATCAATTGTAATCGACTTCTCTGTTAATGACACAGAGACAGGGCTGTTTCCTCTGGAAAGATCAAAATCCAATGTGCAGCAGTATCGATACCAGCAGCATTATCAACACATGACATTTGGAAACTTGGCACAGAGACAACAGCAGGCAGACCCCAGTGCAGAGCATCTCCAAGTGTAGGCAAACCAGCTTAGCTTACTCTGAGCTTACCCAAGAGCTTGCGGCTGCCACAGCAGCAGCCTTCCACCATGCCTCCCCCACGCCCTCCTTCTCCAGCTCCGATGTGCACCTCCGACAGAAAAACCTAACTCGTTTCCACCCAGGTTAGTTTTCTGCTAGTTTAGTGAGCTGAACCAAATCAAGTCAGCATCAAGACAGGAAGACATGTGGTCAGAAGCAGGGGAAGAAGGAAGCAGGCCTCCTCATCCTCAGCTTTTTGAGACAGCTGGACTGATCTTTCAAGACTTCAGCCCTGAGGTCTCAAGTGCCCATAATCTATTTTAGACAGAAGTTAAAATTTATGAGTAGCGATTATTCTAGCCTGATACGAATGAGCCTGCGAGCACTCCAAGCCCTCCGGACAGGCTCGCAAGCAAGGGCGGAAGCAACGTCTGTAGAACCTCTTGGGGCTGGAAGAACAAGGGGGCTTAAGGGATTTGGCACTGGCAGCACCTTCTACTTCAGCTCACTAGTTTGTTTTTCATAATAGTTATTAGGCACTGGAAGTTTTTAAGTGCCCAGCTAAGCATTTTGAGGAAAATAGCGCTCTATTCTCCAGGTTTTCCTTGCTGGCTACTGTCAAAAGACAGGATTGCCCAAATTTGCTGCCCTTTTCTGGCGTGGTACACCAACTCATATGCTAAGCTATGTGGGAAGGTGAGGAAGGTCTTGTCACAGTAAGAGGTTCAGCAGTGACAGTACTGACCAGACCCTGAGAAACAAGAGAAACCTGCAAATTATAGCTTCATGCCTCTGGCTAAAGATCTGAATTCCAGGAGTGGGAAGAACGCTGAAAATGAAATACAATTTAAGAGTTTGATTAGTGGAAATTTTTTTTGTTTTCCAAGTTTCCTTCACACAGCCTAGACCAGAAAACCCTTAATGATCTACTAAATTCATGCTAAAAAAATAACAAAGGGATGAATGACCGCAATCTGGGAATAATTACTGCCTTGTGCCTAAATCATCCTAAACCGATTAGCTGAACTGCAACACCACCAGTTAAATCCATTCCAAGGCAGAGTGCAGTCCTCTCCCCTGCTCTCTGCATGCTCCCAGGAGCCCAGGTGTGAAAGTCCTGTTGATAGCTTGGGACAGAAGCAGTAGCGAGGCCAAGCTGGATCCTGAAATACATTCTGATTTCAAGGTTTTTCTAGATCTGTTCAAACCAAGCAACAAAAACACGTAATGAGGCCAAGAGCCCTGTGTCTAGCCTCTGCATCACTGAGGGCAGGCGACCCAGATCACTGTCCAGAGGTCAGGCTGACCCACCCCATCCCTTATCTTGCAGACACAGCTCCCCAACCAAAGGAACCACAGAAATGCATACTTCTCACTGTTAGACAAGGAGGGGAAGAAAAATCTCCAGATCAGACATCCCAGCACCAATTCCCCCCCTGATGTGGAAGCATAAAACAGAAGTGGCTTCAGAAACAGCACAGGCGTCAACATCAAACCAGCAGCTTTTGACCTGCTTTAACACCAGATCAACAGCCTGAAAAATCTTCCCTCCTCCCTAATTTCACCTTCTCCTTTAATGTTTCTAGCTACAAATTTCTCAGCTGGGTTCTGCTTCTTCCTGAGGACCTAATTAGAAGAACAGACAGCCAAAAGGCAGCTGCCACAGCTTCACTGGGAAATAAGGCACCATGTGGCACGGGAGAAGGAAGGCCACCAGAGGCAGGACCTGGCATGATACCACAGCTTGATCTCCCAGCCAGACTTGGACACTACCTCAGGTTTGACTCCAGAAGAGCCACGTTGTTAAGACAGGTGGAGGTAAGGCGGTAAGGGGCTGGGCATGCGGCTGGCAGAGGACTAACCTGGAAACCTGGATGCATGCTCTCAATAAAGAGCTTCTGGGGTGAACCCTGACCACATCGCCCACATCAGTCTGTCAAACAGTTATGACAAAAACTGCTACAGGATCTCCTTCCTCTCTTCTTCCTCACAGATTGAGTAGCAGCTGAATAGTTTAGTCTCTCATGGCACAAGTGCCTCTCCTCTCCTCCTACAGTCCCCTAACTGTCCCATGAATGAGCTTTCCACTATCTCCACAGTGCTGTCTTCCTTTCCTACTCACTCTCTAGGGTAGTACTGGGATGCCAGCACCTCTGTCTCAATACCCAATATGGAGATCTTGCTAAGAGATCAGGACGCCAACACTACAAAACACAAGACTATCAGCTCAAGGCTGTGCCATGAAGCTGGCGGTGAGAGGCTGTGCAAGCACACCAAGGACGCAGTAGCTTTCAGATGACAAGAGAGATACAGATGACAAGATACAAGATAAGATACAGATGAGAGACAAGAAAGATACAGATGACAAGAAAGAAAGTGCCCGCGCTGGCTCTTGGAGAGCAGATGACATGAAGAAAGCAGGCAGCCAGAGAGGGATGGTCTCCTACACAAGCCAAGGCATGCTCGATGCAGCCCTACTGCACGCCAGCCAAGCATCTCGCATGCAAATGTTTCCACGTTACACAGGATCCCAGCACCTGCTGCTATAGCGACAGGCTCCTTCCTTCTGGCACAGCAACACCCCAGCACTCTAACAGGAGGTCCAGCCTCCTTGTCTCCTGGCTGACCTTATCTGGACACTAAATTTTCCCCCACAAGGGCCTCAAGAAAGAGAAAAGCTGGAAATAAAATGCTGATGATGCAAGAAGAAAATACAGCAGGCATGCGCAACACTTGGTGATGCACGCAGGCCTACCTCTGCGGCCTGACTGACATGGTCTTACAAGTTACATGTTGTGTGTTTGCAAACAGCAAATTCTTAACTGGTCCCAGCACATACAGAGCATAGCATAAACATCAAATCAGTGGTACTGCATTAACCACCTGCCAGTTTGGCCCAGAGCACATTCCCAGAAAGGAGTACATGGCTGCTAAATTAAAGATGCAAGCATGACAGAAGCTTCCCTCTGGATGTGCACGTGGGAGCTTTTACAAGGAATAAACAGATACAGCTTAAATTTTGGAATGAGCCAATGAATAGAAGAAAACTGAATGGGAATAGAAATACAGAAGAGGACTAAAAGCTCCAGTCCGCTTCAGGAACGTGTGTGAGGTGAGAAAGAAGGTTCGGGCAGAAGACCACAAACATGATCCAAGACTTTGAGCTTGCAGAGACTGAGCATCAGAGGTACCTTTAACATATCCACCATGGGGACCACCACACTGACAGCTAGTTTGGGCAGCGTCCTACTCCTCCCAACCCTCTGTGGGATGGACTGAAATCCAGTCCTACACAACCCTGTGTAACACTAGGAGTTTGCGATTAATTAAGCTAGCCGAGAGGAGTACAGACACTGGAAAATGAAGGGCATTCCCCGCCTCCAGCTTGGTGGTGGAGAAACTGAGCAAGGCAATACATTACACACCATCACCCCAACAAACTAGCCAAAGCGTTTAACCAGACCTAACTACTGCAAAAATCCTGCCACATGCTGTAGGGCGGAAATCTGTCACCGCAGCAGCTCGCATGACTGGTATGACACCCCAGGGCAGGGGAAGAAGCAGGGACATGGCAGGAGTCTTCTCCTCTGTAGGTCAAGGCTTGCTGTGGGATGACAACTTGCCTCTCTTGAGCTCGGCTCTCCCTCAAGCACTGAACAAGTTGCTCTGGCTTCCCACGATCACATGCCCAAGCCCAGGAGAGCAAAGCTCCAGGAAGGGCCACACTGAGAGGTTAACCAGACGCTTCCTTTGCTGGGGCAAAGGGGTAGGAAGAAGGTTCTAGCCTCCTCAAAGAAACCCCCAGTGCCTGATCCTGGGTGAGACTATACAGCAGAGGAAGGAAAAAAGGCTTGCCCCACCTTATTTTCTTTCAGGTGGTACATGAAAAACTGGTGACGGAGTTTTGCCTTTCAATGCTGCCCCAGTTAATCCAATCAGTCCCTGCCCTTACCAACTGATCCCCACCTCTGCCTTCTACCCAGCCTCCAAGCAGTTGCTTCCCAGGCACTTAGGCTCAGGTCACCCTTTTTCCAGGCCAGCAGAGTCAGCATTTCTATTGCCTACTATATATTCTTGCCCTGCATGGTTGTTTAACCAGATTCTCTCCTCCCCAGCACTACAATGGCCAGCGCTTCCAGCCTTGGCCTTACTTTCCAGACAAAACCCGCACACTCTGTCTTGAAGCAAGAAACATGGAGCAGATGTCTAATGTCTTACAGAAAGAGTATGCTTTACCTGAGATAGCACTGCCAGCAAACTCCTGCCACATGCAGTGGACTTTATTTTCCTGTCTTCTTTTTTCCTCACCGATTAATTTCATGACAGATCTGAAGGCCACCAGGAAGCACAGGAGAGAAGAAAGTAAGTACAGACTAATGACTGCAAAACAGACTGGGAAGATTTAGCAATTTTCAGCCAGTTACAAGAACGCTACAGACAGAAGGGACAAAAAAGCCCAAAACCTAATTTGTACCCCTGAAATATTTTAATCAGCTCCTCTCAATTCCAGCAGGTCTGCCATACAATTGTATCAAAGGCAACTGTGCAAGGTCAGTTTCTTAACACTTTCATTTCAGTCTTTAAATTACAGCAGAAATACAGTGATAACTTTATGCTAAAATAGCCAAATGGCAGAATTACTGCATGAATGTATTTGGGACTGGGATCAGGACAGAATTAAAAAAACTCAAACACTCTGGCACTGCTTAGCTCTGCCACTGGCATCCCCTTGGACCCACCCCAGCTGTAGATGTCTGTAGCTTCAGGAGACAAAGAAGAGCCACTGAAACTGGGTTGGAGAGGGAACCCCAGCATCCTTGGAGGCTCTTTGCAACACACAGAGGGCGATGAGCCTTGCTGCTGTGAAGCACATGGTAACACCACCTACTGCTGCAAGGATGGACATTGCTGCCATGTGCAAAGCCTAACTCACAGAACAGATGAATACAGGAAAAGTCTCCAGCTTCCCTCTTGCCTGCTGCCTCTGCCCTTTTGGGGGTTTGCATTTGGGGACCTTTTCTTCTCAAGGTTCCCCAGAGACTGACAGGAATTATGAGTTGGCATCCAGGTGATTCAAGATCAGCAGGCCATATGTTTCAATAAAAAAAAGTCCCCTCCACAGCACTACCAATCCAGCTGCCCAGTTAGGCAGTAGATGAGATTAAAGCATTTGCACCAATTAGGAGATAGGACATCACCTGCAATGGCAAACCTGGGCAGCAAACACAATGGAAACCCCAAGACATGACACGCACAAGGGATGCAGCCAGCCTAGCAGAACACACACTGGAACAGCCATTGCCAGCCTCCCCTTGCCTTTTGTTCTGTCCAGTAAGTAAGCACTGATCCCAGCAACCATCAGCAGAAGCTACATACAAAAACCTCATAAAGCTTTAACAGAAGGCACTCTGCGGACTTGACTTGAGTTTAAAGTGTCCAGCTTTACCACTAGTAAATAGTACTACTGAGCTAAGAATTACCAGGCCCGACCAAAGCTTCATGCAAGCCAATACCACGTGTCCAACAGGGCCAGCAATGAATGCCCAAGTACGGAGGGGGTGCATTTAGAATGCCCAATGTAGTTTTATTTTGGGAGAACTGACCAGTTGCTTTGAAGCCCATGCAGGTACCAGAAATTCAGAACACCTGTGTGCAAGCAGTCCTACCACTTAGCTACCATTCTCCTGAAAGATCTTTGCTCATTCTGAACTCAGTATCTTCTAGTTTAATTTGATCGGTCGACACACTGGAAGGAAGGGATGTCATCCAGAGAGACCTTGACAGGATTGAGAGCTGGGCCTGTGCAAACCTCGTGAAGTTCAACAAGGTCAACTGCAGGGTCCTGCACCTAGGTCAGGCAGCCCTCAGGATCAATACAGGCTGGGTGGAGAACAGACTAAGAGCAGCCCCGAAGAGAAGGACTTGGGAGTGCTGTTGGACATGAAGCTCAACATGGTCTGCCAATGTGTGCTCACAGCCCAGAAAGCCAACCACAGCCTGGGCTGCATCAAAAGAAGCGTGGCCAGCAGGTCAAGGGAGGTGATTCTCCTTCTCTACTCCACTCTAGCTAGAACCCCCCTGCAGTGCTGTGTTCAGCTCTGGAGCCCCAACACAAGAAGGACATAGACCTGTTAGAACAAGTCCAGGGGAAGCCACGAAGATGATCAGAGGGCTGGAGCACCTCTGCTATGACGATGGATTGAGAGATCGGCTGAAGAAGAGAAGGCTCCGGGGAGACCTTATAGCGGCCTTCCAGTACCTAAAGGGGCCAACAAGAAAGCTCGAGAGACTCGTTACAAGGGCATGTAGTGAAGGACAAGGGATAATGGTTTTAAACTAAAAGAGGGTAGATTTAATTAGATATTAGGAAGAAATTCTTTACTGTGAGGGTGGTGAGACACTGGGACAGGTTGCCCAGAGAGGTAGTAGATGCCCCATCCCTGGAAGAGTTCAAGGCCAGGTTGGACGGGGCTTTGAGCAACTTGGTCTGGTAGGAGACGGCCCTAACCATGGCAGCGGGTTGGAACTAGATGGTCTTTATGGTCCCTTCCGACCCAAAACCATTCTATGATTGTATGACTTCTTCCACTTATCTCACTGGAAGAGACTGGGAACAAATCTAATCTCTCTTCACTTCTGAGGCAATCATATTTTACTAAACTTCATCACCTCCTCTTTTCTCACAGTCATCTTTTCCAGGCAAAAGAGCTCTGATCCATTTAATCACTGCTTATATTTCACACCTTAGCATCAATGCTGAAAAACTGATCTACAGATAAACAGAAATGCTCTGGAAGGACTGCATTTCACTGCAGACACTGTTACAAGCTGGTATAGCCAGGCTGGCTAATGGCTTTTTCCTCTGAGGTGAAGCATGTGTGTTTTTTGTGTCCCTGTGCTGAAGAAGGTCAGTGAACCCTGGCATCACCTTCCACACATTCACAGCCATGAGTACTCAATGCCGATGCACCAGCAGAAAGAAAAGCAGGAGCAGAGTTTCTAGAGACAGTTCCTTGCTGCTCTGATCAAAGTTTTCATGAAGTAATTACTCTGAACCTTACTCAGAGCTCATTAGGACCGCAGCAAAATTTCCACTAAGTTATTTTAACCGTTGATTAATTCTCCTTTCCTGGCAGATTTCCTTGGATTCTTTAACATGTCTGATCTCAGGCTCCCCATGGCGTGGGTTCATTTCCCCACTCCCAACACTCCATGCATTGACAGGGAAATGAAAAAAAGTAATCACATGTCAGAGCTTGCCCTTGATTTTTAAGTCTTTGTGGCAGATTAGTGTAGCGCGCTCCCCCTCCCCATGCTGTCCTATCTATTGCACAACCGTACGTCAAGGAGTTAATCCCACCATCTGCAGCTGTCGGAGCTCCTGCACGCCAGGGAACCCAAACACCTAACAGTTTGGGAGCACCAAGGGAGCAGAATGTCCAACCATATCTTCCACCATTGAACAGCCACATATGAAATGTAATCATATTAATTTAGTTTACCCGATAGCCTGCTTAGTCCAACATACACAGATAATTTTAGACTTAGACATGGAAAAGAGCTCAACAACTCAGACTGTATAATGCCAGCAGACATTCATTATTTACATAATGTAAGAATCATTAACTCAATCCCAGTCACATTTTGATCAGTCAGTTCCAACATCACTTGCAACATAAGTGGCTTTATAAACTTCTACACACACAGAGGACTGCAACACTAACATGAAGTAGGAAGGAGGGTGAGAATACTCAGGAAAGCTTCCCAAATTGTTTGTGACAGGCATGTATTTGACCTCCAGCCCTCAACCCATTGTTCAGCTTTGTCTACAGATAGTTGGGCAACAAAAGACACATAGGATTGGCAATGCCTAACACAGAATCGTAAAATCATGTAGGTTGGAAAAGACCTTTGAGATCACCAAAACCAACCATTAACCCAGCACTGCCAAGCCCACCACTGAACCATGTCCCCAAGCACCACAGCTACACATTTTTGGAACCCCTCCAGGGATGGTGACCCCCCCCCCCACACACACACACCCCGGGCAGCCTGTCCCAGGGCTTCACCGCCCTTTCGGTGGAGAAATGTTCCCTCAGACCCAACCTAAACCTCCCCTGGCGCAACTCGAGGCCGTTTCCCCTTGTCCTGTCGCTCGTTCCCTGGGAGAAGGGACCGACCCCCCCTGCCCACAGCCCCTGTCAGGCAGCTGCAGGGAGCGATCAGGGCCCCCCTGAGCCTCCTCTTCTCCAGGCTGACCCCCCCCCCAGTGCCCCCAGCCCCCCCATCAGCCTTGTGCCCCAGCCCAGCTCCGGACACGCTCCAGCCCCTCCACGTCCCCCCTGACGTGAGGGGCCCGAAGCTGCCCCGGGGCTCGAGGGGCGGCCGTGCCGGTGCCCAGCGCAGGGCACGGTCCCTGCCCCGGCCCTGCCGGCCACGCCGCTCCGGACACCAGCCAGGGCGCTGCTGGCCACTTGGCCACCTTGGCACACTGCGGGGTCATGCCCAGCTGGCTGTCAGCCGGCCCCCCCAGGCCCTTTTCAGCCAGGAAGCTTCCCAGCAGCTCTCCCCCACCCTGTAGCATTGCATGTGGTTGTTCGAGCTTTATTGCTCGTTCTTCCTCTCTCCTTTTTCCAGAGCACATACAACAGATTTCAAAACTGGAAAGCATTCAAAGAATGGAGGTGGACAAATAATTGTCTGGAGAAGCACAAAGCATAAAATCCACACTACCCTGGTCTGCAGTTGGGGTGGAGAGATAACTTTATCCTTATCTCAGGCATCTATTGCATGTGGGTACCCACCAACTCCTGCCCGACATGAGCACACAGCCCTCCCAGCTCGAAGGGCTGGCAAGTTACATCCAGACCAGAAACAAGCTGACATTTTTCTTTGCAGCACTATAAAACTGACTAACACGTAAATGCTTCACCACGAGATCAACACCAGAGATGTCAAGCAGAAGCCCCTAAAGCACAGATAAAGGTGATCTGATGTCTGCATGAAGACTGCATGGCCATAACAGCCCTTTAACCTTGAAAACATCTCACTAACTCCAGCATTCAAACGTGACACAGTGTACTTTTTTTTTTTTTTTTTTTGCAGTGGTGGGTGCTGATCACAAGTCCAACAAGCCTAACCCACGAAAACACTCATTCCAGGAGATGCGCAAGCACCTGAAGACTGCTTTCCTTCTCATGGGTGCACAGAATGTCCCATAAGTGGAACTGGTCCAAACACTGCTTCACCGCCTCTTCCAGCCTCCAATGTTTCTGGTGGCTGTGGCTTTTGTTCTGTCTCAACTGTTCTTCTGCTTCAGAGAACAATTTAGAGCTCCCAAAAGGCCTGAGGCACCAACATGATCACCAGCTCTGCCATATTACACAACACATGACACCCCCACAGCATCTTCCCCCCTAAACAGCCCTACATCCATTCCCAGCTCCTCTTCCGCTGAGCTCCAGGGGACACATGGGTACCATCCCACAGCTTTACTGAGCCCTGAAACAGACCTCTGTGATCATTACCTCACTACCGACCTCCGACAGCATTCACCTCCTGCCAAAGCTGGGCTTGACCGCTCTGCTGGGGACCCTTTATCTTACCCACAATGACTCTCACACAAAACATTTTCCTTTTTTTCAAACACGCCTTAAATTAGAGCAAGCCACTCTATTCTAATATGCCCATTTGGCTCAATTAAACAAGGATAAAATCTTTTAAATAAAAGTCAGGATTTGTTCCCCTCCAGGAGAGGCAGAAGCTATTTCTTTCTTCATCCCACCACCTCTTCCTCTTTTATTTGAAACTTGCAGGACAGGATCAGTCACCCGTCATAGAGTGACGTTCTCCTGGTAGAATCTATTTTAAAGCAAGCACAATTTAAAAAAAAAAAAAAAAAAAAGACAAAAAAAAGACAGGGCTTCACCACTTTGTACTTCGTCCTCTCCACACCCCTGCCAGCAGCACACGCTGACAATAACAAACCTCAGCAAACAGCATGCACTGGTGCACAGCATTTATACCCTGCCTGCATTAGCACAAACGGGCGCTCTCACCACAGCCCCATCTACCCCCTGCAGCGATGATCAGCAGCTGCCAGAAGAGAGCTGTGGCAAGATCACCCATGTCATTAAAAGAAATAACAGGGGGTAGGGGAAGGACTAAGCCATAGTAGGTGCTTCTCTGACACTCCCTGCTGTCAGGTTTCAGAGCTGCCAGCCACGTGGCAGCATCTTGCTCTTATCAGGTCTGGGACTACAGCACCAAACCACAGAGCCTTGAGACCTACCTGTCCCCTCGCCTCTCTGTGCCTCAGTATCCCCACAGGGGAACACGGTCTGGTGTCATTCCTGCAAAGAAAGTGTTCCTCAAACAAAGAAACTACACACCCTTTCCCAAGTATCTTGCGATACTTAGGCTCACCATGCCCAAAATACACCCACAGAGAACACCCGTATCCCCAACACAATGTCCTATTCGTTCTCAGAAGAGAGAGACTTCCGTTGTGAAAGAAGGGTCAGCAAAAGATCTTTCCATATTGCACGGAAGATGCTGGCAGAAAGAATATTTCTCCGCAGTGAAGAGGGCTGCTGGCACAAGCGCTGTGCCTGCTGATTCCCTAATATGGACCGAACAGTCAAATGGGTTTAGATCCGCATGTCAGGCACCTACGGACTCATCACTAGTGTCTCACTTAGACAATTTAATCTTTTTACCCTGTGGACAGGATATTAGTTTTACCTAATGGACCAAGAGCTGCCAAGCACTATGAGACATTTTTCACATTTTTCTGGCTTTGGTCAGCTTTTCTTTCCCCAGTAAGGGCCTTCCCGTTAGCCCTGCTTTCGCCGAGGTGTCGCAGCAAAGACATGAAGAAATGCCAGCTTCCCAGTGGATCCCAAACCAAGAGTGCAAAGCACAATCTGGACTTCTCCAGGAGGTGGGGCTGATCCAAGCCACTGCGTCCAAGAACAACGTCTGCCAGTATCAAGAAGGCTGTTCCACTTCAGTGGTTTGCAGGCTGGGATATTGCCACCCTAAAAAATAGTGCAGGACAGAAAGCAGCAGCCAAGTACACCCTGCTGTACTAGGGCCCCCACCCATGTGAGGAACACGTGGCACCTACCAAGTCATGAGGAACCTGCAGCTATATGCCTATGGGCAGCTACGTGAGAGGGAGATGTGGAAAACTGCAGGATGTCAGGTGAGAACACCCAACACATTCTGAGAAAGAGGGAAAGGTGTCATGTCTCCCCCTGCCAATCCTCACACATGCTCCACCACCCCAGGCCAAGGAGCTTCAGGAAGAAGATTCAGTAAACATTCTCAGACACAAAATCTATTTGTCCAATCTCTTGAAATATTTTTTTCCAGTTAATGAAGTTTTGCTTTCACTGAGGACCTCACAAAATCAGAGCCATCTGTTGGAAGCCAATGGCTGATGCTGCTAAAACTGAAAAATCAATTTTTCCTTCTATTCCAGCTGCCTTGAACGAGCTCACATCCCCCAGAGGTCAACCGTGTGCAAAATATTGCTAATAAGATGTGCATTGGAGGTGTTCACTCCTGGCCAGGATTTCTAAACAGCTTTCTGAAGCCAAAAACACACTAGCTGCAAAGTCAAACAGTGCTACAGCCTTCTTCTATGAATGTTACATAATAAATAATGCATTTAAGTATTGTGATGTTGGGCTCCAAATCCTAGCCTCATTTAGCCTTTAAAGACAGTGCCATAATTATAGTATTTATATTATAGAGGATGGGGGGGGAGGGCACGGGCATACTATCAGATCTCATTTTAAGATTACCTTCAGATGAAGGAAGTCTGGTTCTTTGACGTTTTCTTCAAGCAGAAAAAGGCTGCAGCAGCTGGGGTGCAGCAAGCAAATCAATAGATGCATATGGACATATAGGTCAAATAAGAATCAGGCTGAGTGAAACACAAGTTAGCTGTGAAACATTCCTTTGGCTGCTTTTCCACATATGGTGCGAGCCGTTTGTGGTTTAATTTTAGAGAAGCTCCATCTCATTTGAGCTGCAACACTTAGAAGCTTCCAATAAGCAAGTTTTTACTATAATTGCTCTATGTTTCTTTACACTGGCTAACATTTTCATACAAGCAGTGCTGTTTTACACACTTAAAGCACTAGGAAAAGCTGAAGGAGAAACTGGAAAATTTTGTTCTGTGTCCTGCAGAGCAGGAAAATATAATTCAAAAATATAGAACTGACCTAGAAAAAGGAAGTTATTCTGCTGCCCTCTAATGAGCACATCTAACATCTGAAAAAGCACTGTCAAAGAGTTGCATTCTGTTCTGCCACAGGCACATCCTCTGCTGCTACAGAGCTGTCAGCAATGCGGTCACAGCTGGAGCAAGGCAGCACCTACCATGCAGTGAATGAAAACATGCAGAAGAAACATCTGGGTGGACCCAAGACCTATTCTGTACTTTCCTGAGCTTAAGAGTATATGGCTGTTCTGTTCCTTTTCCTTCCCTGAATAAAGGGAGGGGTTCCTAATTCTGACCTTCAGGACACAAGCAAATATTTCAGCTCACCTCTCTGCAGCTTCAACGAGGACCATTCTCCCTCGGAAGTACCCCCAAAGTACATTTGCTGCATTCACCTCGTGTCTCCCTACCTTGGCTCTGTCCGGATGCTATTCATATGTTAGATGTCTTTATTCAATCTAGCAAAGGAAATACGGTAGCCTCATGATACAGAGTTAGACCATATGCTCCACTGCCACAGAGGGCCACGATGTTGTTAGAGGTATACAGGTACAACAGAAACATGGAGGAACGACTTCCTTAAACGTCTGAGAGTGTTAATGAAGCCCAAAGGAATTCAGTTCTCATGCAAGGGTGTCTCTGGATCTGCACAATGCTCAGAAGACATTCAGTTGAAAAAGGTAGTAAGGAAGGCAGAGGAACAACCACAAAGCAACAGTTTTACCTGGTAGTGAATTTAACCTCAGCTTTTACCAAGCTACGGTAATGTGGTGGGTTGACTTTGGCCCGCTGCCAGACACCCACCCAGCCGCTCCCTCATTCTGCCTCCTCAACAGGACAGGGGAGAAAATAAGTTCCTGGACCAAGGTAAACAACTGGGAGATCATTCACCAATTACCATCACAGGCAAAACAGACTCGACTTGAGGAAAATTAATTTCATGTATTGCCAAAGAAAATAGAATCGGGTGGCCAGAAACAAAAACAGACACTGAAACACCTTCCCCCACCCACCCCCTCTTCTGCAGGCTCAGTTTCACTCCTTCATTCCCAGCTCCTCTACCTCCTGCCCTGAGCAGCGCAGGGGGACAGGGAATGGCATTACAGCCAGACCATCACATCTCTCTGCCACTCTCCTCCTCACACTCACCCACCGTGGTCCTCTCCTCAGGCTGCTCCAGTGACTGGCACACCTCCTCTCCTCCTTCTCTGACCCTGGTGTTCACAGAGCTGTTTCTCACTTTTTTTCTCCTACTCCTCTGCCTGCCCAGCACTTTTCCCCCTTCTTAATGATAAATTTTCCATGAGGCACCACCACCACGGCTGACAGGCTCAGCTGTGGCCGCAGTGGGTGCACTGAAGCTCTCTGGACCCAGCCATGTCCAGAACAGGGCAGCCCTGGCCTCTCCCCCTGCTACCAAAACCTTGCCACTTACACCCAGTACCAGCAAAGAGGCCAACACTCTCTATTTGAGAGGAAGAAAAGACACGAAGAAGTCATTATAACCCCATATAAGCAGTATCTACACATTTGTATGCTATTTCTATAAATAAAAACCCACTCAGCTAAAGGCACTAAAGCAGCAAGTGTGCCGGCAGCTGTAAAGGAGTACCCATAAGCCCAGCCCTGGGGTCACAAATTGCTGGCATGAATCAAAAGCTATAGCCAGAAGCCTCACTGAGAAAAATATGAAAGTGCCACTGAACAAAGCAACTTAAAATAGTGATTTCTGTCACCAGAATTCCTGCAGTCTGGAACAGCCTTCCCCTACCTCCCTGCCAACACGCACACCAGGTTATTTCAACTCCAAGCGCACTGCAAAATAACTACTGCATGTATAGACACAGCCTGTACCCGTCGCAGCTGGGAATGTCCTACCCATGCTAAAGAAGCCCATTCCCAGTTACATAAGAACACTCAGTGACCTGAATTTAAAAATCATCTTTATTTTGAAAGGAAGGAGAAGAAAACAGACCTAAGTAAAATCACATTTAAAAAGCCACGCAGCTAAGAAATGCAACAGAAGCAAATCGGCCCAGAGCATGCACATGCACAGCCGCATTAGGCACAAACGTCCACAACACCCACAGAAGCCAAAGTCCTTTAAGCAGACCTATTTATTTTCTGTGTGTCCTCCATGCGCAGTACCAGGGGGCCCAGAAACAAGTTTGTGTGCCCCATTATCCTGCCAGGGCTCTCTGAAACACCATGTTTTATTGGAGTTGGTTAACAGTCTCACTAAATGCAATGCTTCCAAGAATACCTTCCAGCTGAGAGCCACTCCTTGCTCAAACATCTTCTTGGATAGCCTGTTCTCCTGCAGGATCCATTTTCTGTGGTTAGCTTCACAGCATATTTGCAACACTGCCAGCTCAATCTAAACCTATCCAAATTACCATTTCAAACAACCCAAGTGTTTCAGTACCCACTGCATTTAATCCTTGCATAGTCTTTCCTATATTTAGCTTAGACAATGTTTAAAAAAAAAAACCAACCAAAAAAGCACCCCAAAACTGACTTCCTTTCTGTAAACCACTTGACTCAAAAGCTAAACCCAAATTATGTGCTGTTACCAGTTACGCCACATACGAGCGTCAATAATGTCACTTTTGAAGCACTAAAGGGGGCAAACATGTCCTGGTACACAGTTTTACCCAAGTGTAGAGAAAACATTTGTGCACAAGTTGCTCACAAAGACTCTTTGAATAACTCTGCATCCCAAGGATCCCCTGAGCAGAATGGCTTTCGGCATACTATTTCTTAAGTGTGCACTGCAATCAGTGGTGGCCTGAGAGGAGGAGTTGGCTCCAGGAGAGTATCATGTTTTCCCACAATTTTTACAGGCCATGTAATTATGGGCCATTAGTACTATAACTGAAGGATTACAGATTATCTGTGCCCCTATTAACAGACCATATAATTTTAAAAACAAAAACAAAAAAGAAAACCTCAGGCAAGCCAGGCCTGCTACTATTTCAGTAAAGCATAACTTACATAGAATAACACTATAGATCCCACTTAGTCTGAATTATAGACATCAGCTTTTGAAAGATCTACCATTAAATACACAGCCTGTAGTTCAGATAAGGGCTACATCAGTAGGGCAGAAATTTATCTCTCAGTAAATCAGAAATCTGAATTATGTAGATGACAATCTTAGCATAGAAGTCCTTGGAAAAAATACCCAAGCAAAATAACCTTCCTCACATGGGCATTTCCCAGGGGTATTAGTGGAGGAAAGAGGCTGAATTTTTTCCGCACCCCAAAAGTTAGTCAAGGCAAGTCAGAAGTGGCAACACAGAAGGAGACCTTTCATCCACCCTCTACCAGCATCTACCAATTCTCTAAATAGAACGTCTATTAAATATTAAACTCCCAGGATGCACATTTCAGAAATATGTTTGACAGCTTGACACAACTCCATACCGATGGTGGTAACAAGGGAAGGGCTCTAACTTCCAGAGCTGTCAATCCGCCCTCTCCACAAGCGCTTCTTCATCCCTCTCGGGACTCACTCCTTCAATTCACACAGTGTTAAAACTGCTCCTCTCATGCCCCACGAGAGGTTTTCATTACCAGGACTGGTGCTGGGTGGTATCTTTGCCCTCAGTGCACAACTGTGCCTCCTCTCTCTTTGCAGCATTTAAGAATTTTATAACTTGATTATGCCAAAGCTGTAACATTAGAACAGCAAAGGCATGGATTTCAGTTCATAACCCTCTTTTATAACACTGCAGCTTCAGTACTTTCCTAAGCAGGGTTGATCTATTTTTCTGTAAGTAAGGATGTCTGACTATTTTAAACTGATTTAGCAGGAGAATACCAGGGTAGATTAGTATCCTTTTAAAGCTTTGGGAATCATAATCACGGAGCAAGACATGGCGTGACATACAAAAGACCATGCCCCATCATGCCTAACCAGGAAGGCACGGTTAGTGGCCCCAGATTCAGCAAGCCCTTCAGTGCACAAGGGACTGGCACATTTGACCTAAAAAGCACATGGTTGAGCACTCAACCTTTACAAAGGCCGGAAGAGTGCTTTGCAAAAGCACAGAGCAGCACCTTGGAAGCCTCACCAAAGGAGTCCCCAGCTCCTCGCTGAGGCCCACCCTCCTCCTCAGCCACCCAGCTTCAACACAGCCCACAGAGCCACATGTAAAGGCTGCTCCAGGGCAGGCATGTACCTTCCACCATCACTAGCGGTGAACGTTACGTTACACAGCAGGCACAGGCACAGCAACCAACCACAATAAGAAGTTACAGGGATCCGACGCGTCGTTTCAAGACTCATTTCAAGCTCTTCCCACTACTGACAGCCTCCTCTCCCTGGAGCAGGCTGAAAACATCTTGGCAGCTTCAGGCACTCTGGAAAATGTTACTGTGTTTGTGTAGTGCTCAGTATCCATGACCACTTGCTAATTGGAGGAATTTTTTTAATATAAAAATGTTAATTTTAAGAACAAGGACTTAGCCACAGCTACAGGGAGAGGACAACAAAAGCGCTAATTACTTCCATAAATATTAACACAACTGATTCCCATGATCTGGCAGGAAGCACTCACAACATGGAATTGGTCTCTCTCCAGAAGGGAAGTCAAAGCACTTGAAGCCGTGCAAGTTTCAGACACTAATTTAGCTCTTTCCATTTAATTGCACTGACTCTAATTATAAAGTGGAGTTTCATACTGCTATTCTCACAGCCAGCACCACGCTTCCCGGACAAAAAATCGTTAAAGTAATTCTAAGCAGTGTGGATTTTTTACTTTTTAAAAAATTATTTTTATTTAAGGCACCAATATCTTTAGCTTTCGTAGGACTCCCACTCCAAATTCTCCTAGAAGCTACCAACAGCAGGTCATGGTCCTCCATTTCAAGCAGTCCACACAGCTGTTCACCTCTGCTGAAGAACTTTGTCAACTTGACTCTTGAAGCATGGTCCCCACTCATTTTCATCCTTTGGACCAAAGCAACAGAAAAGCCGCCTGGCTTCAAGGTGAGTTGCTGCAACATAGAGTCTTCTGTTTGAGGCTTCCTACAGACTCTCATCTGACCTCACTGGATAGGTTTCACATACCACAAACTGCTACTGGAGCTCCTTTCAAACACAGTGAAGTTTTATAACAGCCTGTTGTAAAACACTCACCGAAACTGCCCTTACAAGGTCATCTGGCACTGTCAAGGTAAGAGCAGCTCCTAACGACACAGTCAAGAAAACAAATACTTTTTTTTTCCAGTTTTCAGCCAGAAAGCAAGGAAGAAGGAATGTATGTTAAACTGCCACCTATAGCAATTTATCCAGGTATGGTAAAATGCTAGCTGTTACCTTATTGAACTTCCAGGGTGGCTATCCTGGATGCAGCCTTGCTCTGCCAATCAGGCTAGCACATACCCTTCCAAGCTCTTCACCTGCTCTCTGCTTTCTGCTGCAAGCTATGGCATGGTCTCCTTACAGGAGCTCCCATCCACACTCAAAAGCAGCCTGCCAGTAGCCCTAAGCATGAAATAAAAGTTATTTTCAGCTACAACCAAGTCTGTAAACCTATTAATGAAGTGGTATACTGCGTTATCAAAAGTTAGCAGCATTCCTTCTCCAGGAGGTTCAAGTTTTCTGCTGGCTGCTATGCAAGAAAGTGATGTGGCTGGCCCCTGCGCCATGCCAGTCGGTGCTCAGCTGGGACCGCAGGCCTCCTGGCAGGGTCAGCCTCCTCCCATTCAGCAACACCAGTTCAGGCTCTCGCTATGGCATGTCACACCAGTCAGGGTACAGTGATAGAAAGGGTTAGTTACAGCTCAGCTCAAGGCATGGAAGTGAGCAATGGTTTTTCAACTGTGCTTCTGCAAACAGGCAGAAGAACCGCTCCCCCAGTTAATATAATAAAGACACATACAGCATCCTTCACAGCTATTTTTGGCTGCCAAGTCATTAACCTTGGGACTGTGGGGAGAGGTAAAGAGTATGACTTCAGCTGTTTAACCCCCACTCAGCATTTCCCCTCTCCCAGGACTTTTTCCTTTCTTGCAAATTCTTTTATTGGAGGTTTCAAGCACTTCCATGAATGACATCTGAGAAAACACCAGCTTACAGAGGGAAGTTTGCAGTTTGACTTAAAACCTGCACATGCCACTCCTGGGACACATCCTTGACCTATGCACGGTACACAAAGGACACAGCCACCCTACAGAAGGTAGGTGCGTAGGAAGGAGAGAAGCACAAAGGAGAGAGGTATGCAGCCCACGCCTGCCCTGGGAAAGTCCTCAGGGCTGAAGGTGGTTACACTTAGATTATTCATGTCTGCTGGGTGGTTGAAGATACAAGAGATAAGAGTCTACAAGAGAAATGAGGAACTGCCAAAACAGTTGCTGGCTTTTCTAAGCCCTTCTCCCCCCATCCCTCAAGCCTGCGCAGAGAAGGGGAGCTGGTCTCTACTCAAGGCTGGATGTCCACTGCCACGTGTCATTCTCAGCCTGTTGTGGGGCAAGAGGCAAGGGACATGCAGAGCTACCCTGTGTGCCCCAAGGCCACAAAAAGCAGCCACCGCCACCACGCGCATCAGGGGCAGCAGATGAGTGGGACAGGCTGGGAACACCACTTCAAGGCTGAGCTTTATCCAAGCTGCATTAGCTGAAGGCTCCTTTAATGGAGCTTGGGTGCCCTGTTTTGAAGCCATATTGATATCCAGTCCCCACCCATGAAAGTGAGAAATCCCAGCTCAAACAGCTGCTCCTCCTAGGGCTGCATCTATGTGCCAAGTAGAGATTTTTGAAGGTGTTAAACCAGCTTAAGAGAGAGCATTTCAATGCTCCCAAAATTCACACAGACCAAAGCCTGGGCAGCTAATAACAAAGACAGATGGAGCAGGAACATCTTGTCATTTTGGACTAGCACAACACGTCACATTTTACACACACACTGGAGATGCTACAGCCACTCCTCACAGGCCCTTCTCTGTCATCCTCAGTTTGCAGAGCAAATCGTTCTCACCCCTTTCCATCTGAAAAGTGTTATGGTGGGGAACAGCTTGAGAAAGGCACCCTGCACAAAACAAACACAAGACAGGTGTGACAGCTGCCAGCACAGAATTAAATGCCGAAGAAAAGTGACAGCAGCAAAATCCGGAAGATCCAGCAGCTTTGCACACCAGGGACACGGTGAATGACCAACACAAGCAGATTTAAAAGTACCGCATTAAGAAAAAGCATCAAAAGCTTAAAACCGATATTCAGAAAGGATGCGTTCATTAAACCCAGCAGGATTATTTTTTTTTTTTAATCCTTCAATTACTAAACACTCCACCATGCCAGAAAAGAAAAAATAAAAACAAAACAAAACAACAAAAAAACCAAACAGGAAACCTCCAGCTTCATGAGGCCAGGCACTGCACAATACCCAGGCAGGCACAGCTGAAGGGGACTACACAACGTGGCAGGCAGCACGCTGTGCAGGAGGTGAAGGAAAGAATCACAATGTACACAGTGGGAAGGCTGCCAACGTCTCAATCCTGTTCGTACCAATTCACATCACCAAAAATCTGCACATAGAAAATGCACAGCACTAAGATTAGACACGGCAGGAGGGCACTCACACCACACTCTGCAGGGTAACACAGCAAACATCTTCCCTGCAGAAACAACCTGCTCCTACCAACAGCACAACTCTGGGATTGGCACAGAAGCATTTCACAGAGCAACGCAATTGGGGTGGGGACAGGAAAGGAAGAACCATAATATTTAAAGGCCACAAACAAGCAGAAATCCAACCAGCTGACAGGAATAAACTACAGGACACACAGATTTGCATTTTGTCAGAGCTCCTGAAGAGCAATGGGGGACCGGCCACAGCTGCAGTTCTCCAAGCAACACAACAGTGGATCCACCGCAGTGGTAACCATGAGTCCAGACACTGCAGGCACAGCAATGCTAGAAAAGGAGATGTCTTTGGATTCTGCCACACCACCCATTAAAACACAGGAAAGCAAATCATTTCACATGAAGTGTGTGCATGGTCCCATGGCAGGACCACGATGCCAACCAACCATAGGTTTTCTGCTTCTCGTTTGAAGCTACAAAAGGAGAACAGAGTTGGACAAGTGGCTGCAGAGCCCAACGAGAAGCAGATACATGACAGACACAGCAGATTTGGAACACCAAAAGCAGAAGCTGAGCTGCAAACCAGAAAGGCATAGTCAGTGACTCTGCAGAGGGAGGCCTGGTAACAAAAGGAACTCCCAGAGTACCTAAAGCTAAAAAGCAAGCCTGTAGACAGCCTGCAGACTCCAACAACTCCAAGCTGTCAGGTTCCTTCTTGGCCTGATTTTGCCTGATTTTTATCCTCTCCTGTCTCCACGTTTCTTCAGGAGGAAAAGGGACTTCTTTCTTTGTCGAATACTCAGTAATGTCACTCCTCTACTCCCCTCTATGTCACTGACAGAGGAACCCATGCTGCAAGACAGTCCTGGTCATCACAGGATGAAAGCTCTCAAAATACAAAGGGAAACTCAAAGAAGCTGGCCAGGGAAGTGGGGGGGTCACCATCCCTGGAGGTACTTACATAGATGTGGCACTTAGGGACATGGTTTAGCGGTGGACTTGGCAGCACTAAGATTAATGGCTAGACTCTATAATCTCAAAGGTCTTTTACAACCAAAACTTTTCTAAGATTCTATAACTATACTGCAGCATGCATGCCTGAAACTCCCCTATAGCTTTGCATACAGTTGTCTGGGTCAAGGCTTCAGCAACAGCAACACCTTGCACAATTTCCGTTCAGGCTAATGTATGGAAACCTAGACTCACACAGTGGTTTGGGTTGAAAGAGACCTTCAGAGATCATCTAATCCAATCCCCTTTTCATCTTTCACTAGATCAGGTTGCTCAAAGCCTCATCTGACCCACTCCTGAACACTTCCAATGATGGGACATCCACAGCTTCTCTGGACAACCTGTTCCAGTGTCTCGCCACCCACATTATAAACAAAATGCCTCTACATCCAATCTAAACCTACCTTCTCGTAGACCTTACAGTCTCCTTAAGAACCCTTAACTGATCTAGGACCAGAGGCAGCAAATCGTTTTAATCTATGTTTCAGATTTTCTTGGCTCACTAGTAGCGCAGAAGGAGCTATAGCAAAGTGCAGGAAAAGCTACTCTTGCCACAACCTCAGAAATCAAGGCGACAAGCTAAGGTTTTGCAAGCAGTTCTGAAGTGGGAGCGCTTGTGGCTGTTGCACTTTTACTTTTTCAACAACACATCTTGTCAAAATTCCTTTCTGGAGAAGCTGAAAATAAAGCAGGAAGCTGCCAGTCCAGTTGTTGATATCATTCCACAACTGGTTCATCATCCACTCCAAAAAGAAAAAACCAAAAAGGACATTCCCAGGCAAATGGTTTGCCAGAGCCACACTTGAACAGGCCCTTGCTTCAAGGAGCAAACACTGAGGAAGGAAAGCTAAAGCAAAAAAAAAAAAAAAAATAGATAGAAGGCCCCATATGACAGGCCATTATTTCTGACTTAGTTGGAAACATTTAATTCCCACGCTACAGAGGCTCACCCAGATGAGATTTATTTACTCACACTAGTAACAGAAGTCCTTGTGTGGATTAGATTATGGCAAAGCATTTGATTTACATTACGTCAGTGGCTAAGTAAACTACACTGATAGGAAGCAATCACTAAACAAGTGAGTTAACTCATGGACTTAAACTCCAGTGTTCACAGTGATGTTGCTGGCTTTTGTTACCTACGAGCATGTGGAAATCATCTGGAATCTGGTGTTAAGATGAGCTAATTATTAAAGAAGAATTATTAAAGAAGCAGAGCAGGAGAAAGTGGGCAGCAGGTCTGCTTCACAGTATGGCATGGCTCAGAGCTCCCTGTATTAAAATACTTTCCATTTTAGACCACTGCCTTTCTACCGTCACAATTGCATAAAATGAATTCCATTTTGGTGACACATTTTATTACAGTCCCACCCTCTCCCTCTCATACCGCAAGAATTAGTGATGCCAGAACAGCCTAGGCTGGTACCTTGCACCGATCACGAGAAGCGCGCTGCATCAGCCTCGTAACTAAGAGAAGCAACGAGACAACTACCATGAGAGCAGCAGATACTTTGACATAGCACCCTGCCTCCACCAGACACACCAGGAATCCTCAGAGAAATGAGGCTTTCAGTTGGCAGGAACCAACACCACCTGTTTATTCTCTCAAAACAAACAGCCTCCTTCCATCTCTTTTCAGCCCCAGCACACACCTGTGTGGGCATAGACAAACCACTTGTGTCAACCAAGATGCTAACCCTGCTATAGATGCTGAACTTTCCAGCTTATGTATTGTGCTGCACCCTGTCCCTCAGAATAACCACAGCCAAAAGAGCAGCAAAAGCTGGTCACAAACTGAGGAAAAGTAAGGGGGGGAAGGAAAGCAGAGAGAGAGGTCTCCTCTCTCATTGGTGGCTACAGGCAATAGCCCCCAAGCTCCAGCACAACAGTGACTTGGTTTCCTACAGGATTGCACCCCTCTGGCCCTGGCACACCAAAGCAAGTCTACCAGATGAAGCTTTTCATCATGTGGAAGCAACCACACTCTGCTGTTGTTTATTAGCCCCTAGCACATCACCCAGCCCCACGGCTGGTCTGGGCCCTCCTCTTGCCCCAGCTGCCCCATACTGCCCTGGTGCAGCCTGTGTCCCTACCCTGCACATCCTGGTGGCCTGAGCCACCACACAGCCCCCCAGCTGCCTCTCTGTGCTGCATATAGGGACCTCGTGGGATTTCAGACCAACGCCCAGGGCAGGGGGAACCTGTCGCCAGTCCTGTTGCATCACCACAATCCATTTCCAGGACTTGATACCCTTCAATTTTTCCACCCAAGACTCAGCAAGAGCAGAGCCACCACACTCCACCTGCACGTCCCACACCTGATGAGTCCTTGCGATAAGAAACCCTGATGGCCCCCTCCATCAACCTGTGCAGCCTATTTCTGAACCCACAGAAGTGCTCAGCACTCACATCACAGATGGCTGCAGAGTTCAGAACAGGATTCGCCACGTGAGACACAAAATGTCTTGTTCAAGTGTGTGTCTACCATCTGCTACAGCTTTGCAGCAGAAGGGACAGCAGACAGCTGCAGCAACCCTCCCTCACCATGCAGCTTCCAGGCTTCCACCACACCCTGCCTCGCTGCCCTCCCCCAGATGAAGAGCCCACTGCTTTTGCTTTAGGAACAACTAAACGGGCATCCCAGGCCTCTAAGCAGCCTTTCTGCCCTTCTCTGAACCTTTGCTGGCCTGCTACATCTTTTTTGATATGAGAGGACCAGGGCCACACATAGCCATACATAGCAGCACACACCATGGATTTATTTATGGAGCATAACAACACTCTCCAGGTCATTCTCTTTTTTTCCTACTTCTCAACAGCCAATTTGCTTTTTTACCACTGTTGAGCTCCAGGCTGACATCTTCTAAAATCTAACCCAATTGCAAATTCTTCCTCAGACTAGATTTTAATTGGCAGAGACCAGACCTGTAGAATGAAGCACAGTGTAAAAATTCAGTACACAAGGGATATTTTTCATTTGCCACTATCAGTCAATTTTACAGGTACCTCAAATAATTCAATGAATTCAAAACGTCACCTCTCTGCCTCCTGTTAAACAGGAGGGGGTGTGCTGACAGGTGGAGCCACAACACAACATCATCACTTCTTCCTTTTCCAGCAGCAAGCAATCTCACAACCCAATGTATCCTGGGCCAGCTCCACATCTGACAGCTTCAGAATTTGTTAGAGAGCACTCCGGCTCGCATAGCTTTGGTGGTTGGACTCCGCCAAGACCATTTGGTCCCCCAGTTCAAGCACAAAGCCAAAATGTGAAAGCCCAAGTGCAGAAAGAAACAGAGGCAGAATAGTAGTAGAAAGGTCTAATGTTTTACCCGGAAGTATCTTTTGCAGACACCTTTGACCAAGCTGCAGTGGTGTGGAAGCACAGAGGGAGATGCTGGCTTTTCTGGGAACTATACTTCCCTGAAGCAGAGGGATGCAAGGTCTAAGAGAGACAACAGTCAAATCCCACAGCTGCCCCTTGGGCTTGGTAATTCATCAGAGTGCTTCCTGTCAGGTCCAAGCCCTGTAACCCGTCCCTTGTTTCACTCATGCCCTGCAAGCCTCTTTAAAACCTGCAAATAATTCTTCCTGGCTTTCCCTAATGTGTCACACCACAAGGCCAGACACAAACACAAAACACAGAGGTATCAGCAATCTTAGGTAATGTGAAGCATGCCTGCACACACACAGAGGGAGGACAAACAAACCAGCTTTCTCAACTGCCACATCGCACCCTTACCAGAAAAAAAAATTAAAAAAATCCTCTTCACCTGTGAAAAGCACAGGAGAGAGAGAAAGCCTACCTACAGTCTACCAAGTTGACCTTCTCAGAGCTTGAAAACCAAGTGGGAGAGAAACACTTTTTTGTCTTGCTATTAAATCTTAAAATAACAATGTGTAGGAGAATCCTGCCCTCTCACCCTGTGCACTGAGCTAAGGGGTGATGGGAGAAAGGAGGGGGAGGGTTGGAGTAAAGTTGAGTATCCTGCTGAAGAGAGATCCCAGGAGACAAAGCACTTCTGCCTAGAATCTCTTTCCTAACGCCAGCGTGTCTGCATTGTATACACAGCCTAGTTACAGCCCACTGAATTAACACAAAAAAATGAGTTGATTTCCATAATGAAAAAACCTCCACATGGCTGCAGACTGATACCACAAGAAAGGGCACAGCAGCTTGGGAAGAGTTAAAAAAAAAAAAAAATCAGATCACTTTTTGCTCGATTGAATTCACAGTTTTGAGCCCCCAACCGAATACCTATTTTTAGCTGATCATCTGGAAAGTGCGAGGGAGCACAAAGCATTGGGGTCAGCATCACTGTCTGCAGGAAGCCAGCACACAGCCTCAGGAGAGGGTTAAACATAGGCAGGCACCACACATCTGCATCATCAGCACTGCACAGGGACCAGCAGCACAGGTCTATTTATAAACCAGACATGTACAGCTGTAGCCTGCAATGAAAGGCTAGGATTGCAGGCTGTCAGCCTTCAACAACATGCTGTCTAATTTAATTAAAGAGATGGTTATGTTCACACGCACACACATATGCACACACAGTCCTTCTCCCAAGAGTTACGAACAATGAGCTCAGTGTTTCGAAAACAATACGTTTCACAACGGTTTCTGCGCAGAGGGCAAGCAAATGTGTCTTCACACAACCTTCCCATTCCCTCACCCTGTGACCAATGGGCTACGGCTGCTTCGGCTCACCACTGCTCAGGTAACCCCTACCCCTTGGGTGGTTGCTGGGTTTGTAGCCCTAGACATGAATACAAAATATTTTAGCAATATTAATCTGCATGGAGAGAAGAAATCAATTTAGTTTGCAAACAAGGTTATTTGGGAGTCACGTACATCTTCTGCACCAGGACAGACTGCTGTGCCATCAGTTTTCATTTAGAGGTGTGAAATCTAGTTTCTGATACAGAGCTCTGCCTACCGCTAAGCAGTTAGAGGGAGCATTTCTTTGCTGGGACCAGAAAACAAATGCCTCTATCATCACTTCCCTGCTGCCACTCTGACTCCCCATACTCCCTGGGTGAGCTTGACTCTCCTGCCCAGGGACCTGACAACAGCAAACGACAGGAGGAGAAAACCGCCTGTAATCAAGCTGCTGCGGGTAAAACACAGCTGACTCACAACAAGCAACTAGTTTTCTGACAAAATACTGGTATGAATGGCAGCTGCTGGTGAAGCAAAAGCAAAAGCAGCCAGAGAAGTAGCCAAACCAGGTCACCAGCCAGGTTCTGCTGTTCCCTCAGCTCCTGAGGGCCAGGAGCCTTTGGCTGCATGAGGACTTCCCACAGGTGGGGCTCCAGCTGGATCAGGTAGCCTGAAGCTAGTTCCCCACCTAGGGAGCGCTAAGCACACCCATGCCTTTCCGCCTCCTCCAACCCCAAACAGAAACCACTTCTATAAGCCTCTGCAGGAACACAGGGAGCTGTGTTTGGGTTCGATTATCCTAGACTGGTTCTGACAGCCACCACAAATACAGTCCCCAGTGTGTCTGCTCACAGCCGAACATGCCACTCATCCAAAATACAACAAACCTGTTCTCGAGGAGATGATGCTTCTGGAGTCCAAGTCAAGCTTCTTTACTAGAGTATCAGGGTCAATCTTCAGCCCAGAAAAAACACCAGAAGATGACAAGTCCCAGTCCTTATCCAAAAGAAACATGAAGCAGGAGTCAGTACAAATACCACCAGGTAACATTCATTAAAAAAACCATCCCCAGAACCACAAAACAAACCCAGCACCATCCAGAGGCAGGACGCACACTCCAGTGATAGCGTGTAGGTGCCTCCCCTGAGCAGGCAGGGGTAGGTAAGTCACCCCACTGGCTTGGTCCCACCAGGATCCTCCACACAGAAAGAAGTTTCACATAGTCATGTTTTGTTTCTTTTATTCCTATCGATCTCTACCTCAACCCAACATCACCTCACTCAAGTGAATTCAAGTATTACTCCTAGGAGAACTGTGAAAGGCATCCTTAGGTACAGCCAGATTACAGGTATATAACACTACAGATAAGCAACAGATGAGCAGATTAGGTGCCTAAATCCTCAATCAATGGTTATTAAGCAGATACAGTGACTACTAGCAACTTACCAAATCTTCAGTATTTAGCTGCTTTAAGCACACAATACCTCTGCAAGTCCTAAGCTTTGCAGTAGTGTCCCTGCTTGGCTTAGAAGAACGTATTATGTTAGCCAGCAGCTATGTCCCAGCACCAACACATAACTTCAGAGTGGCATAAATAGAGTTTTATATGGCACAGCCTACTCCTGAGAAAAGCTGTAGGTGCACAGAAATCATTTACTGCTGTTCTGCGTCCTTGCTGCGAGGGGGCTGGGGGAGGCACCCAGCTTGAACCTGAACTGCTTCTTAACAGTGCTGGTGAAAACAGACGCAGTCTGAATCTCCTCAGTGATTTGTGCATAAACTGCCGGCTCACCTCCACCTGCCCTAAGCTGAAACCGAAGGGAACCACTGCGAAAACGGGCCAGCAGCCGCTGACTCCTCCTCTGCCAACACTGTCTGGTAACGATCCCCAGTACCGCACCCAGGCCACCCCACGGAACGCTGCACAAGGCACCTTCTACACCAGAAGCAGTGGTGGCACGGTCTGTCACTGCCACCTCCCCGAGCTGGCTCCCCTCGCCACATGCTAAAGGCCTGGTGACTGTGGCACAGGCTGACAGCCACGGCCGGTGGCACAGAGCAGCCACCAGCACCCCCGTGGCGGCACGCTGGGGCTCCCACGGCACACGGGTGGGGCCTTGCGCTGGGCGCCCCGGAGCCCCCGGTCCCCGTCTGCCTCCCTGCCCGCTCTGAGGAGCCGTGTCCCGGCCGAGCGTCGTGAGGGACGAGGCACAGGGCCGCAGGGCGGCGTGGCAGGCGTCACAGGCCTCTTCTAAGTGGGGAAAGGCGACCGGCCTTGGGGAAACGATCTCACTCGATCCCCTGAGATCCCACCAGCTACCCCTGTCCCACCGGGTGTCCTCAGGTGCCCGGCGCGGCACTGACACCCCGTGCGGGCCCTGCACCCTGACGGCCACCGCGCGGGGCCTGGCGGTGTCCCGTGAGCCGGAGGGGCCGCCCCGGGGGTGCTTGGCGGGGGGCCCGGGGGGCGACCGGCGCATCAGCCCAGCCGGGCCGGGCCCGCCCCTCGCCCGCCGCCGCCCGCGCCCGGGAGGCGGAGCTCTGGTTCCCCCACGCGTGAGGCGGCCCCGCCGCCCGCCCGCCCCCGCTACCTTGCCGGCCGCCGAGCCCCAGGAGCCCGGGCCGGGGCCCGGGAGCGGTGGCGGATCCCGGGCGGGCCAGGGCCGGGGGGCGGCGCGGTGGAGCCGCGGGCGCTTGGCTTTCCCCACCATGGCGGGCGGCGCGGCGGAAGAGGCTGGGCCGGGCTGAGCCGCGCCCCGGGGCCGCCCCCGCCCGGGCGGGCCCACGGCTGGCCCTGCCGGCCCCCGGCGCGGCGCGGTACCGGGGAGTGCCCCCCCTCCCGCCGCCGGCTGAGCGCGGGGAGCGCCGCGGGGGCCGCCGCAGCCAGCCCGCTCCGCGGTGGTGACTCTGAAGCGTAATGGTGGCGCGTCGCTTGGGTGGGCGGCCCGGGGGGGCTTCGTGGCCTCCGGGCGGGCAGTGGAGCAGGGAGCCTGGAGCCTGGAAACTGCTGGAAGGTGTTCGATCGGCATGCTTAGGTTAAACCCAGACGCTGCCATAAAGGCTGGTGTGAGCCCCTGGAAGAGCTGAGGCCTGTCGGTGGCACTAGCCAGAGGCCAGGATGCCACGGCAGGACAGAAAATGGCGCTCTGAAACTCCCTGCCCAGAAACACCATCCGTAGAGGATACCTGGCAAGCCCCGTGGAGCCCGAGCATGTGTCTGACGGTGCTGCCACGGGTGGACCCAGACCCTGGCAAAACCTGACCTGCACCTTCCCACGCACGCCAGGGGATGAGATGCAAAGCCGCTTCTCCCCCCAGGTGAGTAAAAAGCTCCAGCCTTGAGAACCACGGTGGGTTTGCTCTTAAAATGCCCCAACAATTAATACGTGGTTAATATGTCTTCGTTTTACGGCTGGCCTTTCTCTGCCTGTCCTGCTCTGAGCTGTGTTTCCCAGGGCCTGACGTTGGGGAGCAGCCCCAGGGACCCGCATCCCTACCCTCACTTCGGGGCTACCCTGGGTAGCATTTTTCCACTGGATTTTTGAACACCCCCCCCAAAAAAACCCAATAAAAAAATACAATGACAAATTTCATGCTCACCACTTACCGGTTTCTTAAAGCAAGGCAAACTTCTTGCCGCATGCTTCTCTACACCAACTGAAGGTTTTTTCCCTTTTCCCCAGGGTCTTTGTTCAGCCCTGGCTAGTAGCCAGCCGAGCAAGAACGTGCCAGAGGATGAAAAGAGTGAGGCTGGGGGAAGCCAGGCTGCTCCCAGCAGGAAGGCCAGCATGGATGCGTCCATCTCCTGGGCAGCAGCCACTTCCACCCGGCTGAGAGGTTGGTGAGTGTGGATTGGCGTGGGCAGCGTGGGAGTGCAAGGCAAACTGTGCCACACAAGGACTTGGCTGGTGGCCCCCCTCGTGGGTACCAAGGACATGGGGAAATGCAGGGAGAGGTGATGCTGCTTGGAAAGATGCCACGTCCAGTTCACAACCAAGCGTACCTGAGGATGGACATCCCACAGCCACCCCAAATCCCTGCTCCCGTCATGCCACCCATTCAGGCGGAGTATGGCAGCGGCTGGGACACACCAGGGAAGACTTAGTGTTGGTCAGGGATAAAAAATAACACTGGGAAAACTTCCATTACTCTGCTGTAGGCTGGGTGAGCACCAACATCAATGACCTTGGAGAGGAACCGCTCTGAGAGTGCCCAGCTGGATGCCCTGCTCCCCATCCCAGCTGTTCAAGAGCATCCTGCAAAAACCACAACAGTTCCGCAGTCAGTGGCGGCAAGAGGGGAAACCCAATCCACTCTAGTAAAAATAAAAAGGAGAACTAATAAAAATCATTAAAATAAAATAGAAAAAGGAATGTTTAACAGCTTACAACGCTTACAGTGGGGTTGGGGAGCATACACGCTACGACTTAAGGATGCCCACCCCCTTCACCTGCGGCAGGCTTAAACATCAGCAAGGAGAAATAAGATGCAGAAACAAAAAGACATCCTCTAAAAAAAACCAGGAAGTTGTTCCCACATCAGGAAGTATCAAAGATTAAAATGTCAAGCAGGTGAAACCCACACCCGAAGAAGCATGGGATTTGCAGGCGCCAGAGGTTAGCAAGCAGGAGAGCATGTACACGAGCATCCTCACACTGCTAGCTCCAGCCCTCACTTGCTTCTGCTTGGACATGTTGGACATGTGAAAGCACAGACACAGCGTCAGGAGTAACTACTCATTGGCTAATACATGTAGTAAATAGCCAGGACTCACGAGCTACCAGGCTAAACAGTGATATGCTGGAGATAGGGCACGGCTACGTGTTAAGGGTCCCCAGGGAATTGTTAGGGACAGTGCTTTGCTGTGGATGTCCACTCCAGGCCAAAGCTGCAAGAGGGTGTGAAGAACAGCTCGGGACGAACTGGGAGAATGCCAGTGAGTTTCAGCTTTGGGCTGCAAGGACCCATAGCACACCCGCTCTGCTCCCACCGCTCCATCCCAGCCTTCCCACCCCTTTCCCTCGACCTTTTGTCAGTGGGAGCAGAGCGGTTTGACAAAGCCAATGAAATAAGAGAAAAGAGCAGCCTGACGAGGGCCTTGTGCAATACAAAAGGAAAAATGACTACAACTCATCTCACTCAAGCACACTTCCTTCCCCCAGATCTGCAACCGGCAATGCTGGCAGGAAGCCCCACCAGCTTTCCCAGCTTCATGTGTCCCAGCCTACCCGGGCCAGGGCTGGGAGCTGCTCTGCAGCATCCAGCTGTAGCCACCTGGGCTTTCCAAGCACGCTGTGCTGGGCACCCCAGCTCCCAGCAGGCTCATCCCTGGGCTTGATCCCCGCCGTGTCCCACGCCAGCCAGGCCATAGCTGCTGCAGCGCTCCCATCCTGCTGCAAGCGTCGCTTTGATGCTTTCTCACTACACCCAGTGCCTGGCTGTGATGAAACCAGGCCAGAGCTCTGTTGTCATCTGTAATAAACACGCTAACCCATGGAACATTCATCAGGGCTCAGAATTTTTCTGCTAGTTTTCTGCTAATTTTTCTGCTGATTTTCTTTGCTTGCTGCAAAAATAAACCTGGCTCCATAAGCGTGAGACAGCAGCAGGTGAACTGCATTGATGTCTTTTAATGTATTATGGCCACTCAACATTGGCTAGCTGGAAGGGGAACCTATAAAGCAATTAACAAAAACTTCACATTAATTATCTTTTTTAAAAAGCTACAATCCTGTATATTTTCTAAATTACTTCTATTTTTTACTTTAATGCCCTGAGGAGATTAAGAGATATTTGCCAGGAGCCGGCTCCTCTCTGCTCAGGGAAATACTGTTTGCGGGTAGGAGGAGTTATTGCAGTCTGCACAACAAAATTTGAAGGCTGCTTCAAAAAACAAACCACACAGCTGTGCCATAGTGAGAATGGTGCTGGCATCCTCTGCCAAGCGAGGAGGCCTCCCTACCCCAGCAGCGAGCCCAACACAGAGCCTGGGGGGAGCCAGCTCCCCTTCTCCGCACCCAGGGGCT
Organism: Falco biarmicus; assembly: GCF_023638135.1. NCBI lineage: Eukaryota > Metazoa > Chordata > Aves > Falconiformes > Falconidae > Falco > Falco biarmicus. Next base: position 6,642,572 of record NC_079295.1, on the reverse strand, counting down.
ACCCATAACTCCCAAAGGAACCAGTTTCCCCCCCTGCCAGCTTAATTTGCTCACTGGGGGACTGAGCCAGGCCCTGGCAGTTCTGTGAAAGGTTAAAAGTGGGGCAAAAAGGGCAAGTTTTGGATAGAGTCCCTACCACAGGTGCAGCGGGAGGGTTGCAGACCCCAGGGTGTGGCCCAGGGGGGAGATGAGCCCCAGCCCTGCAGGGTGGGATGCTTCGGCAGGGCTTTGGCCAGCCTGAGTGGGGCTGATTGGGTTGGGCGGGGAACGCCCTCACACGGTCACCGCTCCAACTTCCTTCTTTCTGCCCCAGCCGACTGTACGACAGAAGTAGGAAGGAAGGATTGGGGTGCATCGCAAGGCTCCGGATGCCCAGCTGCTTTTCCCAGCCAAGCCTGAGAAGCTGAGACCATCCTCGTCCCAGCCCCAGCACGGGACGGAAGAGAGGGCTTGATGCGAGGCAAGTACAGCATCTCCATTTTCTTTGCTTCTGTTCCTCCTTTCTAAGGGGGAAGCAGCCCGGGCGACAAGGTGGTTTTGTAACTCTGGTGTTTCCAGTGAATTTGTTTTATAATTCCTGATCTAAGCTCTGGCTGCTCAAGTCTTTAGACAGGTTTCAGGCAGCTTGGCGCAGTGTCCTTGCCACATGCAGCACACCATGGCTGTCAGCCTACGCAGCCTTTGCAGGGGCAGCTTGCCTGGTCTGTAATGGCTTTGCTTTGGGAGTTAGGATTAAGCTTGGAACTGCACGTGGTTATCAGGGGGAAGGTGTCAGACCCCCCCAAAATACCTTTTGTCGCCACCCTGCAGGCCTGGAGGGCAGAGCAGAGAGGGTGCAGTGTGCTCCCCCTGCACCCTGGCTCATGGCGCTGGGAGCGCAGCCATGTCTGGGTGCCCGCCGGCAGCACCAGGCAAGCGCCAGGGCAGGGGGGCTGTGTCGGCTCCCCTCCTGGGACCCCCCTCTTCCTCATGGGATCCTGTACAAGCACCCGCCGCCGGCTGCAGGATGTGATGGTGCGGAGGGGAAGGGGGAGCTGGCATGGTGGCGTGGCGAGAGACTGGGGGGATGGCTGCCAAGGGGGGGCTTAGTGGGGTGCCACTGCCAGCATGCTGGCACAGGGACCTCCCTGGAGGTCTCAGCACCCTGTGGGCCTAGGAGAAGAGCTGGGAGAGGGAGTGAGAGCCTCGCTGTTCTCATCTATCTATCTGTGTGCTGTACACATCAAATACTCTGCTGATGACCATTGAAAACGCCTGGCAGTGGCAGGCACGGCAGCAGTGGCTGCGGGCAAGCTAACCCCAGATAAAGGAGGCCCTTCCCAAAGTCTCTGTGGCTTTTGGATGCAGGCAAAATGCAGGGCACACCCCAAGTGAAAGGGAAAGCAGCCTGATACCTGTTTCCAATGCTTTTTCGAATGCCACAGCCCCGGCTCCGTGCCGCCCAAGCAGGTGAAAAGCAAACACATGAACACTTGCAGAGGCGTCATGCTCTGCGGCCGGCGTGGATGCCTGTATGTGGCTTCTGCAAGGTGTGGGAAGGCTGTAAATGGTGCGTTTTGCTGTTATGGCTGTCACATCCTGCTTCACACAGTGGTTTTGCGCTTTTTCTGTCCTCATCTCGGTCCTGTTTCAATCGCAACAGATCTCAGCATGCTGGAGAGCACAGTGCAGGGTGATTTATTTTCTCAGAGAAAGACGTAGTCGAGTTGCCACGAGGATGGTGGTGAGAAGGGGTCCCTCCTTTGCTCCCACGAAGCAGGAGCTCTGCCAGCTTCAGGGGACAGGCTGTGGGCAGGTCTCTGCTCAGGCCAGGGACTCTGTCCTGCATCTCTGCCAACCCAGCAGCCATCACAGCATCCCTGCTGGGTTCAGCCAAGGGGTGATGCCCACTGGAGATGAGACATAAGAAATGGCTTCTCTGCTCTTAAAACCCCCAGACTACCCAGGGCAGGGCAGCTGGCAGGGCTGCCCCTTGCTACTCAAATAGGGCTCTCACCCAGGGAGACCCAACAGCACAAACCCCCACCCTCCCGGGACAGGGTGAGGGTCCCACAGGTGCCCAGGGACTTTGGCGCTCAGAGCCAAATAGGTGCCACAGAGCAGGGGCTTGGTGCGCATGGGGGAATGCTCATCCCACACACCTGTCCTCTGCAGGTACTGGAGGCTTCTGGAAGGAAATATATATAAAATATATACTTATTTCCTATAATAGAACATAGGAAAAAATATATATTCCTTTTGTATCTATTAAAGTAATTATATATATTTATATATTTTTTATATTTTTCTGTTATTTATATATATATATATAAAAATACATATAGACTGAGTGTGTATACATATATCCTGAGTGTGATACTCTGCACAGAGGGCGTTTTAGCCAGCAGAAAGCCCTGCATATGGCTGTGTGCCTTGATGGGAGCTACTTGCATCACACAACCAAACAATAGAAGAAATGGCCACAAGCCAAGGGACATCCAGACTCCCGTCCTTGCTGTACCCTGCTCCTCTCATTTACCACCCAAGCATGGGGGCTGGGGCAGCCCAGAGCTGGGGGGGAAGGAGCAGCACTGCTGGGTGTGATACCCGGCGTCTCTGTCACGGCGTGATGGTGACGCAGCACCGGGGATGCTTGGGAGCGTGGAGGAAGCACCCAGGGGCACCAAGGTGGAGGCATTGACACTAGTGGCACCTCACCATTATGGTGCAGATGGTGCAGATGGATGGTGCAGATGCCTCAGGAGTCCTCCCAGGATGCTGGGCACCAGAGCATGTCCTCCCATTTTGCAGGAAAACAGATGTTTAGCAAAGCACTGTAAGGGCAGTTGAGGCTAACAGGCTGTGCTGTTGAACACTCATCTTATTTATAGCAACGAGACCTCTGCTAGCATCAAAACTTCCCCTTCTGCCCTATTTATAAATCGCAGCTCACCCCTCCATGCTGCACAGCAGCCTGTCCATCCCACTGACATCCCCAGCACCCTGAGGAACTGGCATGCCCCAGCTCTGCTCCCTGCTCACACGTGGGACAGCACTCAGGCGTTCCCTCGTGCACCTTCCCCGAGGCTGCCTTCACCTTCCCTGGCTCGCAGACCCTTCAGGAGCATCTTGCCCTGCCAGAGCCATGCCAAGGATACAGCATACAGCAGGCGAGAGTTGCTCCATGGATGGAGTGCCCTGGTGGCTTCTGCAAAGGGCTCCTGGTGAAGAAAAGCCCTGGTTCCGAGCCACCCAAGGCATGTGGTGAGGAGATCAGTGCTCAGGGCCCAGGGGGACCCCACTCCTGGGGTGCAGTCTTCTCCCCGCGATGCCACCGTGCAGCCCTGGCCAGGGAGCAGAGCCCGGTGGCAGCACACCCTGTCCCTAGCCAGGGCGCTCGCTCTCAGCACCTCGCTCCCCACCCCAGGATGGAGGTGGTTGTAAAGCTCTGCACTTATGCTCCTTCACACCCGGGCAGGAGGATGGACTGCGTGCATCTCTCTGCATACCTTAATTTATGGAAAAAAGGAAAAAGACACCCCAACATCCCAGGCAGAACACACTCAGGAGAACAGCATCCAGGACTGGTGGTGGCAGTGCAAGTGTGGGACTGAGCGGAAGGGATCGTCAAGGCGGTTGGAGAAAACGCTGCTGAGGCTCATGTCTGGGCCCTGCTGATGCTGAGAGTCAGATTGAAAACCTGCTGTCCCCTCCTCCGAAAGCTGTAAGGAGTCAGCCAAAAGCAGAAGCCCCATTTGTTCTCTTGGGAAGTCGCCCTACATCATGTATACACTCATCCACTCACATAGCAGTGAAAAATTTCCCTCCACAGCAGAAGACAAGAAATGGTGAGCTTGCTTCTGCTCTCTCCCCTAGTGTGAGGGTGTGCCTTACATGCTCGCAACATGGGAAAAGAAACAACTTTGGGGATCAGAGAGACATCCAAATCCAGCCCATGAAACGGACCCTGCACTACATAACTCAATAGCAGCCAGAGCTGGAGGTCTGCCAAGGTTCCCACTTTAGTTCCGGGTTTTGGGAGCTTTTTTAAAACCTAGTTTTAATTGCAAACTTGCTTTATTTTATGAGATGCGCCTGTAAGCACAAACCTCTAACCTGCAGCCAGGATGAGAAGCTTTTAGAGCCTTGGTCCACCCCGTTGCTGCCCCACACCTTGGCATGGCAGTTGGAATTAAACACTTGGAAACATTGGGCAGGTGGGATGGCAGGAGCTCATCCAGCCTATGAGTTTGTGTGGGAACTTCTAGCTTGTAGAAGAGCTGGAGCCTAATTATGCATGTTTAGGGTGTCAGTCAGCTCCATGAAACGAAGGGCGGGAGGGGCTCTTCTCTCCTGCCAGCAGCAGAAACTCTTGCTGGACAAAATCCTGTTTCCCTGACCCCGTTTTTTTTGGAGGGTTTTGCAGAAATATGAGCTCAGACTATTTTCAGCATCCCTGGGGCACTACTAATTAACTAGACATGGGTGGCAAAGCAGATGCAAGCAGTGATCAATAACAAATGAAGCGCATAAGTACAGCTGAGAGTGCAGCAAATGTGGTCATGCTGGAGCCAGCTGTGCCTCGGAGTGCGATGCTGATCTTGGAGGACCTCTCAGGTCCTGGCACGGGTCACCAGATGCATCCTGGGCACAGGGCACCACAGACGAAATGAGAGTCATTTCCCAGAAAGGTGATCCCAGGAGTGTCCAGCAGGGATCTGGTGTCCACTCTGCCTTGATAAGGGCTTTTACTGTTAAGATTTATTTATTTCTTTATTAACTTTAAGAGTTTCTACCTGTTGTGTGCAAGCTCAAACAATGCTAGCACAATTTGGAGGTGGCAAAAATGTGTTGGGCCAGCTAAGCATGGCAAGCGTGTCTTACGCAGGCAGGGTTGTTGCAGCTGTGATGACTAAGAACTAACCAAAGCGGACTGTGGTGGTAGAGGGAGACGTCCAGAGGATGTCCTTGTGAAAAAGGGCTCTGTCCACCCACAACAGGATGGTTGTGGGCCAGACACAGCAGAGTGTGCTCTTGGGCCACGTCACCATGAGGGTTTGAGTAACTGCAGATGTGCCTCCTGTTGCCTGTGCAGCTTGCGGCCCAAGGCTGCAGACCTTCACACCCAGGTGGCCCCTGCCCAAATCACTGGTGGCAACCAGCCTTAGCTGTCCTGCCACATCCCCGACTCGGAATGACAGCTGGGCACCAAACCTCGCTGTGCTAATGTCACTGAAATGACACCTGTCAACATACCTAGACCTTTTTTGTGGCCTCGAGAGGAGACCGTACCTTCTTTCAAGGCTGACCACTGTCATCCTTTGCTTGTCTGGTATCTTGCAGACATTGGTGAGCCGAGAAAGGACATCCTGATGTCTCAGAAGGGGATCTAAACAGCCCTGCATACCAACCTGGCCACAGTGCCCTTTGAAGGTTTCCCATGTTTCTATTTCACTCTGAGCTGTTAACCTGGCAGGTTCACAGGAGGGGGTGATGGTGCTTGGTGAAGGTGGCAGGACCCAGGGGGTGGCTGGTTGCTTGCTCAGGGCAGCGTCAGAGCTGTTTCAAAACCGATGACCTTTTTTTCAGCTGTTGTGTCTAATACTGCTAAAAAGGGCAACGTTTGTTGTTGCTTCGAGCTTTCTTATTCCTTTTTCTTCTTCTTACAGATTCCTCTTTTCTCACTTCCCCATGTGTATCCGTGTTGCAAGGCCACTAGTCTGGTGCCTTTTCCTCCAGGGCTGTACCAGGGGCAAGGCGTTACGAGAAATGATGGTGTTAATGACCATGATCTCATTGACACCACAGGAAGAACACTGAAAGATTACTCCCGGAGAGTGATTTAGCCAACTTTACGGGTAGCATAAATTTCTGGGATCAGGAGATGTGCTTTGGGGCAAGAGGCGAGTAGTGTGAGCCACGAGAACAAGCACTGGGAGAACGTGCTTGTGAAGGACAGGGTCTCCATCATGCTCTGAAACGCTGGTGTAACCGAGGATAGCAAGCGCCTGTGGGGTTTGGGGTGCTGGGAGTCCTCCCCTGCAGGCTGGTAAGAAACACACAGCCACCTCCCCAGCCCTGGGCTCACAGCCCCCACCCATGGCATCACGTCCTGGCCCCCTCCCCTGAATCCACCACCCCCTCCTTCTTCCCCACCCTGCGCATTGTGCAAGAGCCAGCCTGGCGGTTGCCACACCAGCAGACTGGCCCTACCACGCGGTGCGAGCCAGCCTCTGCGCTCCCCTTGGTGACAGGACTGCGGCTGTCCTAGGGTGTCGGTCACCTGTGTTGGGATGTGGCATACCCTTGCTTGTTGGGATCCCTCAGCAGGAAATCTTAGATTAATTCTCTACATGAAATACTTCACTTCCTTGATGAATCAGTTAAATGTAAACCAAGTAGTAATAGACTTTTTTGCCATGTATCTAGCACACCATGCTAGTTAATCAATAGAAACGTTTTTCTGTTAATTTTTATTCCAGTTCCGTTCAAATATAGCTCAATGCAGAAGCTGAAAAAACTCACATCTAGTAAAAACTAAGTGCAGTTGTTGAGATTTTCCAGTGTCTCGTAGATACAATCTGTAGGTTGAAGAGCCTGGATAAATACTGCATCAAGCTTCGCAGCAGTTCAGCTGACCGCAGAGCAGTACAGTGCAAGTTCCGGCTCTGCTGACTTCCGTCTGTAGGCCAAAAGCTATATTTATTGGAAACCAACTTATTTTTGTAAGAGCACACAAGCACCCACCCTGAGTCAGCCCACGCACCCGGGGTGCCCTGCCCTGGCCCTGGCTGCCCGAGTCCCCTGGCTGCCATAGCGTCACCTCTCAGGCTCTGCCCACAGTGGGATGGCTGCAGGAAGGGCACGTCCCCCTGGGGCCACTGCCCTCTGCGGCCACTTTCTACAGGGTTCAAGGGCTTACCTTCCCTGTGGCTGCCGTGCTTCGGGTGGTCACAGGGATGCTTTTTGTCTTACAGAAAATGTTGCGTGACTGCTGCCTCCGGCTACCGGTGGTGACCTGCGTGCTGCTGCTGGTGGTGACAGGTGAGCCAGATGTGCCCTTCCTCCCAGCACCTTACGTGGGCTGTGAAATAGGGGGGGAACACAGATGCTGCCCAGCAGTAGGGGGAATGTGGCATTGAGAGGTGTGCAAGGGCTAGATCCTGCATTTCCCAGGAGCTGGAGCTAACTCAAGGCAGCCCAGCTGAGGGGCAGCAAGGCAGGTGAAGGACCCTGCCAGAGTCCCCAGCCTGGGTTTTATAGGCAGGGTCGGCTCGGGGTGTCAGAGCATCCCGTGGCTGCTGTTGCTGCACACCGGCCTCCCCCGAGCACCTCCCATACCAACTCTGTCTTCTCTCCATTTCAGCCTTTGCCATGGAGTGCCCCAAGATCAAGGTGGGGACGTGCAAGGACTGCATCCAGTCTGGTCCCGGCTGTGCCTGGTGCAAGGAGCCGGTAGGTCCATGCAGCCTCTGGTGCTGTCAGTCCCCAGCAGCCGGCTAACAAGCAGCAGGATGGTCACCCTGCCCACCCGGCTCTGCCTGCGGTGGAGGGGGAAGACTGTATCTGGGGAGGGTTTCATGTCCTACATGGTGGATGGGGCCAGGAAGGAACTGTCAGACAGCACCCTTCAACCTTCCTTTCTCCATCAATACCCTAGAGATCTGGTTTGGGACCTGGGTCATCTTGTAATGAGCTCATTCACATCCTACTCCTCTGATATTTTCCCTGCTGGTGTTGCAACACGCAGAGTTTCACCAAAGCCGGTGAGCCAGACTCCATCCGCTGTGACACCGTCGAGCAGCTGCAGCAGAAGGGATGCCCACCCAACAAGATAGAGTTTCCAGCCAACGTTATTACAAGAACACAGGACAGTCCCTTGAGCAACGACATACAGCTGACTCCCCAGGAGGTGCACCTGAAACTGAGGATAGGTACAGTCTGCCTGGCGTTCCCGGTTCCTCTCACCCGCAGGTTCAGGTTCAGCTGGGACGCAGCAGCATGTCACAGCCCACCTTCCTTCCCATTTTCTTTAGAAAAAGAGGAGGATCCCAGCTGGGGGTGGGCTATGGGGTAAGGTGTGAAGCTGGTTCTGACATCCCTGTCCCGCAGACCAGCCTGCTATATTTGAGGTGAAGTTTCGCCGCGCCACGGGGTACCCCATTGATCTCTACTACCTCATGGACCTCTCCTACTCCATGTTGGATGACCTGGAGAAGGTGAAGAAGCTGGGAGGGGAGCTGCTCAGGGCATTGGAGAGCACCACCCCTTCTCGCCGCATAGGTGAGCCTGCCTCCGGCATGGGACCCCAGCACAGCTGTTTGCTGCTGGGAAGAGCCACGGGGCTGGAGTGGGACACAGGCAGAGTCCTCTGCCAGACTGGAGAGTGTGCCAGGGCAGGGGATGTGAGCACATGGGGGCCAGCAGATTGTCCGTGCCATGTGCTATGGGCATGCTTGCTGGTTCTTGCCCCTGACACTGCAATCTTGGATGCCCTAGGGTTTGGCTCCTTTGTGGACAAGACAGTGCTGCCCTTCGTGAACACGCACCCCGAGAAGCTGCAGAACCCCTGCCCCAACAAGGACGAGAAATGCCAGCCTCCCTTCGCCTTCAAACACATCCTCTCGCTGACCGACAATGCCAAGCAGTTTGAGAGCGAAGTGGGGAAGCAGTTCATCTCGGGGAACCTGGATGCCCCGGAGGGGGGGCTGGACGCCATGATGCAGGCAGCAGTGTGCGGGGTGAGTCCCTGCATCTGTCCCGCTGCTGGCAGCTATGTGCAGGCATGAGGGCTGTGACCTGCGCTCACAGACTGTCCCTCAGGAGGAGGGTCAGCTCTCCAGGTGGGCTCTGGAAGCCCATCGTGGGTAAGTCCTGATTCAGCAGCAGGGCAGGTTACTCGGGGGGTGGGGTGGGTATGAGAGAGCATCTTACTCCAGAGCCTCCTGACCCTGCTCTCCCCCACGCCCCCTGCCCCACGCTGTGGCTGACACAAGACTTTGGCAAAGGCCGTACCATGCTCGCTGGCACTGTCCCCCCAGACCAGCCAGGTGTCCGTGCCACTTGCAGGACTTGATCGGCTGGCGCAACGTGACCCGCTTGCTGGTGTATGCTACTGATGATGGCTTCCACTTCGCTGGTGATGGCAAACTTGGGGCCATCCTGACCCCCAATGATGGCCAGTGCCACTTGGAGGACAACATGTACAAGAAGAGCAATGAGTTTGTAAGTACCCAGAGGCTGCTCAGCAACTCTACACCTTCAGTCTTGCTCCCCCAGGCAGACAAAAAAAAAGTCACATAAAAAGGCTGTGGCTGAGACCACAGTGTCACCGTAATTGCCATAATTTGGGCCATGAAACACAAACTGTCACCCTTCTGCTGGAGGGGGAGATCGTGCTGAGTGCGGCATCCCTCTCCCACCTAGGACTACCCGTCTGTTGGCCAGCTGGTCCAGAAACTTGCCGAAAACAACATTCAGCCCATTTTTGCTGTCACCAGTAAGGTGCTGGATGTTTACAAGGTAAGGAGACTTCAGATGGTCTAGGTGCCTCCTGTCCCTCCCCAGGAGGACAGAAACATCTGTGCGTGTCCCATGCCACTGCCCCCTGCTCTGCCGTCACACAGGGGATACCGCTCACCTCTTTGCTCTCCGTTGGCAGAAACTCAGCGAGATGATCCCAAAGTCGGCGGTGGGAGAGCTGAATGAGGACTCCAGCAACATCATTGAACTCATCCAGGTGGCCTACAATGTAAGTGCTGGAGGAGGCTGTGTTCCGCCTGTCTGGCAGGGCTCGGAGCAGGGAAAGGTTTCCATCCTCGCTGTCAGAGAGCAGTTGGGACCAGGGCTTTGAGTACAGGACATGCTGAGTCCCTCTGCCCACAACAAGCAAGAGGTTCCCACCTCTTCATTGCCATCTCCTGCCTTTCCAGAAGCACCCCATGCAGCTGAGACCCCAGCCAGGGGTGCTTCCTGCCCCTATCCCCTGGGCTGGAGGGAAGCCCTGACCTGCAACCCCACACCCCCTTGCTTTGGTCTCCTCTTGGACTGATGGTGCTTTCTCCACCATTTCCCTACAGAACCTCTCCTCGCGGATCATCCTGGACCACTCCACCCTGCCAGATGTCCTGGAGGTCAAATATGACTCCTTATGTAGTAAGGACAAGGTCACTTTGGATGAAGAAAGAGGGCAGTGCGACAATGTCAAGATCAATGATGAGGTTCGTTCCCCCATACCGGCAACACCCCACAGCTCGTAAGGTTCCTGCTGCCCATCCTGTTTAACGGCAGGAACCCAGACGGTTGTTCCAGGCTTTCTATTTGCATGGATTTCATGCCAAGAGCATGCAAAAATGCTGCGGGATGGGGGAATCCTCCATTGTGCTGGATGTGTGTGCGCTCAGCCTGGGGCCACCTTCCAATTGCTGAAGTTAACCTGATGGCATCTGGCCCTTCTTTTTTTCTACTGCACTTTCTAGATTGTCTTCAAAGTGAAGGTCACAGCCAAGGAATGCATCAAAAGACAGTCCTTCACCATCCGGCCTCTGGGCTTCACAGACACCCTCACCGTCCACCTGGACAGCAACTGCGACTGCAACTGCAACGAACAGCCTGACCCGACCGCCTGCAGTGGGAAAGGCAGCGTCGTCTGTGGGATCTGCAGGTACCTGCTGTCTGCCCAAAACACTACTTCAAACACTGCCAGAGCTGGGGAGCTGCTGCGAGAGGGCCCTCAGGCTAAACCGAGGGCTTGACTCTGCAGCTTTGCACCAATTTTCTTATTCAGAGAGGTGGATTATGTCTGTGGAGGCAGGGGACACAATTAGCATTCTCTTATGTTGGTGGAGCCTCTGCTGCTTTCCTAAGGGCATCCACCCACCCATCTATCCAACTATGCACCCATCCATCCACCCACGCACCCATCCACCAACCCACCTACTGAGCAGACAGTTTTCTGCAGAAATCTCTCAAACCCCCACTTTCTGGTCTGCAGTTCACACAGGTCTTAAAGTGCAGTTATTGCTTCATGGACCCTCGGTGACAGGAAAACACTGGGTTTCCTCAGGAAATATTCTGATCTCCTTGGCAAGGGTTTGAAAATCATAAGTGTAACAATAATTTCCGGGCAACCGTTTGGTGTTGTAAATACGACTGGGGGAAAACCAGCATTTCTCAGGTTTCCTCCCAGTCGGTCACCCTTCTGCAGCATGGAGTTAGCACCAACACGTTGTGGTTGGGTTTCGGTGAGGCTGTCCCACATCTGCTCCACTTCGGCTGAGGTCTGGGCTGTTCGCGTGCCCCACAGCACTTCTAGCGGCTGCTGACCTGGGCTCGCTTCTCTCTGTCTGCAGCTGCAATTCGGGATACACGGGGAAGAACTGCGAGTGTGACACCAAAGGCAAGAGCAGCAAGGAGCTGGAGAGCAGCTGTCGGAAGGACAACAGCTCAGTCATCTGCTCGGGGCTGGGGGACTGCGTGTGTGGGCAGTGCATCTGCCACACCAGCGACACGCCCAACAAGCATATCTATGGCACCTTCTGCGAGTGCAACAACGTGAACTGCGAGTTCTACAATGGTGCCCCTTGCGGCGGCAGAGGTCTGCATGATGGGGTCTCCACCGGGGCATGGTTTAAAAAGGTTAAATCCCCAGGGAGATGCTGCATTTCCCTGGCAAAACCCAAGAAGCGGGTGGGTTTGAGGGTGCTGGGCCCCACCGCACTAGCCTGCAGGACATCCTTGGTCATCCCACGGAGGGTGGCACGGGGAGCATGGGGTGGGGGGTGTTTTCCAAGCATGGGCAGAGGGTGATGACCTGGCTGTCTGTAGGATCCTGATCTGAAAGATGTTTCCCCACAGAACGCGGGTTATGCGACTGTGGGGTGTGCAAGTGCATGGCCGAGTACCAGGGCAGCGCCTGCCAGTGCAAGAAATCAACAGAGGGATGCCTGAACATCCGCCGCAACGAGTGCAGCCACCGCGGGACCTGCCACTGCAACCGCTGCCAGTGCCAGGAGGGATACCAGCCCCCCTTCTGCCAGGAATGCCCCGTCTGCCCCTCGCCCTGCGGCAGATACGTGTGAGTGATGCGCACGGAGATGGCACGGGGGTCTGCGGGGATGCCCCCCACCTCCCGGGCGGGTGCAGGCGAGCCCTGCCTGTGGCCAAAGCCAGGCGAGAGGACCTCTGCCCCTGCAGAGGTGAGCTGTGTCTGCCTGTTTTGCAGCTCCTGCGTGGAGTGCAAGGCCTTCCAGAGTGGCCCCTTCGAGAAGAACTGCTCCCAGGCCTGCCCCAACATCCATGTCACCGAGGAGCTGACGGAGGTGAGCAGGCAGTGCAGGGAGAAGGACTCTCAGAACTGCTGGATCTCCTTCCACATGTTCCAGGAGGATGGTGACGAGATATACACTGTCACTGTCAATCCTGAAAAAGGTACCCCAGGCCTGCTCCTCTTGCCCCGCTGCAGGCAGGCTGCCAGCTCTGCCACGGCAGCCTCGCCGGGGGCCGCAGCCGGACACATCTCTCTGCCTGCCCCACAGAGTGCCCAGAGCCTCCCAACATTGCGCTGATCGTGGGCGGCACCGTCGCCGGCGTGGCCCTCATCGGCCTGCTGCTCCTGCTGATCTGGAAGCTCCTGACAGAGCTGTTTGACCGCCGGGAATACCGCCGGTTTGAGAAGGAGAAGTCCAAGGCCAAGTGGAACGATGTAAGAGAGCCCGTCCATGGCACTGGAGCGTGCCAGGATGCTCATGTACATGTGGTGGGGACACCTGGAGGGGACAGCCTCTCCAGAGGCAGCCGTGGCAGGCTGAGCTGTCCCCACCAGCTGCTTTCACAGCCTGGCTGGGTTTTGCAGGGGGCTGAAGCAGCCTGTGGGCTTTTCTGCCAACGCTGTCTGCGCTGCTGACGCTGGGAGGGGTGAGGTGGGTAACTGCTGGAAACCCGATACAGCACAACAATGTGGGCCTGTCACCTCTCTCCCTCCAGGCTGATAACCCCCTCTTCAAGAGTGCCACCACCACGGTCATGAACCCCAGGTTTAATGGGCAATGAAGCAGTGACACCTGGCAGCGCTAGGACCTGCCATTAAACAAGGAAATGCCAAGCTACAGAAATCCCAAACTAAGGCTCCCACCTCCTCTCCTTTACCCTGTTGGTTTTTTCTCCTTCTTCCAAGAGGCCGCCAGCACATCAGGTGCTGGCTTAGGGGCTGCACCACGCCTGACTCCTGGCACAGTGCTCAGCGGTTGGGTTAGCGGAGCTGAGAGAAGGGAACAGACACAGCTTCACCATGGATGGGACTGCAGAGCAGGGCACACCCAACAGCTCCTGTACTGGTTGCTGACCATCTCAGCTCCTGGTGCTAACTTTGCCTTCTGGCAGGAGGCTCGGACACCAAGCCCCAAAAACGGCTGAGTGCACAGGGTGCTTCCAGTTTTCATTTGGAGCGGGGATTTCAAAGCTGCCATTTCCCTCCTGCTCTAGCAGGATCTGCTCCCAGGCTGCTCAATGCCTTCCCTGCTGCACTGGTTTCCACCACTATGTTTGCACTAGTTTCTCAAGCCAAGTTGGATGTGGAGGGCCCTGCAGGCTGGTGGTCTGCTCTGGAGGTTGCAGTGAGCACTTGTACCCGAAGATAAAGAGCAGCTGAGGAACAGGCACTGAATCTTTTTTTCCAAGCCATCAGCTGATTCCTGGTGTCACTGCCCTTTCAGACCTACCTCGGGCAAGGTTCTTCTTGGGCTACTGCAAGCTTGCTTACCTCTACCTTGAGCCTTCTGCATGACAAGGAGCCAAAGGAGCAATTGTTTGGACTCTGAGATGTCGGCACCAAGCACGTGAAACTGCCTGCTGCTCAGAGCTGGGCCACAGCTCCTTCCACCACCCCCAGAGTGAGAGCTTTTTCCTGCTCTGCGAGCACTCAGACATGCCGAGGGCCAGGTATGCAAAAGGCCTGGCAATACTGGAGCATCTCCGGCTCAGCACTTTTCCAGACCGTGCACAGCAGCTAATTGCTCTTACACTGTGGAGTCATTGCCATGAAATAGCGGTACAATTCCATATTAGCTTTAAGTTTGGGAATAATTTGCAAATAGCTGTATTATGTCAACCTTCATTTGCTCTCTGAACAGGTTTAGCATCAATAAAAATTAATATATAAAGTAAATACATCTGGCCTACTTAGAATCAGGTGCAAGAGCAGCAGCTGAAGTGTTTGTTGGAGAAATTACAGCAAGATCCTGGCATTGCTGCCAGCATCTCCCACAGGTACAGTGCCTAGGAAAAATGCTGGCCAGAGAAACAAACAGTCTTCTACACTAATTTGCCGTTTACGTCCTGAAAAGTGCTCCTCTGCAAGCCAAAAATTACTCACAAAATGATGCAAACCAATTCTTGTCCCTGCCCATCTGCTGGCAGATAAACCTTACAGAACAGTGGCTGCACCGTGTCAGGTCAGGGGTTAATCTGGGCCATTTTGCTGTTTTTCAAGAGTGACTGTGAGGGTCTAGGGCAAGCTAAGAAGAAGGAAAGCGTGTCTGATGCTCCCCCCAGTACTGTCCTAGCCTGCAGCTATTTTTTGGCTCAAGGACCCCCAACTCAGTGTAGGTCCTGTGCATTCCCTGGCCAGCTGCACAAGGACACCAGCGGCACCCGTTAAGGGCTGTGGGTCTTGAATGCAATGCCCACCACCAGGGACCCAGGCAGGGGTCGTTGTTAGTCTCTTCATCTTCAAGTATCTCCCCTGTCAGCAGCTCCAGGTCTTACTGCTGGTGTAGCACGTGCAGTACAAGGACAACCCCATACATGCTTCGGAGGACAATCAGAGAAAACTGATGAGGGATCCAGAGTTCTTCAAAAAGAAATATGGTCAGTAGTTGCATTAGACAGAAGTATATGCTAGGACACGTGCAAGAGCCCAGAGGGAAAACAGTGAGCTAGGAGGGTCCTTCAGGCACTTGGTCTTGCTTTAGCCCAAAGGCTTGGTGGTCCCTCTGTGGAGACCCGCTTGCAAAAGTCAGAAGTATTTCTTAGCCAGGTGTGGAATGGCCCATTCTCCAGGCTTCAAGCACCGCCTCAGGGCAGCCTTTCTTAAAGCGGTTTCATTTCCACCAAGAGTAACTGAACTGTATTTTCTTTGACTTGGGGTGAGGAGGAAGCTGGCCGATTTCAAGTCAAGATGTTGACTTACTTTTCATAAGAGCAGAAGTCAGCAGTAGCAGCTGGGACACCCCAACCAGTTCAAGTGACCGTCCTGCCGGCTGGGAGGGTACACACTCCCCCCGTTACTGCACACAAAACCCGCACCCAGCCCATGACACACCACATCACTCGAGACAAGGCTGCTGGGATGAGACAGACATGCCTGAGCCCCTGCAGAGGCTCTCTGTGCCCCGATGGGCTCCTCTAGCCCAGGGAGAGGGACCACCACCACGCTCCCGAGGGGCAAGGAGGCAGAAGGGCTGCAGGAGCTGCCAGCCCACATCCCAAGAGAAACAATGTCATCCAGCTGAGTCAACAGCCCATGCCTTCACTTTTATTACAACCAGGTTGTCCCCTTACATTTAAGCCTCTTGCATGCCAAAGGGAAAACGTCCAATATTCTGCAGATAATGGGACCAGCCCCACAAGTTTTCCACACAGAAGTCCAAGTCCCGTGCCAGCCGCTTTATGAGCAGGTAGGTGCCACCCAGTCCTGCCACGGCCATGACAAAGAGCCCTCGATTAATTATCTGCAAGTGCAAAGAGAAACCCCCGGCATCGTCAGAGGTTTGCTTCTACCCTGCAGCACCAAGTGAAGTCTTCACGCCTGCACCCACCTAACAACATCCCCCACCAAAGCCCCCACCCAGCAGCTGAGCAGCGCTGGCACGCGGGATGCTCACAAAGCTCATGGCACGGGGAGGATGGGCACCACCACTGACCAACCTTTTTCTGCCATTTCCAGCGCTGAAGTGCCTCATGGTAGCGAATTCTGGTGAAGGTCACCTGGGAGGGTTGCAGGAGCACATCACCACCTCAAAGCCAGCCAGGAGGAGCTCACGGCGGCTCAGGCAGTGGGGACCGAGGTGCTGGCCTTACCATGGTGTACAGCGGGACGATGGTGGAAGGCATAAGGGTGTGGAGGAAATTGTCTACATGCTTCCGAAAAATGAACCATGTTGAATTTACATGCTCACGCATCTGTGAAAGAGCAACAGTCACCCCTTTGCAGGATGCCTTGGCTCCCCTACATTTTGCCAGCTCTCCCACTGCCTCTCCTGGGGCTCACCACAGGGATCAGAGCCTCCCCAGCCCCAGCGATATTCCCAAGGAGCAATTTGGCTAAAGTCTGCCACGGTGAGAGCCCTACCAGAGTCTTGCCAGAGACCTTGCCCGCTGCATGCATCTCAGCAGAGTGCCATCGCATTGCACAGCCCACAGGACCACACGCCTGTGTGCAGCTCACCTACCTCTATGTAGTTGTACATGGCTAAATCTGAGATCGCGTGGTCATCTGGCACCCTCAGCCTGGAGAACTCGGGGAGGCAGGCACCTGGGAGAAGAAAGCGGCAGCTCACGGGTACCCCAGCAGGGTATACCCAGCTGCCTTCAGCTGCAGAGGGATCCCCCTCCGCTCTCTCTCCTCCCAGCCATCTCACTCACCAAGGTCATTGTGGAATTGGTCCATTAATTCATCAAAGACCAGACAATCCTCAAAGCCCTGGGAGGAAAATTAGAGGGTCAATAGGCAGAAGGAACCACGCGTTCTCAAGAAGTGCTCTCACAGATGCCTAGCTAGTGTGGCTGTTCACGTGTGCAGGGTCCCACTGACCACAGCTTCAGGGCAGGAGTGTTACCCCAGGCCACTCTGCCAGGGGTCTTGCAGAGAAATCCAAGGGTTGCCTTTCCCAGACCCCCCTCCCACACAGTCCTCTGCCCCACGGGAAGATGACCCCACCACCCTGTCCCCTCTCCTGCCCAGAGGACAGCCAGTTCCTAGTGAAGCAGCCGGGTACCTGAGGGGAGCTCAACACCGGCCAAGGCAGAGGACATCAGACTGTGGGGACAGGCCAGCCCCTGATCTCTACGGAGCTACACTCTAAAACCAGGCATTTCTGGGTGGAAAGAGTGGGGACCCAGCTGAGATGGCCCAGGGCCAGCCGTGAACTTACTGCATTCATGCCCTGCCCATAGAAAGGCACGACGGCATGCGCGGCGTCTCCCATCAGCACGCAGCGGGAAGCGAGGTGGTAGGATGAGCACTTCACAGATATCATGGCCTGGGCTGGCAGCAAAAAGTAATCGTGCTTCAGCTCTCGCCTTCAGGCAAAACAACAGATACTTCACTTGTGGGACCACAAGAGACCAGAAAAGCAAGTCACGCCCCACCCAAGCTCAGGAAGCCGGGGCCACGGGTACCGGCAGCATGCAAAACCCGAGCCTATTCACTAGGCAGTTTGTGCTCAGGAGAATGTGGAAAGTCAGCCGGCCTATTTCATTAACTTCCCCTGGGGAGCAAATATTTTGTCTGTGTGTTTTAAGCTCTGCACGCAGCTTGACTGTAAGAGCGTCATCAACAGCTCAGTCTTCTAACAGCGAGCACTGGTGGATGTCGGTCACCATAGGAAGGATACACCGGGGGCTATCGGAGTTTCTATGTTTATATGAAGTCCTGCGATACAGCCTCCTTAAGAGGAAACTGTGAACACAGCAGAGACCCTTCGTATCAACCAAAAAAAGCCCATAATAGGTAGCTACGTTGCAAAGCAGAAGCATTAATAGGCTGGAGCTCCCACCATCTGGAAAGGCTCCCCTCTGCAGGAAAACGAGGACACACTGAACAGAGCCACAGCCATCAGGACCTGGGAAGGCTGGTCCCGGTCCGCGCTGCCACCAGGGTCCCCGGGAGGAGCAGGATGCGCTGGCTCTGTCCTGCTGCACCTTCTGCCCAGCAGGAGAGGGTGCCCGCTGCCCAGGGAGCTGGGGACCGCCCGCTCTTGTGTCTCACAACCCTGATATTCGTTCTAGCCACACAATCAATAAGTGTCAGTCTTTTGCTTAGTCAGCACAGCGGGTCGTTTTGGTTTTGATTTGGGTTTTTTTGCCAAGTCCAGATTTTCTCAGTCCTTCGCTAAAATGTCACTGTTTGCGCAACCCAGCTCTTGAGCAGCGGGACTACCTGCATGCTGCTGGTTTCGGCACGCAACCCTTACCTGCGCTCTGGCAGAGTCGCTTTGCTCACCCACCTCTAGCACCAAAACCCCACCGCTTATGAACAGCTATTCCATCCCTTGAGTTCAAAGCCTTCAAGAGCACTACAAAAGCAGCGGGAGGTGATCTGCTCTTTGTGGCAGGGATTGCGCCGTGCCTCCGAGGGGCAGAGCGGTGCTTCAGTGCCGCTCCGTCAGAAACTGCCGCGGGATGGGTCTGCATCCCACTGCTGAGCTTGTTATCCCAGTGCTGATGCAATGCAGACCTACAGGCAGTGGGGACCCATCCCAACAGTGTTTAAAACCTGTCACCAGGACCTCAAGGCTAGGTGGGAATGCGTGCCCAGCTTCGTGGCACTGTGCTGATGAGCCAGAAAGGGAGATGGGAACACTTACTCTCCGATGAGGGGGATGGCATCTGGGAAGTAGGTCTGGAAAAAATCCAGCACTTGCTCGCCCGTTGTGAGCTTCTCAAATTCCTCAAAGGGCATGAAGAGTGTGCAGGTGAAAGACTTGTCCTGCCAGCCAGGGAGGAAGGTCAGAAAGAGGCCCAGAGGCCATGGAGAGCACCTGGAGCAGCAGCTCAGTGCCCAGCCTGTCACCCATCAATTGCAGCAACCCGCCTGCAGCAGGGATGAGTGCCCGGCCATCCCGTTCCCCGTGGTGGGCTTGCACATGCTGGGGGCAGGCAGAAACAGGCAGCACGTGATCTGCCAGCATGGGCATGGCATGCTGCCCTGGTACTCCCGTGTCTAGTTTATAACATCCAGCTGGTTTTTGGGGGGCTCGGCTGGGCTCAGACGTGGGGGCAGAGAGAGGTGGTGCGGGTATCTGCTCAGGGCTGTGAGGCAGGACTGGTTCTGGGGGTCCTGTCCTGCACTCCCCAGGCTGTGGGACACCTGGCACAGGCTGAGGGTCCCTCCTGGTGCCTAGTTGGCCCTCCCAGCCCCTGCCATGTGCCTGTCACTGCAGCCAATTCATCCCCACAAGCTCCATCCCATGCCCCAAGGGAGTGTGGCCATGGGTTATCACCATGTTGGGCAGCGCAATCATCATGAAGGTGTTTCTTGGCCAGATATGGAGGTAGTTTGGTTCCATGGCAAACTGAAAGAGAAGGAAAATTGCCTTGTGTCCCTGCCCTGACCTGCTCAGCTTGCACAGCCCAGCCACTGGTTCCCCTCCACACCAGCACACTGGTCCCCATCCTTTATACCATGAGAAGACACAATGACCACA
The DNA here is from genome assembly GCF_023638135.1 of Falco biarmicus. Classification (NCBI taxonomy): domain Eukaryota; kingdom Metazoa; phylum Chordata; class Aves; order Falconiformes; family Falconidae; genus Falco; species Falco biarmicus. The sequence continues at coordinate 6,623,169 of NC_079295.1, read as the reverse complement.
CAGGCTCCCTTTCTGGTCCCTGATGGTTCAGGTAGAAACAAAACAAGGGCAAGAGGAAAGGGTAGGAAAGACAGGCAAAAAATCTGCTGGTTTGCAATGGCTGATGTCCTCACAGAAATGTTCCCATATACCCAGGACCTCTCAGAGCTAGAGTTAACCCACCACTCTGGGGCAAGCTCTCTAGGATTTTTTTAGCCAGGTTCCAAGACACTGCATCCACCACTGGAAGAAGAAGAGATGCCTGCCTTCTCTTAGGAAAGCTTTAATCCCTTGACTGACCCCAGGTGAGAAATTAGTTTCTCTAGAGCTGCTGTAGCAGAGCCACCATGAGAGAAGAGCAAGGTGTCCCACCTGCAAAGGTGGGAGCAGACCCTGGGACAGGCACACTTACATCTCCATCCTTGGGAGGGATGGTCAGCTCCATATAGCCGTGAGGAATGTATTCATGACTGTAGTTAAAGCGTGCTTGCCTCATGAACTGCTTTCTGACTGTTGAGAAGGCTCCATCACATCCCACAATGAGATCGTAGGTGACTTCCAAGGGCTGCTGGTCGGCTCTGAAACCAAGAGAGTCCCTTAGACCAATCCTGCCTTAACTCCAGGCCAGCTCAGCACATCTGCCTTTTGCAAAATGTCAGGGTCGCCTCCAGCATTATTAATCTTCTAGGGTGAGGGAATATTGTCTTCCACTGACTGGGACGCTTAGCGTTAGGTTGAATAATTATCCTGTAGGTTATCAAAAGCACAAGTCTGCCAGATCTACCCAAGAACGCAACAGGCACTGCACAGGGATTTTTCTTAGATATTTCTTAGAGCCTGCATCCCCAGGCAGACAGGGGACATGACCAGAACTTAACACAACTACGAAACAAGGTCGTTAGCTGCCCTCCCTGATAAGCAATCTGTCCCTGAAAACCAGCACAACAGAGCCTGGCACATTTATTCCCCGCACAGGTCAGCGAGCGATGCCTAACCTACAGCCAGGCTGCTGCTGCTGCTGGGGGGGTGAGTAGTGAGTTGCTTAAATTTTTTTTCAGCCTCCCCATGAACCCTGTTTTCCTGTTTCTCCTTTCCAAAGCTGACACGGAGTTCTGCCCGCTCAGTAATAACACACTAGTTTCAAACCGAGATTGCTCAATTGTTTGAGGTTTTATGAATGATTAAGCAGAAACTAACAGAACACAGCACTTGATCCCAAGCTTGCGCAGGGATTACCTTTTTATGGTTAATGTCCCCAACTCTGCATTGCACCCCAGGAGCTTGTGTCCAAAGTACACTTTAGTGTTGGAGTACTTCTCAGCAGCTGTGAAAAGAAAAGACAACTAAATGTAGAGGCTTGTACTGTGACCCCAAAAATATTTCCAAGGGATCCCTAAATTACAGGGGCTTTTGGCATTACAGCAAATAAATTGTTGTGTTGAGTGACGGCTGGCAGGCAGGACACACTAGGGCTGTGCTCGGTCAACTCTGGTGACAAATATTTAAAAAGTGCAAGGAATGCCGCAAAGTTTTCTTTCTTCTCCTCACTGACATGAGTCATTGACCTGTTTCCACTGTCACTGCACTGTATTTCAGGACGGGGTGAGGTGTCTGCAGTCAATGGGAAATTTGGCCTGGCCTGATTACATGCTTTGCCACAGTGCTCCAATTTCTGACTGTCTGTACAATCAGGGGTTGTGGAAAATGCTGCAGACCATGGCAAGGGTAAGGAGGTATCTCCTGCTTTGGCTGTGGAGTTTTGGGAGCAGATGCCGGTGCCAGGAGCTGGGGAGTGGAGGTGGCTCCCACTCGATGGCTGATGTGGGAGAGCCGCATGCGCAGAGAGGCCTCGGAGGACTTGTCTGAATATTCTTTTGCATCAGACAAGCAGCAGGGAAACAGCACCGATTGTCTTCTCAGAAACACAGCCAACTCACGTTCACGTTTTCTGAGAGCCAGGTTATGCAGAACTCACGGGCAAAGAGAGCTGGGTGGCCCAAAGTCTCCTGCGTGCGGGGCAAACCTTAAATCCTCGGTGAATGGGGTGTAAAAGCGTTTGCAAACAGATCTGGCAACCTACCTGTTAGCAGCTCTCTGTTTAAGTTTGCTCTGTCCACAGAGAGGATGTACTGCAAGGCAAACAAACACGGCGTTCAGGAGGCATTGCTGAAGGATGGTCTGCACAGCCAGGTGGGAAACACCACCCTCTCCAAACTACCCCACCAAAACCAAGGGGTCACGTAACCCCGTCCCACTCACAGCATCCTTTCTAAGAGCATGAGCCCCAGGCTGTCCGTCACACAGAGATACACATGCTACCCAAGAGCCCACACGCGAAGCATCTCTGCAGCGGCATCATGAGACCAGTACCTGGTTCTTCTTCCCATATGGGATGGAGTACTTCTTCCCTGAGGGTGTGTGTATCCTCCTTGCCCACATGGGAATGCCTTTGGTCACAATCTGAAATGGAAGGGAACACAACCCAGCCTTCTGGCCCAAACTGAGATGCCAGGGGGAGGGCACAAGTTACCAAGCACCGAACCCCCTGCGCACTGCACTCTGGGCACAGTGGGATGCTCCCTGCTCATACCAAGGTTGTTCAAGTTACCGGGGAATATTTTACAGCGCTGTCAATGCCAAGTCACTACATTTTACTGAGATTACTTACAAGGCCATTCTCATAAAAATCAGAGGGAAATTATTTTCTAATAGAAGCGAAATGAAAAGTCCCAGGGTGCTAGATGGGGCAGGTGATAACAGCCAGTTTACATGCTGGTGCCACAATATGAGCTGTCGAAGCCTGGGCTCCTCCACAGGGACCCTGGGGCCAGGAGATGCCACCACTGCTAACAGCTGGATGTTGTGATGCAGAGGAGCACTGGGTTCTGAGCCAAGCATGCGTGGATTTCAGGGGTCAGCCCAAAGCTCAAGGTTTTGTGGGGAAAATACAAATCTGGGCATGTCACTGGGGAAACCAGCCCCCTTTACCGCATCCTGCTGGTACTCCAGCTCTTTTGGGAGCTCACCAGCTCCTGCCCCATTTGCTCTCACCCTCTAGGAGGGAGGGGAGCACGGCGGGAAAGTAAATGCTGGAAGGTCTTGTCTGAGTGATGGTCTCCCAGGGAAGCACGCTGTACCATGAGCAGATCCCAGCTGCCTGGGTCAGGGAGCTGCCCCCAAACTGGGGGACATCCCTGTTGGCAGCTGTCCCAGCAAACAGTGGAGAGCCAGGCTGCAGGCGTGCAGTGGGAGAGGTCTGCCTCCACCCTTACAAAAGCAGGGCTACCTCTGCGGTGGCACCTGCCTGCTCGGGGACTGGAAGGGAGCCTGTCTATCAGCAGCTGAAGCCAACAGCATTTTAACCACAGAGACCCCACCACTGACAGACACTGCCAGGGTACCTGCTCTTCCATCCCCACGGCTCGGAGGGCTTGGCATCCTCTGTGGGACAGGGCTAAGTTAATGCTTCTGCCACGGGTAAAGCTGGCCACACGGATATCTGTACAGAAAGAGGAGTTGGTTATGGAGACACAGATACTGATACCACAGCCTGGTGCAGGCAGCATCTCCCAAAATCCCTGCAGTGACAGCAGGCAGGGCAGTGAGGAGTCCCCATCCCCCTGATCTGCATGCAGAGAAGGCAAGCATCAAAAGGCACGTTCAGCTGTCAGGAGGGCAGCTGAGCATCTTCGAGGGCTGCTTCCTCCATGCCACCTCTAGCCTGGAAGAAGCAGCTGCAGCCAAGTGCTGCAATGGGAATGCTGGATCCTGATGGTGCTGGAGGGCACGTTATCACTAAGCATCATTTCCCCTCTAAGTAAAGAGCACCCTGGCAGCTTCTGCTGAGACCCGTCACTGTTCACATGGAAATGTCTCAGCTCTGGCCTGTTCCTCCTCCAAATGCCCTCACTTAAGCTTCCCCTGTTGTCCAGCCAATGTGTGTGGCAGAGCCTCATCCCAATGGCTTTCAGGAGCCATGGGCCAAAAACAGGAGCAGAGCAGTGGGGACAGGGGCAGCTGGGAGCCGAGCAGCAGGACCACTGCCCCAACATCTGCCGCAGCCGGAGCAGCGAGCACAGAGACCACGTGTCAGACGGGGTTTCTCCTTCCCTTTGATGCCCAGTCAAGTTGAGTTTCACCATCCATGGTGTCATTCTCATCTGCTGTCTGGCTTGCCATCTCTGCCCAGGTTTCATTTACCTGCCAGCTGATAGACACTGAAGGCAAACAATTTCTCTGCCTTTCAGCCAACACCTGGGCTCCAAATCATCATTTCTCTGTTGTGATACCCTGTGGTGCTGAAGCCTTCCTGAAAGCACTTCATTTCTCCTTCTGCCCCTCTCGCCACCAGCCCTCCTCACCACCGTGGCAGTGGTTATGAGTCAAGTCGATGCTTTTAGCCCTAACAGAGATGCTGCAGCATCAACAACAGCCTTTGCTGCCAAACTTCTGACCCTGCTTGGTTCAAAAGCACTGTGCTATGATTCTTCATGCAGAGACCAGGTTTTGAAGGTGAGCATTTGAACTCATGTTTGAGCCAAGAACATAAAAAAGGGCATAATTTTAGTAGCTGAGGGGTGGGTTTCCTCCACACAAAACAACGTATTTCAAATGAATGCTCCTCCCCACCACAGGAATTAAAGGGAAGAGTGAAAAGAATATCCCCAAAGTGCCATGCTTTCAGATTTAATTTTCTTTCTGCAGTTTCAGTGAGCCCACACAGTTCCTGTTTAGCTTCTTCAAGGACTGTTATCAGTAAAGGGACAGAAACATATTGATAAAGCAGTAATGATCAGGTTGAACTTACCTTGTCTGGCTTCATAAACATCAACTTGGAAACCTCGTTTAGCGAAGAAACAGGCGTTTAATGCACCCACCTGTAAGAGAAGGATCAGGAATGGGGAGGTGTTTCACTAGGAGCTATATCACACATCACTATGAGATGCATCAAGGGAAGGCAGCAGTGAGGGGATACAGCTCAGCATATACTGGAGGATCCTTTGCTCAAGAACCTGAGGGGACTTCTTCCTGGATACAAGTCCTCTGGTACCCCTGATGCGCCTGAAGAGCCTCCAAGACAGAAGTCACCCATCAAAACTCATTGTATAAATTTGTACCAAGTTCAGGGCTTGTTTACATGCACGGATTGATTGCAGCACGGCCCTCCAGCCAGAGGCAACAGGAGCTGGTACAGGCAAGCTCCCTGCTCCCCTCCAGACTGTATTTATCTTCATCTATAGAAATCAGGGTGCTGCAGCATTCCGTTGGGAACACAGCACGGGATGCTAGACCTGTGCAAAAGCAAGATGTTACCTTAAAAAGGACAACACACCTACGTCCTGGTTGTTATGTAAATGGATGGCTGTCTTTCTCTTGTTTAATTTCCATCATTAATCACTGTCAGAACTACAGACTCTGATGTCATCGCCCTTTTCCAGCAGCATGGGGAACAAGAAGCTAATGGCCAAAAATTCTAAAGAGGTTTAGGTGCTGCAGTGCTTCATGCTGTCCTGTAGAGTCAGACCACCCTGCAAACAGTACTGCAGGAAAACAAATCTCCCAAAAAATTGGGCAGAGGAAGGGATTTCCTTTTAGCCTAGCACTTACCAAGTCTCAGTCCTCGCAAAGCATTTCACATCAGTGACTCGGTTAAAGCCAGAAGCAGCCAAGGGGCAGGAGGATCTGGCAGCCCAAATGAGAACTTGTTATTTAGTGAACCTGGGCACCACGGCTCCACCTCCCAACCCCCCTCCTCTGAGAAAAATGCTCTTGGAGGCAGGATTTTTTTGCACACAGTGTTCAAGGCAAGGTTAGCCACAGACACACATTTCACCTCTGGAGCGTCTCAGCAGCAAAGCTTTTTCTTGAGGGAAAGAGCCGCTCTCCTCCTACAAAGTCCTAGCTGCTCAAATGAGCCTTGCTGCTTCCTGCAGTGGGAACTCAACCAGCTCCTCTGTAACACCTCGTTATCTGAAGGAGGAATGATTTCTCAGAACCACAGAATGGCCAGGGTTGGAAGGGACCTCTGGAGATCATCTAGTCCACCCACCTGCTAAAGCAGGTCACCTAGAGCTGGTTGCACAGTCACATCCAGGTGGCTCTTTAATGTCTCCAGAGAAGGAGACTCCACAACCTCTATGGGCAGCCTGTGCCAGGGCTCTGTCACCCTCAAGGTGAAGTTCTTCAGATGGAACTTCTTGTGCTGCAGTTTGTGCCCATTGCCCCTTGTCCTGTCGTTGGGCACCACCGAAAAGAGCCTGGCCCCGTCCTCCTGACACTCGCCCTTGAGGTGTCTGTAGACATCGATAAGGTCCCCCCTCAGCCTTCTCCTCTCTAGGCTGAGCAGGCCCAGTTCTCTCAGCCTTCCCTTGTAAGAGGGATGCTCCATCCCCTCATCATTTTCATAGCCCTCCGCTGGACCCCTCCAGTAGTTCCCTGTCTCTTTTAAGAGAAAAACATTCCCTCCACATCAAAGCAATGCTTTCGCAGCTCTGGCTCCCCGGAAAATGCAATCACACAGCAGCTAAATTGAGTTTCTTACCAGACCACCACCGACAATGGCGACTCTTTTCCCCCGTGGGTCACTGGGCTCCATCACCGGGGCAGCCACACAGGTCGCAGGGTCTTGTTGCTGTGTCCCGGCTCCCTGTCCTGCTGTGTTGCCCTCGCCAGCGGGAGGGGAAGGGAAGGATATGGACTGATGAGTGACATCTGCATTTTTCTCCCCTGGTTCATATTAAAGTTTAACTCCCAGCACAGAGACTGTAGGTGAATGAGCCTGGCCACGTGGCCAGCCGCGCTGAGCCTTTGGTGAAGGGATGTGACTGTGGTGTTATTCATCCAGGCCTCATTAAAAGGTCTCTTTTGAAAATTGTAAAGCAACTCTGCAGTCTTCAAGAACCTCCTAACGAGACATGCACAGAGCATGAGGAGAATTTGCATCTGCTGGGCTTTTGCTGCTGCTTTGCTGGGCTGCGACTGCAGAGGCAGCAGTGGGGTGATGCAGGGTAACTCCTGAAGCCTGGCAGGCATTCTCCTGAGGGCGAGATGTGAACCACACTGCTACCCAGGGGCCTGATCCCATCTATGAGGGCACCTTTTGCCCGAGGAAGCTGTGTGTGGCTTGAGCATTTTGGAGCATGATGCAGAGCAGAGGGTCCATGTCTAACCTCCAGAAGCTTTCAAAGTCTTGGATGAGGCTGGGAGGAGACATCTCTGTGAGCACCATCTCACATGCCCATCCTTGGGAGGAAATGCTCTGCTGAACCAACACTGCACACAGCAAGCTTGGAAAAGGGGGGATCAAGTTACAGCCTACACACAATAAATAAACAGCAGCAAACCCACAGACATTAACTTGCACTAACTACAATTTATTGCTAAACCTGCAAAGCACAGCCCTAAACAGCAGATTTGTCTCAAAGGAGCAAGAGCAAATCCCTGTGCAGGCACAGCACCATTCTCCATTACAGGTCCTGGGTGCAGAAAGCACAGTGCCACAGCCCCAACCTGCAGCACCATCAGTCAGCAGAACCCCCCAAGTAGTCCCAGGCCCAAGCTTAAATAGGACAGCTGGCCTTGGGGAGGGTGGGGGTCTCAGGTGCAGCTGGTTGGGGTCATTAAAAGCTACTAGTGCCCTAGTGCCGTGCCCAAATGAGTTGCTTCTGAAGACCCTCTGCTGGGCTTCTCTGATCTATGTGGCAGTGAATTGATCCACGCTGACACACACACACAGAGCAAACAAAACAGAGCAGAGGGGGCAAAGAGCAAGGTAAGTTTTACACAGTAAATAAATTTTCATTATTTGTTTTCAGAGCACAGACAGCACACCATTAGCTTCCAGCAGTGACATTTATTATTTGGAAATGCTCTCAGCACCCTTTGCATACTTGTCTGGTAGACTTTCCAGATTATCCCACCACTCTGGCTCACCAATTTGATAGCAGCACTTTAAGGTATGCCAATTAATTCAGGGGCTCCTGTGGATAACCCAGCATACAGTCGTGTAATTAAAGCTGGTCTGCAATGCTGCTTTCTGCAGGAGCAGCCCCAGCTGCCAACCGTGCACCTGCTCCAGAGGCAGAGGCAGGCAGGGGAGCATCCGACCCGACCTGTTAGTGAGCAGCACTGTGTGGCATGATAAATGGGCCACAGACAAACAGTTTTTCCTTCCTTCCAAGATGATAACATCAGCTTTTTGCTGCCAAGCCTATCTCCTTAGCTACTGACCATAGCTTGGCAAACGAGACTCAGTTTTCCCTGTCAGGGTCTATCTATGCCCAGCACAGTATCTTTTTTTCTTGGTCACCATTCTAAACAAAATTTAGGTCCCTGGGTTATCTTCATCACGTTCACCGACAAATCGCACCAGGCAAAACCAACATAAAGAAGTTCTCCACTTTATGAACAGGGGAAGGCTGGAAGACATTGAGAAAGTGCTACTAATTCATTGTTTGTCTTTCTGTATGAAACACAACCAGGCTGCTGAAAGCATGAAAAAGTATCGCTTGATGAAAACTGTGAGTGGGCCTTCCAAGGAATCCTAAATTAAGCCAAAAAGAACAGGATAGCATGGGCTTGGATTAAAGCCTGCCCTCTGAAAATTAGTGGGAGAAACAAGGAAAGGAAAAGTGTTTCTGTTGCTGAAGAAAAAGACATGTCAATATCCAAGGGACAACTTCAGGATTTTATTTATTTTCTGTTTAAATCAAGTCTAAACCCTGATTATATGAGGGAAAGGTTGGGAAATCATGAAACGCATATACCTAATTCAGGCTGCTTAAATCGCCTTCCAGTAGCTCCTTGAGAAGGAAAGCTCGGGTAGCTTTGTAAATGTGAGATTTGGGAGAGCCTGAGAGTCAGAAGCTTCCTGGGGCTGAAAAGGTGGCGGGCAGTTAGCTGTGGGTAGGTGTTGCACTTCAGCGTTCAAACCCGCTGGCTGCAGGAGCAGATTTCTGTCTGTTCTCCTCCACTGAGGATTATTTATCCAAACAGTGCATGAAGACAACTCACGCAGGTAGGGCAGAGTGCTGGTCTTGAGGAAAATCCAGTGCCAGGGGGTAACTTGCATTTGGATCATTCCCACTCAGCTTTACCTCCATGGGTAGGTAATTACTGTAGGACAAGTATACCTGAGGATCACTTCAGATGATGAGGTTTGGTGACTAAACCCTCACTCAGGCATCCCGGGTTAGTTTCCATCACCCTCCCCAGGACAGCAGAAGGCCTCTTTGCAAGGGGCATTTCCTCGGTTTGGACGTGAAGGGGACTCTCAGCCCCGGAGCTGGGTCATACTCACTTGCGAGGGCTCAGAGAACCCTGGTGTCAAGATTATCTCCTGCCCAGGGGCTGCTCTGGGCTGCCAGGCCTGCAAGACACTTTGGGTGGGTTTTCTTGATTCTGCAGAGAGATGGGCAAAAAAGCAGCAATTGCCTGTGGCTGGTCTGGGCTTGGAAGATGTGAGGAAACAACTGAACTAGCAGAAACAGGGGTGAGGAGACTACAAGTGCATGGTACGTTCATTCTGAACATCTGCAGTCTTTCTGCTGCTCACTTCTTGAACCAACGATGCGCAGCTTTACAGACAGACTGTCAATCAGACAGATTGTTTAGGAACTGTTCAAATCCAGATTGACCTCAGAAATGCTGTGGTCCACATTAGAGGAACACGTACTGTCAGTACGTGGGCCACCTGCAACAAGAAAAATGGCTTTGTTGTGTTTGGTAATAGCCAAAAGGACAGTGTAGGTGTGTTGGATCTCGTAGCTTATGGTGGACAGCAGCTGAAGGAGGGGAAGAAGACAGCTTAAAAGCCGTGACATCTTCCTTTGCTGATTTCAGCAAATGGCTAATTGCACCGATTCTGGAAGGAGCCAAAAGATCTTTGCTGGTACAGATTACAAATCCATGTAAAAGTGAAATGGGTAGAAATGTTTATCCCTTGTAATCCCATTAGGTAAATACTCTGTTCAGGAATGCAAGCCCCTTGTTAAAGATGGCCGTATAGATACCCCTTCCAGCAGGTCCCCCATTGCCTGAGGATGCAGCTGCCTCCATCTCATCCTTCTGTTCCCTAAGGCTTTGAAAGAGCCGTAGCACGGAAATAAAAGCCGCGTTCTCACCAATGCAACAGTAAGTCCCTGTGCCAAAGTCCCATGCCACCTCACCCCCTCTAGCAATGTGCATTTCTTTACCAGCTTTGGCACATAAGAACCTTCTAACACTGCTGCTTCCATGCCTGCCTTCTTGCCTGTCCCCTCCTGACGTACTTGGCATTCGCACCGCTCTCTCCGGGCTCAGACCTTGCCCCACTGGCATTCGCAGGAGCAGCCTAGTTCCAGCACCAGTCCCAGTGTGATGTGCTCACACCTAGAAAGCTGGCAGGGACGAGCTCAGCCATCGCAAGGAAGGCACAGGCAAGTGAGCCCCTGGAGGCACCCGCCACTGACCTCTGCTAAGGACTCGAGGGCTCTGCAGACCCGGGCGCAGCCTGGGGACAAATCCATCCATTCCTGCTCCTGGAAAAACACCCCAGCTGCAAGCACAGGCTTATCGCAAAAGCTCAGCTTTATTTCTGAGTACTCCCCTCCCTTTGTATCATTTTTCTTACTGAGTGGTGGTGGTGGGTTGTTCCAGGAATTTCTGATTAGCATGTCTCAGCAGTGTTTTAAGAATATAAATCCTGCTGGGAATCTTAGTGCTGTAAAATGCACGCAGACCTTAATTAGCAGGTGTCTGCTGGGTTCACAGGGAGACCCCAAACGCAGGGTACCAGCCACGGCAGAGTGGAGCCATGCAGCATCGCTGGGGGGTGGCTCTGTGCAGCAGGAACACAGCTTGCTATCATTTGTAGACTTCGCCTGCTCCTCATGTTTATTACACAGTAAGCAAGGGTTAATTACTTGAGTTATAAGATTGAGTGTATCAGATCACCACTTAAACCACCTCAATTCCATTGTTGCATTAAAGGCAATATTCAGGGCTGGCCTTAGTGAAGAACCAAGAAGGCATGGGATTGTCTGGTCTGCCTTGCCACCCCACCTGCGCAGGAAGGATGGACTAAAAGTTTACATCATGGCTGCCTGTTTACTTACGTAGCCATGGCAGGGAGTGTGCTGCCGGTCCTGGGATGTGCCATGGATGTGGATGGGAAGCCCCCATGGGGCACTGGGAGCATCCCGGTGGGAGGGTAGTGGTGATGGTGGTGCACCACAGGTAGTCTAGGCCTGTCTGCTTTCACAGCCAGGGGAGCAGCAAACTGCAGATCCTTGTTGGAGAGAGAGAAAGGGCCACGTGTGAAATCTGTGACCCCACGGGAAGGGTCTGTGGCTGAGGGGCTGGGTTCCCACTAAGCCACCCCTTGGCAAAGGGAGTCCTTCAGCCTGTGTATGGGGATGAGTTTTGCAGGCTCCAGTATAGGAGGTTGATTTCAAATTTCACCTGGTATTCAGAGGCACTCAGACCCCACACCCCCACCTAGTTTATTCCACTGCTCTATGACAGGGAAACGCATGGTGCCAGGATGGTCTGGGGAGGGAGATGGGGACCAGGGGGATGCACACTCTTCCTCTGCCATCTCCCCTTAGATGTGGGCTTCCCCGCAGAAAGCTGCAGATGAGTCTGCTGGCTCTCCCTGCACCACCGTCTGCCCCACTGCAAGGTGGAAAGTGTATTCAAAACTAGAAACTGCAAAGTTTAAGGGAAATAGAAAAGGACTTCCGTCTGAGGCAGCGCTCGGCACAGCTCCGACATGGGGAAGAGCTGGCACTGCCTGCCGTTTGCACAGCACGTCCACCCTGGAACCATGGCAGAGGAAGCCAGCGGGCCCCTCCGTGCGCCGGGTGGCCCCGTGGGATATCGGTGCCCCGAAAAGCGAGAGCTGGCAGCTGCTGTGGGAGGCTTTCTGTCCAGGGCAGCCGTTTGGTCCCAACAGGTGCAAAACCCCATCAGCTCCCTCCAGGCCATGGGATGGGCTGTGGAGGAGGATTGCATTTCCTACCCCTCCACTAAAGCTGGGGCTCAGGGGCTTTTAAGCTGTTTGTTGCTTTTGCAAACAGCCTGTAGGAAAAGTGCGAGCAAGCTGGGCAAGTACTGCAGAAGTGTGGGAGTTACTGTCTCAGCACCTGAGAACCTCAACATCTGAGCGAAAGAAAACAAATCTTTCTTACAGTACAGGGACAAGATGTAGTTAGCCTGAAAAAGGAGGGGTAGGAAAAGTCCAAGGGAAGTTTTTGCAACACTGAAACATTGCCTCCTCCCCAAAGATCAGCTGTCCTTGCTTCTTAGGTAATAAATGCTACAGAGTAGAAACCAGAAATACATTTTTCCAAAGCACTTAAGGATGCTAAGGATATCACTTTGTTAAAAATAGCTCAGTAATTGAGCATCTAAGGATATGTTCAAAATTACCTACCTCTTATCAGGCACTGGACACGTTTTGGAAAAATCCCTATAGGGATCTACACACCAAAATACCTTTAAGATCTATCCTTTCAGAGCTCGGTAGCCATTGATTTTCGGAGAGGCAGGAACTAGAGCGGCGGGGCTCCAAGTACAATCACAGAATCTGTGCTTCAGGTCTAGCAAGTTTGAAACTGCCAGCTCAAATTTTACCGATTACAGGATTTGTAACACAAATACTCCCCTGCTGTTTGCAGCAAGCGGACCTGCAGCAGCAGATGCCCAGTGCAGATATCTTCCGTGCGTAGTCTCATTAGTGGTTCAACAGTACAGGCCAGATAATTTTCAGAGCTGGAATGAATCTACTTTGCACTTGTGGAGGAGATATTCTTCCATGAGGTCCTTCCACAGCACTTACCGTGGTAAAGAGGCAGGCTGTGCTTTCTGGTGCAGTGGGTTTTAAAGATGTGCACAGATGTTGTATGGCCCAGCCTTTCCGCATGTTTCATCCAGTCCCTGCACCCTCCCAAGGGGATCAGCCATTGCCTCGTGTGAGCAAGGATGCCCTTCAGACTGGTGTGGTTACCTGCTGTGCATGCTGGAGCAGGGGAGAGCTGGTTCGAGCAGGCTGTGCGAACGCCATCGGTGGCAGAGCCTTCAGCATCATGTTTTGCATGATGATCTGGTGCATCTGAGCGTTCTGCATCAGCATCATCTCTACCATATCTGGGAGGAGGTCAACCCAAGGAAGAAAGTAAGAGCTTTATCAGCAACAGACAAGCAGCAGAGGCATCTGGGTGAGAAATGCCCTCCAGCATACAGACTGGTCACTGCAGCCAAGACAAAGCAGCTGAAAGGGACACGTGAAGAATATTAGCGTTATTTGCACAGGCAGTGCAAAATTAATGCCTATGCATAATGAAATCATACCAGCTTTCCTGTTGCTCCTCCCTCCTACAAGAAAGATGCTGTTGCGCACCTTCTGTCTGATAATTTCCCTGCAACCAGCTCTGACTACGTTGACCGACAGGCTGGAGAAGGGCTGAGCACTAGAGCTCTTGCTTACTCCAGCGTGGACCCACTGCTTACAGTGCTCTCTGTTGCTTTGGCTCACGATCATTGCTTTCCATCTGAGAGGTTTCCTCTACTTTACACGATATTGCAGTGCCACCTTGAGAGTCCGCTGCATGCACGTTAGATCTGCTTACCATCATCTCTGGGTCCTGATCACAAAGGACCTTTGCAGTGTAACTAATTCACTCAGGGTGGGGGGAGAGGAAGGAGGGAAAAGGTAGAGAAAAAGAAGGAAAAATAACATCAAGGCAACTTTCCTTTTTGTCTTTAACTGGTCATACCAAAAGGAGCATACATGTATCAGCTTCAGAAAAATCATGTGTGAATTGCGACTATTTTGTTTATGAAAACAAACTCCAATTCAAAAATCCAGACGCTTAGATAAAGAAAGAGCTGAGAAATATTGCAGTTTCACAACTGAGGATTTCTCTGTGGGATGAAGAAACCTTTGGCTGAACGCTGAGTCAGGGAAGTCATCCCAGGTTTTTGGTCTTGTATTATTTAACAGTAGCATCCACCTATGTTTAGAAACAAACTCTTTCCATTGGTATTGCACTATATTTGGAACAGCACTCTCAACAGCTCTGTTTTGTTTCCAAACACGGGGCATAATAAAAGCCTGTTTTGTTCTGAGGAGATTGAGCAGCAGGTTAAGAGGGAACAAAAGAATAAAACCAGATTTTAGAAGCCTGTTTGATAATTCTGGAATCATCCATGTGCACGAGTTTGACCTTGGAATATTCCTCAGTGCCATGGGCTGAGCTGTTTTGCTTTCCCAAGCTTTCCCAGCAGCTTAACCTGGTTTTATTGAGTTTGTAGTCCCTTTTTCTTCAGTCTTAGTGACAAAAGTCTGCCTGAAAGCCTCTCAGAAATGGTATCTAGTCCATTTATGGACTGCAGTTCCCACAGCAGCAGCCCCGTGATGAAAAAGCACATCGCTAACTAGCTTGGATGCTGTCCCGTGCCCCCTTCCACTTGCCATGGCACCTTGCCTGCCCTCTCCAGGCCTGATGATGGAAGCTGGCTGCTAGACAGGTTCATTACCTTCTTTAATGCTTCCAGAGCGGGGGGCTGCAAAAGGCTGGGCAGGGGGGATCTGTGTGATCAGCGGGGATGGCTGAGGTAACTGCTGGATGATGGTGGCAGGCTGAGGCGGCATCTGAAAAAGAAAGGAAAATGGAGAAGCTGGGGTTGGTTTTGGCCAGCTCCCTCATCTTTGGGAAGGAAAAGCAGTGAGTATCATCTGCCTGGACTTCAGTAAGGCTTTGGACATTGTCTCCCATGAGATCCTTGTGGAGAAGCTGTTGAGGTTGTGGGCTGCATGAGCAGACAGCGATGTGCATTGGAAACTGGCTAGGCAGCCGGGCCAGAGCGTGGGCAATCCTCCCACAGCTCTCGGTACCTCATTCCTATGGTAAACCATTTACACTGTTCATTTTGTCCCTTACTTGTAAAATGATTTCCCTTAGTCTTGCCTAGGGCGGTAAAGGTCCCATACAACAGCAAGAGATGTATCTTTGGTGGGATGAGTGTCTCCATACAGCTGCCAAGTGGTTGTTGTCTCAGTCTGGCACAGCGCCAGCAGTGTGTCCTAGGAGAGAGGATCCTTACCGCCTGCTGGATAATCCTTGGTGGCTCCGCTTGGGAAGCTGGAAAAGGTATCTGGTAGATACGCGGAGAGGCAGATCGGTGGTTATGACAGTGTCCTCCAGCTGGTGCAGGGGGCTGTGAAAGCTCTTCCAGAAGGCGCTGCTCCTACAAAATCAAGTATCTTCTTAAAGAAAACCTGGTGACAGGAAGGCAGACAGTATTGTTATGCTCTCTGGACTAAATGGGGATTAGCCCCTGGGAGCCCACGGCAGGGCAGGGCGCAGCCTCGCTCACCAAAACCCTGCTGCAGACACATCCAGCACTGCTGTGTCTGACAGGCAGACCACAAGCAACCACTGCATGAAGGGAAGCACTCAACCAGTGCCTGCACAAGTACAAAGACAGTTTTTCTTCCTGCATATCTTGAAGCCATACAGTTTTCAGCACAAGGGAGAAGGAATGGAAAAGAAGTGAAGAACAAACAGCCAAAAGTCTGGGAAAATGTTTTATTAATGGTTGGTACCCTCCACAAACTAGGAGTAAGTACCAGGCACGATTGTCCCTATTTCAGCGGCATTAAAAATCCCTTGTTTGCATTTTGGCACTACCCCAGAGAGCTTATAGTACAGCAGTTCAGGACAAATAGCCCACCAACCAACTGCAGCGGGTGCAAGCATCGTTAGCTGCAGTGAGGGAAGGCATCCTGCTCTCTGGCCCCTCTCCCTGATTAACTGGCCCAGCCTCTAAACTCCAAACCAGCAGAGGACTGAACACTGCTCAGCCCACAAATTAAAGGACGGGAAAAACCTAAATCCACATTGGCAGTGGATGTACAGATAACCTGACCCTTTCTGTTGTTTCTGTCCACAGAGAGAGCTCTTACCCTAAGCTCCTGCAGCAGATCTTTCCTTCTCCTTAGGGCGTTTTGGAGCATATCCTCCTGTTTGTTCCCTGGAGGAGGAGAAGTCCATTATCTTCTCATAAGATCACAGAGACAGAGCTGTTATAGCACTTACATTATGAGATTAATTTTGGAAAACATGTTATAAGATAGCTTGACTTCTTCCACAAAAGGCTTTAGGCTACTTTTCTTGTCAAATCCATGGACAGACAATGACTTTATGCCACAGGCAGACTCAGCTGTTCAGCAGCTTTACAAAGGCAATGCGCCTTCTCTGAAGAGAAACTTTTCAGATTGCTCTCTAAAGCCCCCTTTTAACCTCCTGGCTTAGCAACTCATTTCAGCCTGGAATTTTCTACATTTGCTTTGTACATGCAGGCGATGATCATGCAAAGTATAAAAAAAGTTTGTTGTGAAGTACCAAAACAAACACAGTTTTGAATATCAACTTCTCTGTTTCTTTTTTGTTCTGAATCAACTTCCTTTTCGGTTCTTCCCACATGCTGCTGATTTTGAATTAGCTTGAAATGAAAATCGGAAAGAGTGTTTTCAGATACATTGGAGGCACGCCTGGCATCTGCTCTGAAAAGCACCACTTTGTATTTTGAAACTCTAAGTTGTTAAAGGGATTTATGATTTCTGGCCACAGCACTGAAAATTTCCAACTCTTGGTGCATCAGCTCAATGAATATGAGCCCAGAGTACAATCTAGAAATATTACTGATCTCCTACTGGTAGCCTTTAATCCATAGATAATATAATTATAAACACTGCATGTGCCATGCAAAGAAATGAATGCACTGCACGTAGTATGCGTACCTTCCATGGGAGTGTTGTTGAAGGGAACACACTTGTATGTGATATGTCACCACAGTCTTTGACAGGGTTTGGTAAAGACACAAGTTATTTTCAGCTCCCTTACTTATCAACTTTTAGCTGGTTCACTAGCTTTTATATTGTCTAAACTTTGGAAGTTTTATAAGCACGCTGGATTCCTAACTTCTCAGCCCAACCCAAAGTTAGGATGTAACTGCACATGTATGTGTTTCTGGTAAAATGGTTTCCCAGCTTTTATCAGCACAACCAACTCAACCAACTATCAAGACCAACTCTTTCAGTATAAGGATTTGTTTCATAAGCTGAGTCACATTTTTTTACACTGGAAACCATGTTCTGGTCTGCACAAGGCTGCGTTGGTGAGCTTCAAAGCTGCAAAACAGCATTTGTAGTGGAGTGTTCCTCCTGCCTGGCTCCCTCAGAGAAACACAGACATCCCAATGACTCCTTTCCAGGATCACCAGAGCCAAGAGTACAGCTGGACTGCAACAGGGGCTTAGTACTAGGTACAGGAGCTAGGACAAATAAGATCACCAGTATTTAGCTCCAGCTGAACCTGCATCCACGGCTGAGAGGCTGCAGAAGACACCTGGGCAGGAGGTCATTCCTACGTCAGTGCTTGTCTGGTGGATCCCTTCCCTTTGTTGAAAAAAAACAGTAGAAGAAATCCCAAAGATAAAGTGTGGATAGCTGCACAGCATAGCAAGCCTGCTCTTGCATCAAGGCCGCTAATATTCACCAGCTTAGTTAGGACTGAGACGACTATAGAGACTGACATTACTGCACGAGCTTCGCTGGAACTTGCATTTTTACTGCTTCTAGTCCCCAGGGCTGCATACAGGTGTAGATACATAGGCTGAGCTGGGGCAGCACTGACTCCAGTTCAGAGTCTCCCTCCAGTCCTCCAGACAAAGTCCCTGTCACAGACACTAAGACAAAGCAAGTTCTGACTACACAAATGCCCAGCTACTGAGCGTACAACTCAGTTTAGGGAGGAGATGTGATCATCTGGTATGACCTAGTGAGGAACTCGTGCCTGAGAACATCATTAAGCCCTTTCTGTATTATGTCCATAATCAGAACAAATGCTTCTCTTTTACTTGCAGTTGGGAGAGGTGACTCCATCTTCTCTAGGTTCTCTTCATTTTCTAGTCTCTGTTGGCAGAACCACAAAAAGGACTGGTTATGAGTCAGGCAGCAAAGCTCACAACAATTTCCAAGCCTACCTTGCAGGGACAGGTAACGGATGTCAGATGTGCTGAAGGTGGAGGAACAGGGCTGAATGGAGACCTCTGGGTGTGTTTGTGTGCAGAGCCACAACAAAGCTATCGGGGCTCTGCTTCCAGCAAAGGTCTGCCTGTGTTTCACCAGGCACCATATCTTATGTGAACATAGACAAAAACAAAGACAGGGAATTGCCTTAAAACTGTCTGAGGTCCTCTTTACCCAAAATTTACTCCTAAACTTTGCCTGTCACAACTCAAACTGGTTTTGAGCTAACGGGTGACATCTCCCGTAAGAGTGAAGTCTCCTTAGCTCTATTTTTAATTTACCGTATGTCCACATAAATGTGTACAATGTTATTTAAGAAAGCAACAGTGACTGTAGCACCCCTGCACATTGGTCTTCTTCTGCTTGTGCGAAGAAAGAGGTTCTCAATTGGCTGCAAATCCTCTTTGAATCTCAGTAGTAATATAATTATTTAAAATCCAACGTTAATGCTTAAACACACAAGAGCAAAAAGCAGAGCAAAGGTGACCACTGCAGAGTTATTCCCTTACCTTTTCTAGGAGCTTGATTTTCAGTCGTGTCAGGTGATCCACCACTGGAGGATCTGTCATTGTAGTAATCTCCTGGAAGAGTAGGCAGGCAAAAACTGGTTAAAAAGCTAAGCAAAGGCAAATAGGTTTTCAGTGGTCGTTTTTCCCCTTCCGTGATCTTCATAGAAGAATAAGAAAATAAAATAAAAGATTGTGAGCAATTGAGGGGAAAAGATAAAAGCTTCAATCTCACTCCCAGATAAAAAAAAAATAGCACAGATGTTCACCACAATGTCTCAGACGCAGCTTTTTCTGCCATTTCTTTCAATGCAGTTTAGTGCTGCAGGTTGCGATGGTCACAGGAGGGTAACTCAGGGTGAATATTTGTCTGTTCTTAGTGGTTGCTAGCCTTTCCCCAGCAGTGTCACTAGGCTTGGCTCTCTGTGTTGTCAGCGTCTTCTGAGTAGCTCAGAGTTTTGTGCCTGTAACCTGGTTGCTAAGTTTGTAGTGTCAGTCCATAATATAAACAATCTAATCTCCAGGTGTAGAAGCTTCTGTACCTTTTGTAAAGCAAATACCCAGCACATTAGTGGGCAAGAAAAAAAGAAATCTAAGCTAATGATTTGTTAACACAAGCACAATGCTGGGTGTCAGGTTATGATCTTGCTGATACCTGATAGCAACGTTTATCCCAGTGTAAGGTGCCCACTCACTTTTGATGTAGCCCTTTGTATGAGTTTTCATCACCAGCTAGTAACTAAAAACTCAAAAAATGAAGGAGCATAGCTGGAACTCATCTCCAGATGAGTAAAAGAGTAAAGAAGCTATGGTATAACACCCTTCTGCTTACCATCTCCCAAGCAACCTGCAGGGTGTCTCACTCTCCCAGCATAAAAAACAGGGCAACATTTGTCAATGACATCTGTAAAATCAACACGAAGGCATGAGAAAGAAGCCGAGTAACAGGTATTCATTCGTATTTTAAGCCTGGTTCTGCTCCTAGGAGAGCAAAGTTGCAACCCCTTGCTTACTAGGCGGCCATACCAAAACCGCAGCTGGAACAGCTGACAGATGCTTGTAGAGAGCTGTGTGGGAGCAACAGAGACCACCTCCTCCAGCTGTGTCCCACACGGCATGTGTGCGCAATCTGTCCTTAAAAATAAACAGGCTGGTAGTCACCGGAGAGGTTATAGAAGCTGGGACGTGGGGATCCCAAAAATAGCTGTGCTGTTTTAGAGCTGGGGTTCAGCTTTCCTTGGCAGGGCTCGTCTGTGAAGGCTACACGGCAGGACAGAAAACCCTCTCACCTGCCAGCAGTTTTCCTGAGCAACAACTCTGTGTACATTTTTGTACTTTAAAACCCCAATAGATTTTTCTCCTCCTGTTCTAACATATTTGATCCCTTCATCCTTTGGCAAGGAGTTTCCTAGTTGTCTTAAACTTAAGCATAAGCCTAGTTATGCAAGTAAACCGCATAAGTATTGTTTATTTCAGTGTTACACAAAAAAAAGGACTACATTTAGGCTGTTTTAAATCTAGAGTCCTGAAAAGTTAATTGGAAATCTTCTCACTTGTTACATGAAATTTATATGACTGCTATCCATGCAGAACCATTTAGGTAACATTTTCTCATTCAGGAATCCATTCAATTTGTCCTCAAATAGCAGATTCTCCTTAGCCACTGATCTCATAACTCAGCTGGGAGGGTGTAACGCAAGAGCCCACACTGACTGCTCTCACCCCCACCTCCAGGCCTCTGCCATCGGTTGCTCCCAGAAGGTGCCGCATCAGCTGCACCTTTGATCACACCGTGGCTGTACGTGTTTGTACAGCCTTCGTGTTTATTATCCGAGTTGCTCCTCTCTGTACCTTTCTAGTTTCATAAACCCTTTTGCAACGGGGTGACCGGGGTTGTGGGCAGCACTGGGGCAGTGATGTAGCAAAGCAAGCTGTGTTGGCTTCTCCAGACAGCAAGCGACATAGCAGTGCTGCGGTAGACTTTCCGACTGCTGATGAGTATTATACTGGTTTAACACAGTACCCCCTAGAAGTTAAATTACTAGAGCCTTCATTGCAATAGGAATCAAAATTTACAAGAAAGGTTGACAAAAAGAACCCCGTAAGAAGTATTCCGTTAAAAATACAGTGCCAGTGTTAAGCAACTGAGTTGACTGTAGAGGAAAGGAAGAGAGAGAAACTTCTGCTTGATGTAACAGGTATCCTAGAGAAAGTCCAGTTCTAGGTATAAAAACTCTTTCCAGCAAATCTGCTAAGGGATCCTTCCTTCCCCACACTTACAGATGGCCTGGTCACAGGGGCATCCCTACTCTAGGGACACCTTACAACCTGCTCGTTAATGACTTGCCAGAAAGCCGCCAGCTGGACACAAGTGGATCTTGCTGAAAGTAATCTACGTTACATTGAAGCACACACTAGGGATCATGCATGAACATGGTGATGCGAAAGAGCAAAACCAGACAAATTTAATTCTGCAAAGGATTAACAGAAGCGTTATGTGCACCTCACAGGAGCCAATTATTCTGCTCTATTTAGCAGCTGAAGTCAGAGTTTAATTTTAGACACGGTGGTTTAAGAGAGAAAGGAAGTCCAGGAAAAAAAAAAGATAATAACGGTGTATTTACAAAATTTACGTTCTGAGGAAGACTTGGAAGACCTGACTTTTCTCACCATTAGCAGTAATGGTGAGAAGGGGAAAGGCTAGCAATATTTAAATAAATGAAAGGATATAATCAAGAACAGGGTGTTTTTTTTCTGACTGGAAAGGCTAGGCAAGAAGCATTTGGCTTAGTGAGGGAGAGGAAAGCCTGATAACAACTATTTTTACTTCACGGATGTTGTTTAAAACAATATAGAAAAACAAACATGGTGAATGTTGTAGGACTATTAGACCACTCCTCAGATAAAAGAATGGGTTAGATAACCTGGTGAGGTCTACATTTCTAGGTTGTCTTTTTTTGATGGATTTTGATACTTTTGATACTTTGTGCCTTTAATTTTAATTAGTATGATTTCTAAAACATGAGATAAAAAGAACCAAACAAACTGACACACCTGGAAATATCCAGAGATGATAAACTTCCATGCTCTGATTCCTCAGAGAAGGGTCTCTTATTGTTTCAGTCTTACAAGAATATTTTAATTTTTTAAAAGACAATTAAAAGAATTAAAAGAGAAACTCACACACAAATCATCAGTGGAGAAGTACGTATAATTTCCTTTCAATCAACTGTCTGCTTCTGCCAATTGTAATGTGGCAAATTAACAGTTGAGAGCTCTTGTTAGGTTGCTTGGTGGTTACAGGTATCATAAAAATATCCTGTCTGCATTTGAAGCTAAACACATGAATAAAATATATTTTATAATTAAGAATTATTTCACACCACTGTCATATAACAACATGCAATGTTGGTTTTTACTGTTATATCTGAAAATGGTTTGGACCAAATTATAATTAAGACTTTTTACTTAAGAGTAAGTACACTATACTAATCATATACTGTACTTAAGATTATTGTCTTCCTATATGACAATTGCAAACCCCTAGCCTCTGCAAATGCTGCTCATTTATTTGCAGATATGTTGCAGCAGCACCCAGAGTTCTCAGTAAGGTTTTGATTCCAGCCTTGGTGCTGCTGCTAATTTAGTCAAGGTACAAAATGGCAGCTACAGCTTTTGCGTCAGGTAGGATTGACCCCAGCAAAACCAGGAGTGGTGGCCCCACCACCCTGTCTGGTTGGCTTCAGCTCCCTCCCCACAAAGCTGCACTGACTGTGCAGAACCTGAGTCCAGCTGCCAGCAGAACAACGTGGGTAGCACGCAAACAGTGTTGCTGGTGCTGCCAGCTAGCTGCCGTGTTGCCGGAGACAGGTCCCTTTGCAATATTTCCAGATGAGTAAATTTAGTTAGATCAGCACCAGAAATCCTGATGTTTTAACAGACAGGGATAGTAGCAAATAAAATGCATGAGGTGATTATTAAAAAAAAAAAAAGAGAGAGAGACAATTACCAATAAAACAAAATCCATTAAACCCAAACCCCCATGACTTATTGATTTTACATTTTCAGCTAGAGCAAGAAGTCAAAGCAGTAATTTATTTTAAACCAAATTTAATTGACATATCTGTTTTAAAAAATTGTCATTATAAATGCCATGATGTATTATCTTCTTTGTTTTAAGAAACTTTGTTCTGAGCTTACCAGTTTCCTTTTGCTTTTCGGATGGTGCCAATTACACAAGCTTTTGCACTAAAAAATCTCATAATTCAGCCTTTAGCCCTCAGCATTGACTGGGGGTACTCAGAATCCTGGTTTTGGGGTGAGAGGATGTCGGCCGTCCCACAAAACCAAATAAAAAACCCTCGAGGGCTGACAAAGCAGGAGGTGACCAGAATTAGCCTCGGGAGCCTGTCCTCGCTGTCAGATCTAGCATCCCTGCACGGTTTGCTTACTGAAACTTCAACTCTTCCTTAGAAGAGCAGAATTGGTGGTGAAGAAAAGCCAACACATACAGTCCCCCAGCAAGCTCTGCAGGTTGTTCAAAACTTAACCTTTACCTTGGCTCTGGACACAGACAGCTTTTCTAAAGTGTAGAGGAAGCCTTGCCAGCCCTGCTCGGCTCCTAGCATCCTCAGCTTTCTCTTTGGAGCACTGAGCACTCGCACTGCTCCAGTCCTTTTGTTGTCTATGCTGAAATATTTACGTAGAGATAACACAGGAGACCAGGAGATTGGTACAAAGCGGTTTATTACATGAACGTGTCCGTGTTTCTTCCCACATACGTTTTGGATGGTGGTTGACATTGGCATAGGAAGCCCAGACAGAGCAGACACAGCCCACAGGAGCAGCTAGGTCCAGCTCACAACCTGGACAATACAATGTCCGAATTTGAGGCAAAAGCCTATACAGAGAAGAGCCCAGCTTAAGGACCAAACGCACAGAAGGGTCCAGGGGTGGAAAAAGAGCTGTCAGATCACAAGGACACTCGTGTTTCCATGTTTACCTGGAAGAAAAAGCCGGTGTTCTACAAGAGGTTACCTCTGAACCGGAGCTGAGGAGCAGATTTGATTAAAGCGAGTTCAGTATGATCTAATCACTTCAAGGGACAAAGGAGCCACCAGTTTTGTAGATGACTGTGAGGTGAATTATTCACACAATGAACGAGAAAGCCCCTGATTTCTCCCTGTGCGTGCTGGGAAGGGTAACTACACAGAAGTTCATGATCAGGCTGGATGGCACAACCCCCCTGCGCCAACACCTTCATCTGTCTCCAACGGGGCGAGGGACCGCTCACGGCCGAGCCGGAGCGGCAGGCGGAAGCACACAGCTTCCACAGGGCCGACCTCGACCCGAGCACCAGCCCCGGCGCGGGCAAAGGGAGCGGGGGGGCCCGGCCCGCCTCTCCTCTCGGCTCGGCTCCGACCCGCTCGGCTTTCCCGCGGCGGCCGTCCCCCTCTCCCCATTGGCTGCCTCCCGACGCTGGGCGGGGCCGTGGCTGGCGGCCTGTTTGAAACTGGCCAACCAGCGCGGCCCGGGCTGGCACGGCTGCCTCTCCCATTGGTGGCTGCTGTGGAGGGGGCAGGCAGTGGCGGCCGCGGGAGCAAGGGCAGAAAGCGCGCGGCGGCTTGCGCTGTCTATCCCAGGAGTCAGTTAGCGTGAGTGGGCGGGGCTAAGGTAACGATCGCTCTCGCCATTGGCTGGCGAATCTCCCGGGGACAGCGATTGGCACCAATTGCCGGAGATCTTCCTCCCTTGCCGGGGAAGTTGGGCCAGCCCCCGCTCTCCTACTGGCCAGCGCCGGCCGCCGCCGCCTCGCGGTTGGCGGTGGAGCTGAAGCGGGCGGGGAGAAGGCGCTGAGGCGGCCATGACCGAAAGTTGGTGGCCCCCTCAGGTGTGACATTTGGAGCGGTGAGGGGCGCGGGCCGCGCCCGGCCGCTGCCTCGGGGCCTCCGGCTTTGCCCGCCGCATGGAGGCGCAGGAGGATTCGCGGAGGCGGAAACTGGAGGCCGGCAGGGCCAAGGTGAGGGGGCAGGGGTCCCGGCTGGCGGGGGGCCGCGCCCGCCGCGGCCTGGCCCGCAGTGCCCCGGGCCTGGCGGCGGGGGTGGCTCCCGGAGCCACCTGCGGCATCGCCTCAGCCCGCCCCGAGCCTCTCCCCCGCGGCGGGGTGCCCCTCGGTGCGTGGCGGGGCTGTGTCGGGGCGAGAGGGGTTTGCCTGGGCAGCGTGGCTCTGCCAGAAATAAATGTGCCCGGCGGTGCTCCCTGGGTGCAGGTTGCCTGGAAAATTTCCCGAGTTACTACAGAGGTGTATAAAACGTTATCTTCAGTGAGTAAGGAGCAGTTTAAAAGTAGTGTTTATATCTTCCCTGAGGGTCAGGGTTTGTTTTGTTTTGATTTTCTTCCCAACTTTGCCAGGGATTCCACTCAGTTATTTGTGGACATGCTATATATCCAGGTGAGAATCTGCAAGAATAGGTGTTGCACGTTTTATTACTGAAATGACTAGTCCGTTTGCCCTTCCATCTGCAGGTGGGTCATTGGGGAAGTGGGTTGGGTTGGTTGGTTTGCAGTCATGCTGTTGGCAAACACTTTGGACGCTTTAAGCAGTTACATGTCTTCAGTTAGGTGTGGTTTGGTAGGACTATGCAGACAGCTCATATGATGCCACTGATACATAAAAGTAACATTCATTTTGTAATTATTGTCTGTAACTATGTGATTAACACTTGGTATGTATTAACCCTCTTAAATAAACTTCTGCTTTGTTTTTGTAATGATGATCAAGAAGCTGGTTGGAAATGCTTGATCACTTTTCTTTTAATTCTGCACTTCTGTTGTTTTTTGAGCTGTTACTGTCATATTTCCCTTCTGGGAATCTACTGCTGAATGAGACATGCCAGTCTTCAGCTACAGCTTTTCCCTGTTCTCACTGTCCTTGCAGGATTGAAATGGGGGAATGTAGTTAGAAGGGGATAGATGAGGATGCACAGGCTGTCAGGAGGGTTAGACAGATTGGATCTTTCCATGATGTGCTATAGCTTCTTCATGCCTGGTATCACTCGTGATTCTCCCACAGGCATAGGGGCATGACCCTTTCTGCAGGGGACCTGTCTGGAAATGTAGCTGGTGGGGTCAGAGGTGGCTTGGAGCTACGCTGTCTGCCTCAGATCTTTTCATCAGTCTTCTGTGTTTCTGTTTCAGCTCCCTCCCAGTGCTGTGCAGAAGGCAATTAAAGAGACTGTTACCCGGAGGGGAGCAGGGCTGGAGCTGTGCTGAAGCAGCTTGATGGTGCGCAGTACAGCTTGTCCCACCCAGATGCTGTTGTGGTTGCCATACTCCCCACTCAGCAGCTCCTCTTCCACTTGCTTTCACAGCCTTGTTATGTGTTGTGTGGACATTATCCCCTGTTGGAGAATGATTGTATGATTAGTTTTTGAATTAATATCGAGAGAGGAAACTTTGAGAAACAGGAGTTCTTCAGGCTGAAGTTCTTCATGGCAAGGCTTATGTTAGCATTTCTTTTGTAACCTGTCTCTAAGTGCAGGATCTGTTTATGGTTAGAAAAATGTGATAGACTTGTCTTGGATAAGTTATTAGTTCCCACCTGTTGTACAGCTGTTGTTTGCCATTTAAAAAAAAAAAGTAGGGACTTGCATTATGTTTCAAGTTATGTGTGCGGAGCCAATGTTGCATTTATTTATTTATTTATTTTAGATATGTGCTAAATATCTCTCATTCCACCACTTAAAAAAATTGTTAGCAGCCCTGTCAATTTTGCTATTGCATAGTAGCACGTACCTGGTACAGAGAGGAAAGAGTTTAGAAAGGCAGAGACAGATGTAGTGCTTCCTCTGCTTATTAAAATGTCACAGAGATCTGTTACGTAGCTAGGAGATTGTGGACACCAACTTTCAAAAAACACCTGAACAAATGATGGCAGCAATATCTACTGCAGCTTACTAGACACAAAGATAGTATGTTAGGGTTGGGAAGGCAAACACTTGAGCTGTACGTTCCTTAGTATGTTCATACCTGATTTCTACCATGTATGGCTGTATGCTTGCCCTGTTTTTGTATCTTATATGTATACACCTGAATTTGTACAGCTAACTTATGGAACAAATGTATATTGGGCTAATTAGTAGGGAAATGTTTTTCTGTTATTTTCCTTTTATTTTTTCTTGTTTTCTTTGTGCTGCCCTCCTCATGAATATGAATATAATTTTGAAAGGGATAAATGACCATGAGCAGGTACAGTGTTTCCTTCCTGGAGTACAGACCTCCAGAAGCTTAAGGTGATCCTGCCTCCGAAGTGTTTGGTGTTTGTCCAGATCAGCTTCCTGAATCATCTCACTGCATCACTGCGAGGGTGCTCATGATGGCAGGGGACAGGAGTGTAAGGCTAGTTGTGTGTTGCGGTCTTCTGCTGTAGCAACCTGCAGTCTGGTACTGCTTGAATCTGGAAGTGTGAACTGCTCTGGTTTTTTTGCCTCATCACCCTCACTCCCACCCCGCGACCCCCCAAATAATTATTTTTGTCTTTGGCATCCTTAGATTTTAGTTTGCTAAATAATCATTTGGGAAAGGAATACAATATGAATGTTTTCCTCTTTAAACCAGTGCTTGCATATTCTTTTTCATACAGGAATAAACCCTCCATTATTGAAATGCCCTTAAGTTATCACCAAATAGTAATAATTTCAACTGTTGTATTAATTGGAAATTACCATGATGTGGCAGCTAAATACTGACTGTATCAGGTACTTGAGATTTCAATTTTAATAAGTGCAATACTGATAGTCAAGGTAGTAATTGAGAAACAACAAACCTCAAGTCTTCAGTGCTGCTGTTTTCTTCATGTTTCTTTCCACCTTCTGTTAGCCATTATGTGTGTTGGTAAGCAGTGCCTCTAGTTGCAGACCTGTATGTGCCATACCTCATGTGTGAGAAAGTTTTTGCTGTTCCTGCATTTTGCACAGTAGAAGCTTGAAAAGAAATGTGTGTTTTCCAGGAAGTTTTCCTGCTTCATCAGTTTGAGGAAGCTCTAGAAAATATTTCTGGGTTTTGTTTAAGAGCAGTTGTTGCTTATGTTTACCGTATCTAAGAGGTGGACTAAGGTTTATTTGAACAACCTGTTTCTATTTGTCGCTAATGTAGTTTTCCGCTCTGTTCCGTTTTCTGTGTGTAATCTTTTGGTACTAATTTCTGAAGCATGTAAAGCAGTAAGTCAAGGAGTAAATTATGTGTGAGGTAGGCTCGGGAGAGCTGAACAGTGCTGCCTGTGCTGTAGTTTTCCTGTCTTCTGACCCATGCTGCTGGTGCTGGGCAGCTTGCAGTGATGCAGTGGAAGGATGTCAGCGCAGCACTTAATTGGGGACAGGGATGACATGCGGACCACACGACACAAAACCTGGCAGGCTTGTTCTTCTAGTAGTGGGATGTTTCTGTGGTGCTGGCCATACCAATTCAGAGGTGCCTGGCAGTTGCTACTGTTAGCTGGCTGGTCCTGGTGAAATGGAGTTGCAGTATATGGGTACTTGCAGAAAGGCCGGGTGTTCTCCTGTTACGGAATGCTGCTTTGGATGCTGTGTTGATTGGTGCTATTGGTGTTCCTGTGGCATCCTAAATCTTGGCTAATGGTGAAGCTTTCCTGTTTGCACATGCTGCTAGAGAGCACACTGAGAATCTGATCCTTCAAAAGGGGCATGACGGGATCTCACTGGGAATGGGGAGAGTCAGTGTTATATTCTTCCTTCATATTCACACACTGTTTCATAGTGGATAACTGTCTGTGAATTTCATGATACTGTTATAATGGCACTGAAATTTATGTAGCTGGTTAAAGGCTTTGGAAACCTGATACTGCCATAAACAGAACTTTTCCCCATCCAGTGATTCCATAAATCTGGAATGTGTTTGACTCCAGACACGTTCATGGACCAGCAAGTCTAGTAGTTCCATAAAATTTTGGAGTAGTTGGATGTTTTTGCATAATGTGTATTATGGTTTCATATGTTTCATGCATATGAGTGGGACAAAAAAAGTTGTTTTTTCTTTGAGCTGTACATTTAAAACTTTATACTCATTTAGATGTCCAGTCATGGTAAGTCTTGGCATTTTAATGTCAAATACTTGGTCTCCCTTCGTGAAATCATTAACTGCTCTCTGATGGCCACTCTCTCTGCCTTAACTTTTTTACTTTTCTGATTGTTTTACTCCTGTTTTCCCTTTTTTTCCTGCTTTAGCAGCTTCCTCTACTTTCAATTTTTCTGCAGGTTTCCTCCTGTTCCTTTCCCCCATGTTATTAGGTTAATTAGTGCAATAGCTATTTTTGACATATATTGCCATCAGTAAGTGCTAGAGTTAACACCTGATTTCAAAGAATAGTGTTTGTGTCTCACTACAGCTTTATTTACTGGTCTGTTCATTTTGCTTCTTACGAAAGGCAACAAGGCACCTGGCAATCTCTGTTTAATCTGCATTCAGTATTAATAACTATGGAAACTACAGAAGCTAATCTTAAAAATAAGCTATTTGTACATAAACATTTTAACGTCTGGCAAGAAACTGATGTCTTTCTGCAAATACACCTTTTAAACACCCTGCTTAGTGTATCAGATGTGTAGCTGTGCATCTGTTGAGTAGCTAAGCTGTCAAGTGGGAGTTGCTATAATGGCATCGATGTGAGGGGAAAGGACTGAACTAAATCAGTTTCACAAGTTGAATGAAAAGAAACAGACAAGATTTTTCTGCAAGGTGGCTGTTTTACAGGAAAACCAAACTGTCAAGTAGTGGATTTTCATATGTATTGCAGGTAGAACTTGGCAATTATGTTTACATCCTGTCATCATTTGATTATTTTGTCTTGTCGCAAGGATGTATTAGCAGTGCAGTTGATAACCTATGGTTGTAACCTTGGAGAAGGCTTTTTCCTTATGAGAAGGATGTCTGGATTTGTGCTGTGAGGGAGATGTATTGTGTTTAGGCAGCACTTCCAACTAACTAGAGTTGAAAAGACGATAATCCTTTTTAAGCTGTTTAAGGTGCTAAGGAAAGTTGGGTAACAAATTCTATCAGTGACATTCTTTACAAGTCCCTGGTGCTTCATAGAGCTGTGATAGTCTGATAAAGTAGAGCATCTGATTCTTCAACAGAAGAAATTAAAATGACCTGGCTTAATTAATTTCTATTTATGTACTGTAGACTGCTTTCCGGCTAGGAAGTTTTGCTGTATTCTCTTAAGGGGGTGGCAGGGAAGGAGCGTGAGGATTCACTTCCGTTAATTTTAATCTTAAAGCTTACGCTGGCAACGATCTGTTTAGATAAATTTGTAGGGGGTTGTTGGTTTTGCCGGTCTTGCGGAAAGACTGCTCAATTATTATTTTTCCTAATGATTCTAGTATATTAACAACTCATTCCTTTATTAATCTGTCTTGCTGTAATTCTGGATTGTCATTGACATACAAAGTTGCATTGAGTAAAATTTGATTCTCTTATTGAAATGAGCCTTTAGTACTGGTGTGAGATTTCTTGCTTAATTGCACAGTTATCCAGTATGTTCTGAATGTGTAGAAAGTAGGGAAGATAAAGCAGTTTTTCTGCAGATGTATATATTTTATCAAGATAGGATCTTCGTCACCCATGGGTGGGTTAATCTTGTGGTCCTGCTACCTTTTTCTCACTTACCTCTCCCTCTACCTCTTCCAATCTTTTCTGTACAGTTTGCTTACTTCAGACAACGAAAAACAAAAAGTGACATCACGCAGTCGCAGAAAAAGACGGCGAAGAGGAAGGGCTCGTCTGTCCACGCGCATGACGTTCCGAAGGAAGAGTACGCACTAGCAGCCCAAGATGTTGGTAAGGGTATAGAGGGTAAGGCTGAAGACACCAACCTGCTAGAGAGTAAGGCTGAAGACGCCAACCTGCTAGAGGCAACAACAGAGACGGAGGTAAATCTGAGTATTTCTCGTGTTTCACTTTGCTCCATCTGCAAATAACAGGTGTTCCAGATGACTGTTTTGCTTAGTTGGGTATTGGTGCTCTGACACTGTCAGCTAGCTGCCCTTGAGAAGTAAGTAAACTGATGTCTTTTCGTTTGTAATAATTAACTCTCTTACAAAGGGATACCGGATGCTAAAAAACCCCAAAACATTATATGGACTGGAGAGCTGGTATTGTCAAGGAGCTGTCTTCCGTTAGCCTGCTGAATTGAGGTCTTTCACCTTTTACTGCCATGAACTTCTCTTTGGGCGGACTTAAGGTTATGTGGCTGTGACTCTGGCAAATCCAGACTGAGAGGTGTAGTAGATGAGCAGAACTGCTGGGACCTTATAATGCACAGCATTAGTTTGGTTCTGTATCACTTTGCTGGCTCAAATATACTTTTTTTCTGAAAAATTATGACTTGTTCCAGCATGCTTTTAGTAGCCATTGTAAAGCCAGCATAGATGTTACATTGTCTGACATATTTATTTAACATGTAACTCTGCTTTTGCCTGATGTATTTCAGTGTGTTTGTACTGGTGACCCTCTAAAGGTAGTTATGTCAATAAATACAGAAACATAGCTTTTCATACAGCTTGAGGTTACTAGACATAAGCTGATAGATGTACTAGTCTACCTGAATAAAGCTGTCGCTTTCTTGCATCAGCTCACAAGCAAGATTCTTATTTTTAATTAGCTGTGGATTAAGCAGTCACGTAACGCTTTCTTTCCTTCTGTCTTGTAATAAAAATGTGCAAAATGTAGTTTTAAGCAATTTTTTTTTAATAGGGATCCAGCTTACTTCAGAAGTGGTTGGCTAATGCTTTTACAGCTTTCAGAAGCTACAAGGCAATTCTCTGGTGACAACAAACTGTATCTGTCTTGGTCTGAGTTTCTTTAAAAAGTATTTCTCAGTGCATTTCAGCGTGCTGTCTATGCAGAGATTTGTGAGTTTTGGGGAGGTGGTGCCTTCTGCATAAAAAGCATCTCTCCAGCTGTTGGTGTGTTTTGACAACATACAACAATAGCATCAAACTAGTGTATTTGCAAGCCTGCCATAACAGAGGACACTGTTTACATGTTTATCCTCCTTTCTGTTGTAAGGGTATCCCTAGTGTTTTCAGGATATCCTGAACGTAACATTAGCGTTGCAGAAGATTTTATGAAGCTACTTGCTATGCTGTCTGCACAAAGAAAAAAGCATACAGTATTTTGTCACTCAACCAGGGCAGTCCTTACTACGTTCACATCAACTTAACTTAAAAAAGAAGCAAAAATCACTTATTGCTTCCAAACAGCTTTTGTCAAAATAGCTGGGTTTATAAGCAAATGGAATTGCTTTCTAGGTTATGTGAAGAGGGCGCCTCTAGGGAGACAGTAATTGTTGGAAACTACTTTGTGCAGATTCAACAGTGCAGGGAGGGCTATGGGCTCCCTTTTCTAAATGGTGCTACAGTCGTCTTTGTCTTGTGAATTTAGTGAGATGTAAATGTCTTCCAAGATATCAAGCTACATTAAGTATATGCATCAGAAAATAGTACTGCTTTTGCAATTACCTGAACAATTTTAGCATGGTTGTTAAATAATCTCCTGTCAGTTAGTTTACCAATATTTACTAATATTGAGTAGCAGATTAAAGAATGCTCAACTATATTTGCAGGCCGCTAAATCAGAAGATAAAACATTGAATCTCAGTGATGAAGCTTAGCCCTAAAGTTTTAAGTAGACATTCATAATAATTTTAATTTTTTTTTTTTTTGCATTTATTTCATTCATTTGACCATGGATGACCAACTGAGGTTAGCATTAAACTCTGTTTCACTCTCGCACTGGCATGTTGTCTCACAACTTGGACCTTTCTGGCTCATCTGCTTAGAGTGCTTCCAAAATAATTCTGCTTTTCCTTATGCACCTTTAAAATGCCTTGATTTAGTGTTTGTTTTATTTGATTATTACCAGGGGAGTGCTGACTTGTCCAACTGGGATGTACTGAATGATCATGCAGCTGAAGTAAGTGTGAAAGAATGTATCTTTATTAAAAGATGCTGATATATATAATGTGAAAGAAGAGTGTGGTAATTGGTTACTGAAATGATTAGTTTTTGAGCATTGTTATCAAATGTAGTAAAACTGATGTGATTTCACTATTTTACAGTCTAAACCAGGTACTTATTTGTACGTTCACATACTGACTGTGAAATTGGCTGCTAAGTTTTAGTGAAATCATGGAACTTGTCCAGAGACATTTAATGATGTTTTTAGTAGAAAAATAGGGTTGTTCTTTGTTTCATACATTGAAACCCAAAAAGATTTAAAATAAAATACAAGATACTGTCTCCTCTGTGAGAACTGTAACAATATTGCTCCTAAGAAACCACAGGACTGATTGAAGCAGCTTCTGTCGTTGTACTTGTCTTTTTCTTTTGCTGTTAAAGGCCGTAGACACTCAGAGTATGTTGAAAACTTATTTGCAATAGCTGCTTACACTTGAATTTAATTTTAAGTCAAGAACTTTACATTATTGTTTTTCCTGTGGATGGACTGTTCTCCAATCAGCACAGATGGATGTAAAAACTTTGTTTAATTTTGGTAGTATTCCCCCAACTTGTAAGTTGGAATGTATTTTGAATTCCAGCACATGTCAAAATAGCACTTTACCACAATTTGGTGCTGTAGAATCACAGCCTTTTCTCCCTAATTTACTTTTGTGCCTTAAAGTATCATACAAAGATATATTATTTATGATTTTTTTTATTTGAAATATTTTAAAATTAAGGACTTTATGTATAATGCTTCTATTAAATTCTAAGTCCCACTGTTGAATTACTTATAAACTAGAATCTGCCCTGAATTTAAGCTTGAAACTGAGTTTATTTTCAGAGTTAATTGCAAACCAGAAATGTTTTGGTGAATAAATACATTTTTGTTTCTTTTATGAAGAAAGTTACAATAAATTCTGCTGCAGAATACAGTGAGCTTGATGCTAAGATGTATCAGGCGAGAATAGCTGAATTGGAGAACAAACTTCTGAAGAAACAGGAAGCAGTTGAAAGGCTCACTGCAGAGATGGATGAGCTACAGGAGCAACTTAGCCAGCACAGCGACTCTATGCAACTCCAGGTATGTTTCATAGAATTGTGTAATGGGGATAAAGCTGCTTTATTTTAATTCTAAAAATATTTCGGAGGGAAAACTCAAAATAACTGTTGTTTTTTCTTGAAAAGTACTTCACCTTTCTAACATGTGCTGCGAAAAGTGGTACTAAGGGTTTCCATTCACCAGTGTTTAGGACTTCATATTGCTTGAATCGAGTGAGAGTAAAATTAAATTTGAAATGCTTCTATATTTAGAGAGTTTTTATGAAATGCAGTCTTCTGCTGAGAAATGGTTGAATGCTTGCTGCTACTTTTATTGATAAATTTTCTTACTATATTGAGAGTGGGCCTTTATAGAGAGAACCTGCAAGAACCACTAAGGTAAGTATAGTTAATCATACATTGAGGTAGGGGCTCAATGTAAAACCATGGGACTTATATTTTTATAATACTGATACCTATATAAAGGTCATGCTGAAAAAATGCTGCAACTCCCCCCTCACCCTGCCCCGGCCCTGAAGTATTTTTCATGTTATTGTAAAGGAAGTACTTCTTGGAATGTCAGTGTTCCTGTGGATATGTGTGAAAACCATTACATGGACGCAGCTAGGCTCCTTTTCAAATGTTCACATGGGATGGCAGGCACCACCCGCCAACTCCCTGATGACTTACCCTCCCCTTGATGACTTTCCCAGCCCCCTGAGATTATTCACACTTTTTGAATATTTGTAAATACTTATGCTTTTTGGTTTTGGAGTGGTGGTTGTTTTTTTGTTTTGTATGGGAAAATGATTAAGAAGGATAGGTTAAACATTATTAAATTGACACGTACCTTTCCCTCTCTCAAAATATTAAAAAAAGATATTTTGAATTCCCTTTCTCTAGCATTTCTATGTAAACGTAAATTATCAGGTGCTTCTAAAGAATAGTTAGTTCCCTCTTTGCATGTTGTTCCTCTCTGTCTAGGACTGCAGAAACAAAGACATTTCCTGTTGGTGAGAAACACATGGAAAAGATCAGTGTGATTAACATAAAATAGGATTGATGTGTCCCATCTCATTAGCTTTCTCTCACATGGCTGAAAAGAAGAGCTGACAGATAGGAAACAATTTAGGGAGTACTAAATATTCATTATATGCTGTAGAAAACTTGATCGCTTTTACATCAATAAGAGCTACAAAATTTATAAGTAAAAATATTTATTTCATTACTAGTATCCTATCGTTTGTTTTAAAAGTCACTTTTGCTTAGGTTTGTCATCTCCGAGATCAGTGTAAGATTCCTTTTTCATCATGCCTGCCATCGTGTTTGAACGCAAATACTTCTGGTCTTTTGGTGCATGTTTCTTACAGTTTCTAGCTACACTCAAGTTTTAACAGCTTTGCTTGAAGAAAACTTACAGGGTTCCTAATATGTTAAGCATATTTTGATTTTGAAAGTGCACTTCTTGTGATCCATGTAGGAAACAACTGTTCAAGAACAGAATGAAGTCATCAGGAAACTAACAAGCTGCCTTCAACAGGCGAAGAAAGATCGGGATGTCCTAGAGGAAGAGGCTTCACGTGTAGCTGGTCAGATCCATGATTTACAACTTCAGTTACATCAGGTGTGCCTCTCCTCCAATTTTTGTTTCCTTACAAAGACAGTAAGAACAGATTTGGAATAGGAACATAAAAACATACTGACCTTATCACATAGCTCTCCCTAGCCCGGTTTGCAGTGTAGCAGTTAAAATTGTTTCAGGGCAAGGCAGAGTGTTCTGCAGTTGCTAGGGAGAAGTTCCGGAAATACCCTTTCATTTTCCACTTGCTCGTGTAGTATTTGGGATCTCATTACACTTCTTTGTCCGTCAGTTTAGCCCTTGCTAGGGAATTTTGTCCAATATTGCTGGTGGTTTGGGATCTGTGCACAGCAGTTGCTGTAATGACAGTTTTCCTTGTCTTTGCCAAAAAATGTCTGAGTATATGCTTGGGCAACTGTAACAGCTCAGCTGTCATACAGACTATGCTGAAGTAACGTGACTTGGCTCAAGGAAGGAATTTAAAATAACATGAAGACAGTTGATTCAGCCCTTATGACACATAGGAACCTGCTTCAGTGCAGTAGGTTGATCATGAATCTGATCGCTGGCTAATGAGATACATTTCAGTCTTTCATCTACTGTAAATTTTTTGTTAAAAAAATACTTTATTCTTTTTTGGTGATGCTCAGTGTTCTAGTGGCTATTCTCCCAGAACACCTATATATTTGTTGTCTCGGGAGGCTTGTAGTGTATACCAAAGAGTAATACTTACGTTTACTTACCGTTTCAGGTTTCCAAGGTAAGAATTGCACTAGGAGGGATTACATGTCTTAAATGTCTGGATAGGAGGGGGCTTTAAAAAACTAAAAATAAAAGCTGGGATAAAGGCCAGGGATTATCTTGAAGGAGTTGCTCATGATGTGGGAAATAAATCCTGTGCTAAATGAAATTTTGGGAAAGAACAAAAAAATACTGCTTTCTATGTACAACTCTTATTGCTATTCAAAAAAAATGTGGTAATAGTGAAAATTACTCTACAGATAAGCCATCGAAAGACAACAGTAAAGCCTCTAAATAGCACTTTGGGCTCATTCTGAATGAGGCTAGTAATATGATCCAAGTTGTTTGTGGAAGCGTGTCAACTCCAGTAACTTGTGAAAGTAATGATACTGTCTTAAATATCTTCTTTGTTTTAGCAAAGCCTTTAGGAAAAGGTTTAAAAAATGAATAGAACACATTTTACTTTACCCCTGTAGGGGTAAATGTTTTCATTTGGAGGGAGGTAGAGAGAAAAATCCTTTAGTACCGAACTGTAAATACTTTGCAGAGAAGACTGGGTTTGTTCATTGTCCTCTTACCGGTATATCTAGTCCATTGGAAGCCTTGCTTCATTTTGGAGGTTTTGTAGAGATGAATTACCTAATATTGATATCTTTACGGTAAGAATCTAAAACATGGCAAGTATTGTCTGACTTTTTAGGGAGATTCTTACTGAGAATGAAAGACATAGGGTAAATCTGTAATAAATTAATACAGTATATTTTATGCATACAGTGACACTTGTGTGTGAGTTATTCTGATACAAACTTACTTCTGACTGTGAGCACCGTTATGTGTTCAGGTTAATGAGATGCTGAGGAGTAAAAGCCCTGGGAAAAATGAAGTGTTACAAGCCCAGCAGCAGGTGGCCGTGTTACAGAACCATCTCAGAGAGCAAAATGCACATTTGGAGGTGCTGCGTCAGAAGGCACGTGACCTGGAAGTACAGCTTGAATCTTCTGAAAAGGTAAAAACTGTTTAAAGTGCCTTTATAATTATGAGTTGTAGGTAGGTAGGCCTTTGTTATGATTGTTCAAGCCAAGGTTCTTCTTAGAGGAAGAACCTGTAATGAACATTTAATTTGTCCATGAGGTAACATTGATGCTTCAGGACTGCAACTACACTATAGTATGGAATTGAAAAGCTGTTCTTCTGAAGGTAATGATGTTAAGATAAAGCAAAATAGCTGTTCACAATTTTAAGATTGTCGAAATTAAAGAAATAAGAATTCAGTTCTGGCTCTTTAAAACTTGCTTGTTTATTGAAAATACTCCATTGTTTTCTGTTGCAGAAGGGTTGGTCTTTAACTCTGTTATTAAGCTGTTGTATAACATTAAGAAGTTTCCATCAGAAGCAGGTCCATCTGGTGTTTGTTGAACTGAGGCATGTGAGACCATAACTGACAGAGGCTTGTAGTGGGGTGAAGGTTGCAGGGTACACTGCGTAAGCATATAACAATACACTTGTGTGTGAACTTGAAACATCTAGGTGACAATATTAACTGTATCTATAATCATGTTAGTTTCGGGTACAAAACAAAGTCAAAAGCTTGTGTGCAAATACTTTGATGTAATAATTCCAGAAACAGGCACTGTGAATAAAGAAACTCAGTTAAAGTTAAAACCATGTAACAATGCTTTTTTCCAATATGTATTTCAGATTTGGTGATAAACTCTGACCTGCTGTAGAGGCATGGTCATGAAAAAAGTCTTTAGAAACGGATTTATAGGGATTGTGATTACTAAAATACAGTAAAGGAACAGTTTAAAAGGTCTGATTTCCTTTAAGCACATAACCAGCAATGCTATAGGTGGAAGCCTTAAACTTTTAAGTGAGTCACACGAGTCAAAATTTGACATGGCTGTTCTATTGGCCTGCTCGTGCCTGTGGGAGGTGTTTTCTCTGTGCAAATAGATGTGAGATGGGGAGGTGTCTGTAGCTCTTGATATCATTTTATTTTATTTTAAATACCTGAAATTTGAGACTGCCACTATTTTCTTTCTGAAGTCAGTGGCGTACCACTTGTTATTGCTTAGGCAATTTTGATGCTTGTTTCTATGTTTGAAGGGTTTTTCAGTAGTACTTCATACTCTCAAGGATGTGCTTAAAAATCCTCTTCCCTAGGCTAAGGATACACCCTGCACGTAACAGTAAATACTATTTTTAAAGATAAATTAAAAGCATGAGGCTTAAGGAAATTAAAGCATGTCATATTTCAATGGCATATTTCATATGTGATGTTTTATTTTTAAGAATACTAAAGATAAGGAAAATCTGCTTGCCCAGATGAGAGAGGATATGAAAGATACGATGCAACAGCTATACAAAAGTGTAGAAGAAAAAGAACAACATATTAAAACCCTTCAGGATCTACTGACATCGGGAAGATTGAGCTTGTCTATACTACAACATACCCTTTCTCTCCGGGACTCAGAAATAACAGAATTAAAAAATGAAATAGCTTTATCCAGAATGAAAGAACAGCAACGTATGGAAGAACTGAAAATCAGTCATGAAAAGGATATTTGCCAGCAGTTAGAGAACTTGAGGGCTGAGCTGGAGACGTGCCACAAAAGAGAGATTGCAGAAGCCAAGCACGTGTATGAAGAAAATTGTTTCTTAAAATATAAGAATGAACTTGAACAGTTAAAAAAAGAACTTTGGGCTCTGAATTCTGAAGAACACGTTCAGACTTTAAATGGCATAATAATTAATTTAAATAATAGTCTTTGTGAGTCTGAAATGAATAATGAAAATCTGAGAAAGAAGCTTGAAAACCAGCAGGAAGAGTTCCAGAAAGAAAAATATGAAATTGAGACTAAATACAAGGATTTAATTGATGGCCTTAAGATTCAACTTTCTGACGCAGAAGAGCAGGTGAAGGAAGCCCAGCGATATAAACAAGAAAAGCAGTCCTTGAATGAAGAGATTCAGAAACTGCATTCTTTCATCCAAGTATTAAATGAAAAGCGACTTTATGATGCTGCAAAAAGTATGGATGTGAGGCAAAAGCATGATGAAGAGATTGTCTCCAATGAGAAGCTAATGACATTGAGGGAAAACCAGATATTACCAGAGGTGTCGCAGCTGCACAGAGCAGAGCTTGAGGAGACATGGAATAAATTGCACCAGTTGAAAGGTGAAGATGAGCTAGTTCACGAGGAACTAGAGTTCCAGCATGACTTGGGAGTAGACTCCTTAAGGGATCAATTAGAAGAAATAAAGAATTCAAAGATCATGGAGAATAGCGAAAGTAGTGAAAGAGAACACTTGTCAGAACTAGGGCTTTTCAGTGGTGATGAAGGCATATTGGCTAAATACCTCATCTCCACGGAGAGACCAGATGAGTCGTATGCGTCCAGCGCTTCTGAAGGGTATGCCATTGAAGAAGGTAGATGCAGTAGGTATGAGTTAGACAGTAGTGTGCTTCTAGAACCCAGCAGAGGTTTTATACCTCCTCCGTTAGCCTTTGGCCTCAATGAGGGAACTCATCCTAGTGGTTTGGCTCAAGAGACTTTTGAAGAGACTGAGGTGGGAGAAGAGGCCTTTGTTTCATTTTTGTCAGATAGCTCCCTGCCGCAAAACAAAATAAGTGACCACAGTGACATAAAGGATGAAGAGACAACTTCTTTAGTAAAGAGGTGTGTGAAGCTAACTGAGCAGCTCCATGAGAAGGAGTCAGCCTTGAAGAAATCTTACCAGGAGACACAAGAAGCTGTTGGAAAATGGGAAAAAGTAATGGCTGAGCTCTCACATATGCGTGTGGAACTGGGTGAGGAGCGTGAAGCACGGATCTGTTGTGAAAAAGAACTCCTTCAAAAAACAGAGAAGGAGAAAGAACTTGAAAACAAAATAACATCTCTACTAAAGCAGCAGGGTGAGGATAGAGGCCAGCCTGCCGGTGCTGTAGAGCCTTTGACACAAATGTCAAAATCCTCTGCCTGGCAAGAAATGGTAAAAGATCTCCAGGAGGAAAGAGAAGCGTTGATGGTGCAGCTACGAACTCAGGAGCAATTAGTGAAAGACGTTCAAGAGCAGAAGACAGCTTCTGATTCTGTAACTAGTGAAGTTCAGTCTCTTTTTGGGCGGCAGTTAGCTGCTTTGCAAAGTCAAAGGGATCAAATGCAAAGCCAGCTTGATGCTCAGAAGGCTAAAAACCAGACAATAGCAGAGCTGCTTGGTCAGAAAACCGTATCTGAAGAGACATTGCTAAAAGAACAGGAGTTGCTCAAAGCTGAAATCAATAATAAAGAACAAAATTTAGCACTTTTATTGAAAGAAAAAACAGCCTTAGAAGAAAGATTATCTGGCGTGGAGGAGGATCTAATAAAGGCAGAAAAAGCACTAGCAGAGAATGCTAGCATCATTGAGGATCTTGAGAGAAACATACATGAACTTAATGCTGAAGTGAAAAACCTCAAAGAATTACAGGAGTGTGAAAGACTGAGATATGAGGAAAGGTTAAACTTCAGCAACTTAGAAATTAATAAACTTAATGCTGAAATGAAAGCAAAAAGTACTGAATACAGTGAGAAAAAAAGCCAGTTGACTGAAGAAATCGCCCATTTGAAGAAGGCTCATTTGGAGCTTGAGGCTCGCTTGCAGGAGTCCTTTCAGTCTGCACAAGCTGCGCAAGAGGCACAGTCCGAGATAGTGAAACGTTACAAAGACGAAATTGATAAAATGGAGGCTCAACACCTTGCAGAATTAACTAAAGTGAGTTTTAAACACAACAAAGAGGTAGGGAACCCTCATAATGGCAGGAGTCTTGGGATTTCAGAATGCTTAAGGTAGTCATTGTATGTGTTTGTATGCCTGTTTTCAGATAGAAGAACTAAATGCTGAAATAAAAGATAAAGTGGAAAACCAGCAGAAGTTGGAAGAAGAAAGAAAGGAACAGCTTGCTTTCATAAAAAAGGTAAATGCTATGATTGGGTTTATTTCAGAAATACAAACTAATTTTGTGGTGTTTGTCATTCAAGCAGTATAAATTTTTTAGAGATGCAAAAATCTATTAATTGTTTTTTTCCATGGGGTCTTTGATTTGGGGTCGGGGGAGGGGGGAATTCAGGCTCAACAATTTATTAGGGAGCTAACTAACAGTATTTTGAAGACAGCGCTTTATCTGAATATTCTCTGCAGGTACATGAACGAGAGCATGATCGTGAAATCTCTGAACTAATTACTAAACATGAAGAGGAAATGGAGAAGCTCCGTGCTGAACTAAATAAAGAACAGCAGCACCTGTTGGATGAACTTTGCCAGCAAATGGCAGCCACACACAAAGCAGAGATTGAGCAAGTGCAGCTCCAATTACAGGTGAAATAAAGTAAAGCTACTTGCTGTAGTGGTTAGATGGCTGTTGCAAAAAGAAGGCTCCTTGATTTTTGTGCATACTATGTGTGCTTTTATGTAGTGCTGCAATTGAAGAATTAGGAGTGTTCTCTTTGTGGGTGGTAATAGATATTTTCTACAGGAGTTCTCTAGGTTCCTCACTGTAATTATATTTTAATGTTAATTCTGAAGAGAACTGGGTGCTTAAAGTTGATGGGTTTAAAAAAACCAACCAAACAAAAACCAAACCCAAAACACTTTGTAATTTTTCATGTCTTGGTAAATTTAATAAGTAAATTTATAAAGAATACTAAACCACCCCTACCACTTTTTAATTATCCCGCTAATGTAATTAGGAATGCTTTCTTGCTAAACTGAAGAATGTATACCTGACTTTTTCCTCTAAATATTTACTGTTTTTTTGAACACTTCCGCTAAATGCAAAGTGGAAATGGACAGAATATGTCTAGCGTTAGGTCTAATTATAAGATGTTTGTGTACTGTATAGTTTATTTAAGAATTGAAAAGTTCAGTTGGTCTATTTCAGCTG
Organism: Falco biarmicus; assembly: GCF_023638135.1. NCBI lineage: Eukaryota > Metazoa > Chordata > Aves > Falconiformes > Falconidae > Falco > Falco biarmicus. The sequence continues at coordinate 6,581,312 of NC_079295.1, read as the reverse complement.
CCATTTGTAACTGTTGAATATTTCTCACTCTTTTATTAAAAAAGCATTGTGAATTTTATTTCTACTTTCCCAATACCACTTCAGAATTTTGCTTTTTAACAAATTATAATGCATAGCAAATATGAGGAATGCTTTTAATAGATGGTGAAGGGTTGGGGTGAGCTTGTGTTCTGTTCTGATGACATTGTGAGAAAGTGGACAGATACGAGTTATTTTGTAGGACATGAAGTTAAGAGGCAGGTAAGGAAAACTTTTTACTTGGCACTGAAAATGTTAGGTAAATCTCATTGTAACAAAAGTCAGCTTATTTTCAGGGTTCTGTCCCTGACATGAAGGAACACTGCAAGTACAGAAGGGCAAAACTTAGATGTGTTTTTAGTTTCCATTCCTTTCAACTGCTAACTGGTCATTGAAAAAAATGAACACATTTCATTAAAGGGGAGAGAAAAAATCTTTTTCTTCTGAATTACAGACACTGCACAGCCTTGAACTGGAAGCTTTACGCCTAAGCTTAAATAATATGCATACCTCTCAGCTTGAACTTACACAGTCTAACTTGAGAAAAGAAAAGGAAACTGCCCTTGTGGAACTACGGGAGATGCTCAATGATAAGCGTGCTCAAGAGGTAGCAATTCTGCAAAGCCGCCATCAGGTGGAGTGGGAAAAGATTAAAGAACAGTGTCTGAAGGAAAAAGAAGACATTAAGTCAAAGTATCAGCAAGAACTAGGTATTAAAATTTGCGAATAATGGACCAGAAATTGAAACCCCCATTAGTATGTTTCTTCTTCCACAGGTTCCAGTCTTGGTGTAGAGCTGGGCTTTTGAGTGGCAGCTGGTGTTGCCTTGAACAGGGACAGCAGCTAGACTGGCATGTGCAAGAGTGCATTCTTTCTATGCAAAAAGGAACATCTAGACCCAGGTTTAATTTTTATTTGACTGTATGGGTGTTTTGCTGTGGCATCTGTAAAATAGCTCTGTACTGAACTAGAAAATGCTTTCAGGAGGCATTAGACAGAGCTCTCATAAAGAATTTAATCGGTGCAAAGGGTAGAGCTCTTACCTCTTTTGGTTCTTAAGGTTTTTTATTGCCTTAAGTCAGCACTAACCGCGGTTGTGTTTCTGAGAAGATAAGGAAATGGTTCCTGGCTTACCCTCTCGGTGGTTTCAAAAGGAGTATAAAGGAATTGGAACTGAAAGGTGCAGTGAGAACCTGCAGCTTGGTGTCCTTTGAGATGTGTTTGATACAAGGTTATATTCTGACGTCAGCAAGGGGAAAGCTGCACTTGACAGTACTGAAGGTCTGCTGGTGGTGCTCTTGGCATTGTTTGGGATACTGGGATATCTGGGATCTCTTCCCAGATCAGGACACCATTTCTGACCTATATGGCAGCGCTTGAGGAATTTCTGGAGAAAGGTGAGGCCTGCAGCAAGTCACTGAAGGAGTGTAGTAACCATTCCTTTAGTTTTCCTTCCCTGAGAGGAAGAGAATATTTTAAGGCTGTGTCTTTTTGACACAAGAATAGAAAACAGTTTGTTACCACTAGTGAACTGATAGCATCATGGGATTTGGGAGCAAGAGGTCTAGATGCAGTTCTTTTAAGATCAATGCTGTTTACATGCGTTTTGGCAGTGTAACTTAGTATGCATGTGACCACTTAGGAATGCTTGAATGTAGAGGCTGAGAAGAAGAATCTGGAATCATGTGATGCCGGAGATGTGGTGGGAGTGGTGGATACTCCCTGGGTGGCTAGAGGAATGGCATTTCTCTTCAGGGAGGTGATGACTGGGCATGACCCAACTCACTTGAGTGCTGGGACGCTGGCTTGTAACTTCGATGATATTTCTTCCTTCACTGGACCATTAGCTGGAAAGCTGGCACCATCTTAGTCTCCGAGTTCTCATTTCCCACTGAAAGACTGGGAATAAGGTTGCAAGCTATGGCAACAGTACTTGGAAGCTGTGAGGAAGACTTTTACAGGGCTCTTGTAGGCCAAGAGAAGTGCTGAACAAGAAGCTGGGATGAATATGGGAAGGAAAAAGCCATTGGTGTCAGTGATAATTGGGCAGATAATACCATCTGTCTTGCAGTCTGTTTCCTAGGCTTTCTTAGAAGAAGTTTGAAGAGAGTTTCCTACTTGCTGCTGGTGCCTGCTACTCTTTTGCTGTGTCTCTGGAGGCAGAGATGATTCAAGTAGTTAATAGTGATGTACAGTGAAATGCTAGTATCTAAAATGGTATTGGTGGGCGTTTGAATTTATATCTTTAGGATTAAAGATGTGGTTCTTTTCTTCCCGACCCCCCTTTTTTTTTCCTTCCCAGTGTTGTGTTCTCTGTAGATTTAAACAGACTTTCCCTTGCTAATTAAGCTGAACTTAACCTTCAGGGTTGTCTTTTCAGTTGTAACTGCTGGATGTTTAGTTTCTAAAATGAAAGTGAATTGCTGGGGTATAAGATAACAGAAGGTTTAGATAGAACCGAGTACCTTACACTGCTGCATGCCTACTATTTAAGCTCTAAGTTTGATGCTGAAAATGGTAATCTCATCCATGTTTCTCCTTATCATTTAATTATAACATTTTATGTAAATTTATTAATAAGTATTTTATTTCACAGTTGATCAGAGAAAGAAAATAGAGTTGGAAATGGAAGAGACACATATCCAGGCATTAGAGGTACAAATTCTGTTCTTCATACAAGAAAAAGTAAAACTCCTTTCAGTAAACTAAAGCTGGTAGAAGTCCTGTGTTTACTACTCTTTTGTTGTGGAGGGCAAATAAGTGGAAGAGGGGAAAAAAAAAAAGTACTGATTTATTAAATGTGTTTTCTTTAATAATGCATGTCTTGCTTTCTTAGGCTCTCAGAAGAGATTTGGAATTGGAGTCTGATACGTGTTTAAAAAAGATGTGTGAAGAGCTGTCTGAAAAACATCAAACTGAAATGGTGGAACTGCAGAAAACTTTGGAAATGGAATTAGAAAAGGTCAAAGCAGAGCTGGGGCTTCTTTCCCTTGAGAATGAACAGTCTAAAAGTAAGTGCCATGGTCTGGGAAGCAGTTGTCTTTACTGAACAATGGCAAAGCTAACTAAATGTTTTCAGAACCTGTGTAAAAAGCGAATATAGATACATCCATGTACTTCTGCGTAAAAACTTGGTTGATGGCATGAGACTGTCTAGAAAACAGGACATAAATGAAAAATTGTTTAAAGCCTACTTAGCTGTGTTGCGTTATGACTTCCGTAGAGTTGGATTATATTTTCCTTCAGGTGTATTAAAGGGAGGTGCTGTTTTGCTTCCAGCTGAAAACTAGCTTTGGCAGTTACTGAATTAATCAAAATTCCAATTAATATTGATTGGAAGCAGCATCTAACAAACAAATTGGGTTTGGACTGTGGATAGTTAAAGCTTAATGGAACAGTAGCTTTTTTTTAAGTACTGTTCTGGAAGTGATGTCTTTGAGACTACTGTAATTGGAGCTTTCATTAACTTGAAAAATGAAATTTGGGTGAGTACCTAGCCAGGTACATCTGTGTGTCTTTTGCTGAGGTGCTATGGGAGGTAGAGCTATGAAAAGTTTGTGTAGATCTCAGAAATCTGACACATTTCTCGAGACAGTGGTTGGCTGGCACAACAGAGACTGATTTGCTGTCAGTGGTGGCATGGAAAGGAGCCACGAGATGTGGTGTGCCGTGAAGTGAGGAGAGATGGCTGGTTGGGTTGCCTAGCCTCTGAGGCGCTATGCAGGTGAGACACTTGGGAAGTAACACTCTCAAATAAATAGACATGCAGTGTTAAGGGTATTGGATGATGCTGGCTGGCAGGCAGCAAGACCAGATGTGAGAAGTGAGGAGTAGCCTTTGCGACCTGTCAAGGGCCGGATGCTTTCACAGTATTTGGCTCTCCTTTGGCTGCTGCAAGGACGTGTTTGTAGCAATGGCTGCTTCTTCCCAGCCTGTACTGACTTGACTGGATTTCCTTCAACCTGTATCATTAAAATCTGTTCTGTGAAGATAACGTGGTTCTCTTGCAGCTCACTGTGGCTGAAATGCAGTCACTTGATTGCAGATTCTTTCTGGGCAGGCCAAGATTTGTTGACCAAATGAGGTAGTAGCAAGTTTGTAGGGTTCAGAGAGTGCTCAGTGCCGAGGCAGAGTGTACTCGGCAGGAGTTTTCCTAGTCCTTCCTTCATCTTTTCTACTACCTGCTGCTCAGTGTGGTTGTAGGAGAAATCCTGTGCTTGTAGGACGTGAAGAAATGCTTGATTCCCCGTTCCAAGTACGTGTGCTTCTAGTTCAGGATGGTTGTTCGTGTACGCAGAGAATAGATGCTCATCCCTCCAGCACTGCTGTTGGTTATCTCTTGGCTAACAGCGCGGGGTGCAGGAACTAGGAAGCGCTGTGTGGGAATGTTTGACTTTCTACTGCTTTACTATTCAAGTGTTTTTGTGATTCCCTGTAAATTAGCATTCTTGTCTAGAGACATGAATTTCTGTTTTATTTGCACAAAAGTTGTACAGGTTATTCAGTAACCAGGATGATGGAGTAACAAACCTAATTTTTAATTTTAGTAAAATGTGTAGAATTGGAGAAGCAACACCAGGTAGCCATTACAAAATTACAAGAACAGCTGCAGACTGAACATAATCAACACCTAGAAGATGTGAAGATGAAAAGCCAAGAAAAAGAACAGAATCTTCAGAAGGAGGTAAATAAGGCTTCTTTACTCATTTAGAGTGGCTGGTTACTCTCTCCATAAGAAAAATTAGACCATATACATCTCATCTGGGTGACTTGTTTGTATTTAGGGGTTTTATTGAGAAACTGAAATGCATCTCATGAAGCAGATAAATACTCTGGGATTTTCTACAGTGGTTCAAAGTCTTTTGAATGCAGTTGCCATTGTGCTACTTGGTGTCATTTCTTCCTCTGTATTTATATGCTTAATTTTCTGATTCTTGTGTTTGATTTGTATCTAGCTAATACTTTATTTTTGCCAGTAATGATAAATAATGGCATCAGGAACAAATTCCTCTCTGCGGAGTGAGTCTAACAGTTAAGTGCTACTCAGTATCTCTGGTAGCCTGGGTTAGGAGCTGAGAGTCTGGTTGTCACTAAGTGTTTCCACCTATCTCTGATAGAACTGTCTGCCTATAAAATAAGCAATTAGAACAAACTTTTTAAAACAAGTTAAATTATTTTGTTTTTTGATATGTCTTTTGAAGCTGGAGAAACTTCAGGTCATGCATGAAGAACTCAAGACTCAGTCGCAAGAAGAAATCAGGCAGCTTTGGTCTCAGCTCGACAGTACCAGAGCAAATCGGCAAGAGCTAAGTGGTAGGTTCAAAACTGATGCATTTTATTTTTTGCATCTTTTTTTTTTTAATATAGAAGTATGCCTTATTGACATGAAATACTTTTAATTGTGTGCCAGAAACACACAGGTAGATCACAGAAGTGTCAGTGGGTTGCACCCTCACGATCTGTTGGTGAAGTGAGAGGTTAGCTGTTGTCAGATGACTAGTTAGTTCTGCAATGTCCAAACCCATGGTATGGCAGTGGGAAAGAGCTCACTCCTGTTGGTTTCCTTTCCCTTCCCTCTCCATTCCTACTATAAAAATCTTTAGTGAAAACCATATGTTTTTCATTGCAATGTCAATTTAGCTATAATGTGGTTAAAAAAAGGAGAAAATACTGGCCAATGCAATAACATACCCCTATTTATATTCAGTATGGAAGTGGGTATGAATTCGATTGAGATCACTTAATTGTAGGTAGACAATAAAACTCACTACTTGATTTATGACTTCAGCTGGTTTATTGTGGCTATTTTCTTTTATTTGGAGATAACGAAGAGATCTTAAGAAGAGTCTACTTTTAAAATATTTCTGCCTTTTTTTTTTTTTTTTAACTGTGACTAGGTTATATCTTGAGGTGGAAATGGCTTTTTTTTGCCCTTTTACTTTTGAGGTGAGTTAAAACAAATAAATTTAAAAAAAAGAGAGCTTTTTCATTGACACCCAACATGGAGATTCATCATCTTCTGAAAGACTTTTAAGTCTTAAATATAGAAAAGCCCTGGATTAAAGATACCTCTAATTTAAAAATAAAATAAAAATATTCAGCTGATGCTTCTGAAATCAGAATGAATGATAATGAGCTTTTGCTATAAGACTAAAAGTAACCTCCTTTTTCCATAATGAGGCTTCTGTTTAAAAAATAAACAATCTAAACCTAAAAGCAAAAAATAAAAGGAAAACCTTGTGCACACCAATTAAACATGAACAGTTTTGGGCTTTCTGTTGTTGTTGTTCTTTTTTTTTAAATTAGTTTTATATGTATCTGCATTAAACACATGAAAAAAAAATTAAAGCCTGGGAGAAAATAATGACTGGATGAAATCTGACATGTATGCTTTACATGTCTTTGGATTTCTGTTTCAAGATCTGGGTATATTAAACAAAACAGCTTTACAGTGTAGGGATTGGAGATGACACAGATTTTTGGTTGAAATGAAGTATAGCATGTCTTGTGTGTGTGCAAACGGACATATATTAACATGAATGGAAAAAAATTTGGAAAAGCAAAAAAACAGACTGTCGTTTACCTTGATCATTTATATGTTCACCATGTATTGAGTCTGTAACGTTAGGTGGGATTCTGTACTGCTGGGGTAATTAAAAGGCGAATGTAATATGCTTCAAATACAATTTCAGGTTTTCTGAATAATAGAACTGTGCATAGCTTATGAAGTGTAATAGGGTTTTGTGAGGCTGATTCTTTGTTGGTTTTTGGTCATAAATGGAATCAATAATTTTTCTGTCTAGTCAGACTTTATCTTGACTTTTTCAGGTGTCTGTTTTGATATTACAGAATTATAGCAGATAGTCCTTTATAGTATCTGCTGTAATTCTTATACTTCCTCTCTGTAGCCCTACTCCTTATTAACATTTCAAATGTCTTTCAAATTCACATTCCCATTCTTTGGACCCTTTCTGTTTCTTCTTCGTCTTGCTTGAGATGGTGAGACCAGAATGCAAGCCCATGGTCCAGGTGAGGATATCTCTTTCAGTGTGTGAGATCTTAAAAGTGTTTTGTTTTATTCTGCTTTTTTTCACTTGAGTAGTCATTTGACAATGCATTTGGATTCATTTGAGGACTTGTGGTGGCAGGTTCAAAACATAGCAGCTGGGTGATGGGATCGCTGCTGTGATCTAAGAATGACTTGCCAGTTCAAAACTGTTAAAACACTTCTCTGGGTTAATTTTGTGCCGGCAGACTTTGCTGCACAGGCAAAACCTACTCATGCCAGATTGGACTTCTGTTGCCTATTCTGCTGGTGGTGTTACTAGTGCCTGCTTGTCACTTGATTCCTCTGGTCTCTGTGCTTGGCAGCTGCTCCCTTTGGAAGCAGGCTTGTGATTTCTCCTTTTATTCTTTCCGTTTGCACGTTTGTTGTGAGAATTTTTCAAGCCAAGTGTGTATTTTCTGGTTTGCTACACAACACACTGTGACAATCAGCTGCGTTGCTTCCTGGGTGGCATCCTCTGTTTCTGTAAGTGTTTCTAAAGTTTCTCTTCTTGTATAACATAAGCAGCTGCTTTTCTCCAAGTTCTTTCTTCTTGAAATGCAGTTCCATCTTCAGTTGAGGCTGTGGGCATTCAGCTAACTTCAGTCATCTGTGAATTTGAGCCATGTGGGAAACTTTTTAATTCCTTCTCATTATTTTTGTCTTTTTTTTCCTAACTTCTAACTTCCTGAGATGTTACTGCTTCTTTAATAGAGAACACGGGGAAGAAAGCTCTCAGAGAGTTCACGAATACGCTGCAATGTTGGCCATTCCCCTTGCTCCCTGCAAGGAGGGTAGCTTGCTGAACAGCCTTGGTAGCTGTTTTCTAATGCATTTTTTTTCTTGTTGTGTTTTTTTTCTTTGGTTGGATGGTTCTTTTCAATCCAATGAATTTAATCTCTGCTTGAGCTAATGGATACCTGAACCATCACTAACATAACCAAGAATTGATTTTGTTTTTCTGCATAGTTTGTGCTAAAGTTGTTTTTATTTGTTGGATAGTTTTCCCTGGAGCAAATGAAATATTCTTGGCAAAACTATGGCCGCTGGTTGCTACAATGAGCAGGGATGAAGATCAAGCAATATTGCAGGACTTTGCATGTTACTAGCTTAGACCTGAAGCACAAGGAAACAAGGAGAGCTAACAGTCTGACAGTAATTTTGATTGTGGTGATGAGAATGGTTTCTCTGATTGCAGTGTAAATGGAAAGCATGGTTTTACAGTCTTTGAAGGAAGGAAAGTTTCATCTTTCAGGTTTGTTTTCTTATGTAGCTTCTGGGAGAACATTTTACTGCTATCTCAACAATAAAAATGAGGCTGATCTTCACAGAATGGCTTAGACTAAAGATACGTACTTCTGAGGACTTGTGTTGGTTTTGCCTCCATTCCAGAGCTAAAAGAGCAGCTCCTGGCTCGTGCATCACAGGTGGAAGAAATAGAGCGTTTAAAACAAGAATTTGAACTGCAGCGTCAGCAAAGAAAAAGTGAACATGAAACTGAATTGGAACAACTGAGACTTTACTTTGAAAAGAAGTTAAGAGTTGCTGAAGAAAACTACAGGGAAGAATTGACTTTGCTGCATCAGAGACTGCAAGAACTGAAGGAATATTCACTGTCGGAGTTGGAAGTGAATCAAGATCAAGCAGGGGACACCAGGTGATCCATTCTTTTTCCTTTCATGTCATGTTATGACAAGCATGCTGCTTTTTCTTTTGTTATAAAAAATGATGCTAGCTTCTAAATATATTGGGACTGACCATTAGCTAATCTGTAGTTAGAAACCCAGCAATGGAAGTCATGAGTTTGCAGTCCTGTGCAGTTGTTACAGTTGCTCTGTGCCTACTTTCAGTATTACATCATAAGTCAGCAAGTTCATGTAACTTAATTTTTGACGTGTTATGTTCTTAAACTTTGAAACCCTTTTCCCAGTTTGGTCACAGTTTTTGAAGAGACTGCTGAGGGTGAGAGAAAGGATATGCTTGGTCAGCTAAATCAACAGCTGGAACAACATCAGGTAGGATTTTTTATATATTAAAGTTCTACTGTTCTTTACATGACCTATATGAAAATTGGTGTCTGATTCCTTAGCTCTTAGTAAAGAGTTAATTTGAGACATTTATTAAGGCTTAATAATTTCTGACAAGTATATTGTAAATTATCAACTTTAAATAGTTCTCAGACTAGCAGAACAGATGAACAGTGTTTTGTAAGATCTTAAGGGGCTCTGCTGCTCTGGTAGCAGACGGAGTGGCAAGAATGGCACAAAACCAGTAGGGTTTTTGGAAACCAGATATGTAAGTGTCAAACGGGTGCTTTATAGTGCAATTCATGTAGTGCTTTTATTGAAAGATTCTCATAGTGGTTTCTTCAAAGCTGAAGATGTTTCTCTAACCCATTTCTTACGTAGGAAGAACTCGCCTGTTTGCAGGTGCAACTTAAAGAACAGCACAGGCATGAATTAGATTCCTTAAGATTTTCCCTTGCACTTCAATATAAAGAGGATCTAATGAAAATGAAGATGGATCTGTCAGACAAATTTATCACAGAAACTGAAGAAATTAAAAGAAAGCATTGTTTAGAACTTGAGCACCTCCGTGCCCAGCTTTCAGAAGAACATATTAAAGGTAAGATGATCTGGCAGACTGGGAAGTAAAACAGTAAGCTGCTTGTGTGGCTTATATTTTTCTATAGAAAGGCTGATCTGAAGAAGTTTTCAATTTGTTATTGGTTTAAACTATAGGGAGCATTTTACACATTAATCCCTGGCACTGAGCACTTTTTGACTTCTATGGGCATGTTGAGTTACAATTCCAGATGTGGTGACCTGAAGTTGATTGATCTGTAGTAAAACCTACTACAACTGTGGAGCAGTTGCTAAAAGGAGTTGTTCAGGTTTCTATTTTTGATGCCTAGGAGGGCACTGTCAATTCCTGCATTAATATTTACTTGAAAATTTCTTAGTGTTGTTGTCAGCTATGATAAATGTCTCTTGTATTTGCATGAAACAGGCCAGTTCTCGGTTTATTCCATAGAGTAGATGCACTTCTGTTCTATGTTCAATACCTTTTTTGCCTGTGTTCCTTTTGTTGGTTTGACACTGCTCTGCTTATTGCTTTTTCTTTGTGTGTTTTCCCCTAGTTGGCATACATGTTGGGATGAACTTTGTGAACAGAGAAGAAAGTATTTATGGGGAACAGAATTTGTAATAGATATCTTTTACTGTGGAGTTCAGGTTAAAGTTCCTTTTAAGGCTAAATTTAGTGAGACTTCCTATGTGACCATGGCTTTATGCAGTTTAACAGTTGCTGCTTGTCTTGGAATTGTAATTTATAGAGATATACTGCCTTGTACTGGTTGAATATGAAATGCGTATATTGTTGAGGTGCAGGTCGGGGATTGTGACAGTTCTTCTGTCTGCAGCCTCTTTCTAGAAGCATAGTGTGATACGCAAACATTTCAGTTTATAATCCATAACTTGCAGTTAGCCACATAACACACATGGCTATAACTATATTCCAGTGTATGTCAGTTAAAAGGATCAGTATGACTTCTTTAATTTGCTGTTATATTTCTTACCTTTATTTATTTATTTTTAAATACTAGACGAGTATATCAAAACTTAAAAATTTAAAAGCTTAAATTAGAATAGAGATTTTTCCCGTCTGCTTTTTGGGGAAGTGCCTTATGTAAATAGCACGTGCAAAAGAGAAGGTAAAACTTCCATAAATCTGCCATTACTTGTCCAAAAAGAAAGTCAGCTCCTGTGGCTGTTGCTGTTAGGAGGGAGGTCCTGCCACAGGTTTCATGATCTGTCCCTGTTGTTCTTTGTGTGTTGAAACTGAAAAATTTCAAAGGCAGTGATAAAGCAGAACAGAGTACAAAATCATCCTGAGGAGGGATTCTTGTTGGCCTGTGGTTAGCATGGCTACTGATAAACTGAACGGCTGGCAACATTAAGATTTATTTCTGTGGACTAATTGGACCTTTTAAAATAAAATAAGTTCTGGAACGTCATTTTATTGTTTGGTTTGGGGTTTTTGCTTCTTTCCAGAAATCACCAAATTGCGCCTACAAACTGCTCAAGAAGCAGCACGTCAAGTTGAAATGGAGGTGGCTGAGCGAGTGTCTGTGCTGGAGGAAGAGCACAAAGCTAGGCTCTCTCTTCTCAACTCTGAGAAACAGCGTATTGCAGAACTTTTGGAAGAAATAAAGCACTTAAAGGAAGAGATTACTAAACAAAAAGATTTTTCTGTGCAGAACGAAAAGCATCTGAAAGAGGAAATGGAAAAGGTAATTCGTATTACAGTACTGTTTTGTATAGAATTGGGAAGGCCAAGGGAGATGGAAAAGGCACTTCCCTTTCAGTGTACCTAGTTTAGTGATAGTAGCTTCAGCTTTAAATGGACTTGTGTGATACACACAAATACTGGAATAGGAGTCTGAAGTTCAGAGCACTTTAATTTTAAACGCTTAGTTTCTCTGCAGATGAACTTTTCTTTAAGAGCACAGATAGTGTGGGAAGGCAGGTGCTTCAAGGGTTGGTCCAGTCCACCTTTTATGTTGACGTAGGTCAAGCATATGTAAACTACTCTTAACACAGGCACGTACAAAAGATCCTTATTCGGAACATCTTCCTGCAGCACATAATAGTGTCCTGGTGGAAAAGTAACAGGGTGCGCTTGCACACCGTGGTGTGTCATGTGGTAATGGAGAATTCAGCAGAAAGCACTGTGGATGGAAAAGGCCCCTCTGCTGAACACGTCCCCTTTAAGAAATTTCTGCTTTTGTTAATACTCTATTTTGAAGCAAATAAGCAGAAATATTTTTTTTGAGACTGTTTTTTGAGGGAGGAAGAGAGAGTTGGACAACAGATTTCTGCTTTTGCTTTGCTTTGGTGTAGCACTCGTACTTTCACTGTCAAAGTCTGGGAGTTTAGAGACTCTTCCTTGGCACCTTCACTCTTACCTGTTAAATCAGCTGTCCCATTAGAGGGTAAACTTAGATTGGATGTTAATTAATTGCTTAATTTGTCCCCATATTTGAATGCTTATGAGAATTAGATGGATGAACCCTCCCTCCTTTCCTCTCTTTTTAAAGAGAGATGGGTATGTATATTCTTTTCACGATTTCAAAACTGATGGAGCAGGCCAGAGAAAACAGTTACAGGCTGTAGATAACAAGGGGACTCAGCTGAAGCTTCCAGTAGTGAAGCTTTCAGTACTACTGCTTTACTCCTACCACCTGCAGTATCTGGTTTGTGGTGCTGCTGGCAGGGTAAAAGATAAGTACCTACAGAATGTGCTGCTTGAAATGAGCCTGTCCTACAGGCTGATCCTCTGTTTGGAAATACATATGTTGTTTGCCTTCTGGTCTCTTGGCTCTCAGAAATGGAGTAAATTTCCTCAATTGCCCCTCTATTTCCAGTGCCTCCTGCAAAAGTTTTCATGGATTGTGTGTTAATCTTAGAATCATGGAGGTTGGCAAAGACCTTTTGAGATCGTCAGGTCCAACCATCAACACGGGACTGCCAAGCCCACCACTAAACCATGTCCTGAAGCGTCGCATATGTGTGGGTTGTTTTTTTTTTTTAACCCCTCCAGGGATGGTGACCCCACACACCCCCCTGGGCAGCCTGTCCCAGGGCTTCACCGCCCTTTCGGTGGAGAAATGTTCCCTCACACCCAACCTAAACCTCCCCTGGCGCAACTTGAGGCCATTTCCCCTTGTCCTGTCGCTTGTTCCCTGGGAGAAGGGACCGACCCCCCCTGCCCACAGCCCCTGTCAGGCAGCTGCAGGGAGCGATCAGGGCCCCCCTGAGCCACCCCTTCTCCAGGCTGACCCCCCCCAGTGCCCCCCATCAGCCTTGTGCCCCAGCCCAGCTCCGGACACACTCCAGCCCCTCCGCGTCCCTGCTGACGTGAGGGGCCCGAAGCTGCACCCAGGGCTCGAGGGGCGGCCGCACCGGTGCCCAGCACAGGCACTAGGGTTTTTTGCCTTTCTTTTGTGCTTCTTTATTTAGGTTGCAGCATAAATGAATGCTTTAATTTTTTGTTCAAAACAAACCTTCCAAGTGAAAACTGAAGAGTATATATCATACTGATGCTCCTATATTATGTCTTAGCTTTTTTTTTTTTTTTAAGAGATGACCCTGTTGTTTCCTTAGTTTACTATTTATTTGTTTACCTGTTTGCCTCTAGTGTATTTTTAGAAGCTTTGCCTTTTTTCACTGAGCTGGTGAAACCGTTTGGTACTTTGGCTTCTGTTTTTAAGCTATGTGCTTTTTATGTTGTCTTGTATGCTATGTATGAATACTGTCCTTGTCATGGACCCTGCATATGAAATGCCACTGGAATGTGTAAAGAGAGGAGAGGTTTAAGAGATTTTCAATCATGCCCTATATAAATACTGAAGGTGCCCATAGCTCTATAAGCTGAACTCCTGAAATGAGGAAAAGCAGCCTCAAGAGAAAACTGCAGAGTACCATATTCATGCTAGAATTTTGCCTTATTTTTTTCCTATCTTCCTTACCCCAATTAATTCTTAATAATGAATTAAATTGAGCTACCTATAAACTGATATTTCAGCCTTACTTTTATTTGGAAGGGTGACTTCACTGGAGGAATTAAATCTCTCCAAGACCTTAAATGCCTGAGAATGTTCACTTCAGACACTTCAGTTTGGTTTTGCTATTTTATGTATTTTTTTAATAACTGTGTTTACAGGTGAAATATACAATTGCTGAGGATCACAAGAAAAAATTAAGGGAGGCCAGAGAAGAAGTCCAGAAAATAGAGGCTGTGTACAAAGAAAAGGAGAAGAAATGGAAATGTGAAAGCGAGGACCAGAGAATCCAAGCAGAAGAAAAGTTATTATTGTTGCGTATGGAACTGCAAAACAGAGCAGAATGTGAAAAGCAGAATTTACAAAAAGAGTTTGAAATTCGTGAAGCTGAAATGAATCAACTTCAAGATCACCAAGCTGCCAAAATTCTAGAGTTGGAGAAGCTGGTAAAAGAGCAGCAAAACAGTTTGCAGCAGCTAGAGGACAGCCTTGCAAGTGCACAGGCTATGCAGAAATCTCAGGAGCAATATGACACTGACCTGCAGGCAGCTAAAGCGCTCATGGCAAAAGAAATGGAAAAGGCCACGCTCTGTCTGCAGGAAGAATGTGCACTGAAACTTATGGAAGCTCAAAACAAGTAAGTCCCTGAGTATGTGAGCACTTTTCACTTACTAGTTCGTTGTTATTGTTGCTTTTTCTTATTTTAAACTTAATGAGTGGTAGTGATGTAGGTTTGTCACTTGATGGCACCAGCTAAGTTATATATGTAATGCTTACTCTCCCAAGGAACAGTAATACTGTCCGTTATGACTTACGATAGAATTTTGCTTCATGTAAATGCGTTTAATCTAGTCTAGCAAATCAAATGAAGCATAGTCAAGTACTGTCTGTTGCAGTTAGTATACGATTTTCAGTTGCGTGTTGTATTCCTAGCCTTGGAGGAGAGGAATATTATGGGACATGTAAGTGGAAAAATTCTCTAAATGTTTTCAAATGATTCAAATGAATTTAAGTAAGTTTTTCCTGGTGAATAAAGCCTGTGTTAACCACTGAATGCTAAGGTTGATGGGCTGCATATGGTATTTTTCAGTTCTGGTTAGACATGAAGGCTGTAACTGCTCAATTTTTCCTCCCTTCCTACCCCCATTGTTTTAAGTGTGTTAAAAGAAATAACTACAAGCTTGTATTTGCATGCATTCCTTCAGATTTATCCCTTCTTTCCTCCAGAAACATACACTCGCAGAACAAGATTGGGGAAACAAATACAGTAAGAAAACACTGAAAGCAGGAACTTAGCTTTTAAGTAACCAGTCACTTTTTAATTATTGGTGTCTGTATCCAGAAATACTATAGTTAATGATTACAGTAAATTGCAGCATGTCGTACTAAATCTTTGCATCAAGCTTTAAGCAGAACTCGGAGAGCTGAGATGAGTTTGAAGGAGCCCTCAAATATCACACATAGACTTCCACAGTGGTTTTTTTGTCTTAACCAGACATTGTTAGAGACATTTCTTATGGTAGTTTTACGTGCAGACATCACATTTGAGATGTAGACAACGTATATACCATGTCCTAGATGCTTTCATATGGCAGTATTTTCTCAGAGTGAAGAGTGTTTGTATGTTGCTCTGTGTTAGTAATTTAATAGGGATGCCAGTCTACCTAGTAATGACCAGATACTACCAAGTGACATTGCATAAACTTTTAAGTATGTAACTTTGAAATAATTGTTGAGGCTTGCTTTGAGTGAGTTGCGTATTTTGAAACATAAAGTAAAATTTGTGGAGGTTAAGTAAAGCCTACTTATTTTTCTTTGATTTTTCATTTATTAGTTCAATTTTTTAAAAAAACAAACAGTGCCTTTTTGACAATATTCTCTGAACTTTCTTGGAAATAATATAGGTTTATGGAGGAACACAAAGCTATGACTCAGAAATTCACAACTGAGCAAGAGGTTCTTCTTCAAGAACTGAAGAAGAAACACATTGATGAACTGGAAGTCCAAAGTCAACAGTCACAGGAGAAGCATAAGCAGCAAATTTTGTCTCTTACAGCTGAGTTTCAGACAAAGCACCAAGCTGAAATTGAGACACTTAAATCTACACTAGAAAGTAAGCATCAGATTCAACTTGAAGCTTGTGTTGCTGAACTACAGACAAAGCATCAGGCACAGATTGATGAGTTGGAGGCTAAACACTTATCAAATCTGGATTCTTTGGAGTCGTCCTACCTATCTGAAATTCAGAATATAAGAGATGAACACAGTCAGGCTCTTGAGAAGCTACAGCTGCAGCACACAGAACAGCTCCATGAAAAGGACAAAATGGATCAAGCGCGCTTGGTTCAGGAGATAGAGATGTTAAAATTAAAGCATGCCGAAGAACTTCGGCTTTCCCAAAATAATTTGAAAATTGAGCTAGCTACTGCTCATATGGAAAAACTTAAAGCCATAGCTGCTGAAGCAGAAGAAGCTCATAAGGTGAGTCAGAAAGAAAACTTGCGCAGAAGGTGAAATTTCGTGGTACGTTATGTGAGATCACGTTCTCCTTTGTTCTTGGGGTGTATATCTACAACCTTCTTTGTGCCAGCTCTAACACTTGTGTGTGACCATATTGTGAACCGAAATAGGAAACTGTCGTGAAGCTGAAAATTAAGTCTGTCTGTTGCTCCCTCCCCACGGATGCTTAGACTAATGAGTTTTCTATCTTAATGTGTGGAAAAGGTACAAATGAGGTAAATATTTTTAACATAATTTGGATTGGAGGGTCTTCATTTTGTGACTCGGAGCTTCTCTGCCTAGATGGTTAACTGTGTTATTCTTCAGAAGTGATCAGAACAAAGCAAACGTAATTCTATAGGTTAAGCTACATCTTTAGGAATCTAAATGCCATCCCTAAGTAGCACAGTCTCTAGAGGAATAGAAGAAAGGTAACTCTAAAGGTCCCAGATGGGATTTTGGGATGAGCATATCTTGTCTTAGGGCCTTTAGCAGAAGTCAGTAGCTTTACTCTTGATGGAGCAAGAAGTTTGAGCTCTCTTAGAGATCAGATGGGCAAAAAATGATCCCGAGGCTTTTCTGAGTCAAAGAGGTAAGAAGGCTTAGCTCATTGGTAAAACTTCAGAGCCTTCCAGAGAGGGATGCACTGTTTTTTTCAGACTTGTCTGTCACCATGCCTGTTCCCAAAGTTATGATTATGTGTTGATTTTTGCCCACAAAGGCTAAGAGTAAGGTCCTGTGGGGAAAAAGGTAGGTATTTTTTTTCTTCTGTCCTATCTTTGTTGCCTGATCTTAAATCTGCATTTCAGTTGTTTTCGATTGTAAAGAACTTCAAAAAGAAAAAAGTTGAAGATAGTGCTGATGGGGAGTGGCCTTGTGGATAGACGAATAAGTAGGGGATTTACAAAGCTTCTACTAGATATGAAATATAATTTAAATTTCAATGATATGTAAGTGTGCTTATTATTCGTGAGGAAATATTGTTCCTGTTTACTTAAAAAGCTTTAATACAGCATGACATGGACTTTTTCAGTGGGTTACAAAGGTATTTGTATTTACTTTTTTCTCCCCTTTCTTAATTAATGCTTAAACAGGATGATTTGAACACAGCTCTTCAAAATCAAAGGAGGTTGCTGGAAGAAGAAAAACGTCTGGCCCTGGACATATTGCATAAGGAAGTATTGGATATGGAGGAAAAGCATAGAAAAGCACTCCAAGAGGTTCAGGATCTTCGTGAGGCAGAAATTAAGAAACATAAGGAAGAATACTGCAGGGAACTGGAAGAACAATTGGCGAAACTAAAAGTACAGCATGAACGTGAGCAAGAGGTCAGAATATTTTACTTAATAATTTGAAAATTGGATGGTGTGCCAAATGACTCCCTCATCTCTGGTGCGCCTTTGCCTCAAACCTAGATGCTAAATGTTTTTTGTGAGGTGCACCAGGTAATACAATCTCCTGCGTTCTTTTGGAGTATCAGGCCTTAGAGCTGGTAATGATTTCCAGTTGGCTGGAGTGCATAGCAAACTCTCCTGACTTTTGGAAGAATAGCTTGCCTGGGAAGGTAGTTTTGTTTGTGTTCTGGGAAGCTTTCATGATTATTAAATTTTTAAGCCCTTTAATCCAGAAACAGGATTTCACTCTGATGACTGCAGTGACTGTTAAAGAGGATAATAGAAAAAAACACAAATGCACAAATAAAACCCCGAACCTTTCTGTGATATTTTTGGTGGACTTCTTTGTTGTATTCCATAGGATAATGCACTAAATATAGCTGTGTAATGCTTAATCCCATATGAACAAGAGAAATCACATTTTAACGAAATACACTCTCCCTGTGTTTCTTTCCCCCTATTTCTTGCTTATTTCTTTGAATTTCTCTTAGGGAAGTGTCTGTTGGAAAGAACAAGTAGGGAGTGCTTTGCTAGTCTGACCTAATGGTCTCATGAATACAGGAGATACTTGGCACCTAATGCCTGGTTGCTTCCTACCTGTTTTTATCAACTTGCTTTCTTCTATAGTCAGCATGATGATAAATAGCAGCTCTGTATGACCTTGAGGATTGGAGAGAACTATAGTGAAAATAGTCTTGAGAGTTTGATGGTTTGGTTTGCGTTTGGTTTTAGTTTTACCTTAATTATAACACTATGGCTAAAATGTTTTATATTACTTACTTGTCTGCAGATGTATGCTTCTGCATTGGCCTCTGAAGTAGAAACTGCACGAACAGCTCTTCTGACTCAATTTGAGGAGGTAAAATTGAAGCAGCAGCTTCAGTTCCAGGAAGAGATTGAGCTGCTAAAGTGTCAGTCGGAGGTACTGCTTGAACAGCAGATTGCACAGCTGAAGGTAGTGTCTGATTAAAGTGAACTTCAGAGTTCACACTGGTAGCGTGTTTTGCTGAAAAAGAACATGCATTTTTGTTCTTCAGCTGTATGACTCTCAGATGACAACCTGAGTTAGATCTCTTCCTTGCTTCACAATGTAATCTATTTGCTTCTCTTTGAAAGAATTCAACAGATCTTTACTGTTCCTGTCAGTGCTCCAACCTGAGATGGGACTCGGGTTCCGAAAACTTGCACAAACCTCTAAAAGTGGATGCTGCAGATGTGCAGAAAATTTCTGTTTCCTGCCCCTGGCCTTTTGTGGACTCCTGGTCATTCTTTGACCTCTCTCTGTATGGTGCAGCTGTCTTTTGAAACAGGACACAAATATATCCTGAAAAGCTGCTGGAGGTATATTTGGCATTGGTGTCCTCAGCTGAACCCTAGCCTTCAGTCCACAGAAGCTGGGACTGGACTGGCTGTTATGCATACACCCCAGAAGTGATTCCTCTTTTTTCTCTCTCTTGTGCTGCCTAGGTACTTTAGTTAGCATTTGGAACACTGGAAACTTCTCTTTCAACTGAAATTTTGCCAGGGGTAATTCTATAGCTAGTACGGCTGTCTTTATTTTTTTTTTTTTTTTTCTCCCCTCTTCATTAACTTGATGACCAGTGTTTTGTCCCAGGAGAGACTGACTGGATCTCTTTGCAATGTCAGGCTGAGCTGTGTCCTGGTCTGCTACAGGTTTTTACAATGAGCCTTCCCCTGCCTGCTTCCCCCGTGATCAATTATGTGGTTGTCTTCATACCAGCCAGTTTTGTTGCTTTCTTCCCCTCTGCCTCCCCTAGCAGGTTTTAGGCATTCAGAGTTCCCCTTTGCAGTCTGACATGCTCTTTTAGTGAATGCATTGCTTCTGAGAAGAATAGGCAGGCTGTTTCAGAGACTTTGTCAACAAGTTTTCTGTACTGGTTAAGGAAAGTCCTCATACTCTGTTGTGTCTGTTCATTTGATCTTGCTAACTGCTAAGCACTCTGCTGTTTGAGAGCTCAGTGCAAGGGCTGCCAATGTTCTGCTCTGAAGTCTTATTTCATGACCTGGGGAAAAGCTGTTAACTTACCAATGGGAAAAAAAAAAAAGCAGGCACCTATCACCTTGGAGCATATCGGTGTTCATAAGTCAAATTGCACAAGTTTTTTTTATACTGTGATTTAGATAATTTCTCGGTTCTGGTGTTGCAGAAATAATTACTAATCAGGGTTCTTTTTAGTGTTTTTGGGAAGGTATCCCAGGACCTTCTTTCACCTCCCTTATTTGCTGATGCAGGAGTGGGGGATGTCTAATAATCCCTTCCTTTAGAGTGCTTTAGAGCACTTAAAGGTGAGATCTGCTTTAATAGCTTCTAGATCATTTAGCCATGTAAATCTACCTTGTAGATTTTAGTTCTGTTCTGGTAAATCATTCCTCCTATGTGAAACTGAGTACTATGCATGTTGTACTACTTGCAGTTGCTCTAAAGTGGCTTCTGTCCATCTCTCTCTTGACTTACCTGTTTTCTGTTCCTCATCGCTATCTCAGCAGTCTGAAGTGACCCAGGTCTCAGTGAGCGCATTCAGATAGTTCTTGTACCTACCTAACTGTTTTTAAATTATAGTTTCTGCATAATTTTGTTGATTTGGGGGTGTTAACTGTGCACATTGGAAGAGGAAAAAATGCATGGGGGAGGTTGGTTGTGGGTTTTTTGGGGGTTGTTTCTCTGTAAATCAAAGTATATGTGACTTATGTAGGACGAATTTGAAGCTGAAAAAAAAGCATCACTACGTGACAAGGAGCAGATGTTGCTTCAGGACAGGGAGAAAGCACTAGCTGCTCACCAAAAGGAACAGGAGATGTTATCAGCCCAGCTGCAGGAAAAAGCAGCAATAATTATCCAGGTGCGTGGAAAATTAAACCTAGATTTTAAATGTATGTGGTTTTGTGATTTTATTTTAGCACAGTGCTCACAGCTTTCTCAAGATTTATGTAGAGGACCTGTGTGTATCATTCTTTTGATCACTAGTTTTCGAGGTGTAATCTATGATGGGCTCTGTCTCTGAGTTGGAGTGCTGCAGCAGTAATATGGAAATTGAAACTGGGGATCAGCTTGAAAATGAGTCTTCGGCCATTTCTCAGGGAGAATAATGCTGCTTTATAAGAGAATGCTGGATGCTTACCTTTTCGTGGTCTGTATATTGATGCCATCTGTGTCAATTTATTTTTTTCCATGTGCTCTAGTAGCTTTTGTTAGACCAGCTGACCTGTAACTTAGAGGAAGTGACAGGCAAATGGGAAGTGTGGATCCACAAGTAGCAAAGATAATCTTAGTTTGCCCAACTTTACGCCTCCTGTAAAGCATATATCTAAGTTGAATCTAGTTTACCCAGAAAGCATTATAAACAGCTTTGAAAAGGCATCTGTGTTAATTAAGAAGTTTAGAAACATCAAGTTCTTTTTCAATCGTTAAAATAATAGCTTTGAGTTTTCAAAATAGAAGATACAATGAAATAATACATTAACGTCTTATCTCACCATTCAGAAAGCTCTGACCAAAATGTAAATTTGGTATATTAGACTGTTCTGTTAGGCCTTTATGTTCAGTGGAAAAATGGAGAGTAACACTAAGAATTTCCCCTACTAGAAGAAATGTATTACTGTTTCCTGCTGTTCATGCAGGATGTGATGAGGGGTGAGCAACTTGGTGTGGGAGTAGAATGCTTTTCTTTCCTTGCAGAGTTTCTTCCCAAACAGATGCTTTGACTAATTTGTTGGCTTAGTTAAGAGACAAAGTTTATAACAAAATAGTACCGAACTGTTTGGCAGCAAAAGAAGGTCGCGGAGGATATATACATATATTTATATATTTTAATGGGATAGAGGTTTCATCTGAAAATATAAATATGAGGTGAGAAGGCAGTTATCTAGAAACTTGTTTTCAGGCAGGGCTTACAAAGCAAAGAAGAAAATTAGCTGGCACTGATACTGGATCAGGTTGCTGTTCAGGTTTCTGTGGTACAGTGTCAAAATCTGTGCTAGGACATTGCTTTGTGTCTTTGAAGCATAACAATGAAAGCAAACTAAGAGCAAACTGAAGTATGACATGAAGTTTTTACAATTTTTTTGCATTGCTTGTACGCACTGAGTGAATGCAAGTGAGGCAGCTCCCTGAAGCAAAACCAACATCAGAAAAGGAGAATTAAAAAAATAATAATTCATTTTTAGGCTTTCTGCTGTCCTTCATTTCTAGTATTTGTAGAAGCAAATTTCCGTAACAGCAGACAATGATAAATATGAAAGTGATAAAGGAGATAAGATCATTAGGTGAAGTTCCTAGTTTAGGCAAAATGATTGACTTTGCATTGTTACTGTATTTTGCACAGCTGGAAAAGAAAGTGGAGTCTTTAAACCATGAAATAGAGGAGACCAACTCTGAACTGGAGACACTTCTTCAGCGGCGAGACAGAGAAAACGAAGAAGGAGGGAATTTAATAGCCATGTTGAGAGCTGATATTGAGCAATCCAAGGATGAAAGGTTTGTCTGTCTTGGGTTACATAATGATTAGTAGTTGTGTTTTCCTTTGCTGCTTTTCTCACTTTTCATAAAGAAATCAATAACTAGGCAAAATTAAGCCAGCTCAAATTAATAGTGTAGGATGATGGTTTTATTTGCAAGGGGGTTTTGAGGTGGTGGTGTTTTTTTTTTTAAATTACCAACCTGTCTTGATATGGAGAGCAAGATTATTTTTTTCTTTTTCTTTTTTTTTCTTGTGGTCTGATGGAGACTGGTGTTTTGGGGTTTCCACCGTCTATAATCTTGGAAAAAGCTAGTAAATGGAGAAAGCCTCTTGGTCACAGAAGCCTTTCAGTGCAGTGTGGACTGGTGTGATCTGTCATTGGAATGTGTGGGTTAGAGAAGCTATCATGCTGAGTAAGCTTCTAGAAGAATTCCTTCTCTCACCTTTCAGAAACTGCTTTAATGTTTTTCTTAAAAATAAAGTGTTTTCATAAATACAGTTTTTGTTGTCTACTCTGCCAGAACACCCCTAGTTATTTTGATGTCACATAGTAGGTGCATTCTCCCTACTGGTGCTTCCACAGATGTGCAAGCCTGAGCTGCTTGTGACTGTAGTATGATCTCTCCATCTACCTGTGGAGAAGACTGAGCTTTTTTGCTGAGCCTGCTCTGTGAATTGACCTTGGTTTTTTTCTGAGTCATCTAAATAATCTTCACTGGTAACTGTCAGACTATGGCAAGACATCCATTTTAGGCTGTCAGTTTTTCAGTAGGTTAAAAGTGTCTTTTGAATTGAGTGCATGCGATTTTTCAAGTGTTCAATATGCTTTTGTTCTAGGAAAAAGCTGCAGGATTCTTACCAGCATGTTTTGAAATTGCTTACGGAGTTGGTGAAGGCCACAATAGCTATTGAGGACCTTACCTGTAGCAAGATTGGTCTTTGCCTTGATGACAGTCTGGCTTGTGGAGATTCTAGAGAACATCAGAGTATTGTGGAAGAAATGGGATTCATGCAGTATTTCAAAGCCAAAGAAAAGCATCACCTGGAAAAAGGTGAGTATAAATCTGTACAACTGGATGTAATCAATTCATGTTCTTGAAAAATATATTTTCTTTTCCTTTTCTGTGGAGGGTTTCAGAAAGGGGTTATCTCTTGTTGCAGTGTTTTCTGTGTTTCTTTCAAAGTTGCTCCATGGTTAAGATAGTGGCTGTCAGTGTTCTTTCATTTTAATTCTTTTAATAGTGCAACTACTAAAATGTTGCTGGAGACGGCAGAATAGATTATATAGAGCAGGAGAGATGAACTCAGTGAATGCAATTTTAGGCCCTGATGTATAGCACAATATTTTCAAACCTTGTGAAAGACTGTCTTGATATGTCAACATTGAGTTATTGATGTGTACAAGTTTTTACCTTGTAATACATCTTCAGGACCAACCATGTCACTGTCTGATGTCAGTTGTTATCTGTGTGGCCAATTCTGTGTAATTTTTCTGTGCTTTTAAGTAGTTTGTGTGTTTTCAGTAGATGAGCTGCTTGATGAAACTCTCACAGAGCACAACCAGCTGTCTCCAGTGACTGATGAGGGGTCTGAGTTGAGCCAGTATTTATGTGAAAGCGTTTTTACAAAGCCAGAACTGGCATGTGAAAATGAAGAAATGATACAGAAAATTTGTCATCGATTGCGCACTGCAGTGGAGAGACTTCTGGAACTGGTTACAGAATCAACTGAACAAGTAAAAGTCTTTAATCTGTATAGATGTGTAATTATACTGAAAATCTGAAATCTGCTCTAAGGCTTATGTATTTAGCACCCTGGAGGACAGGCTACTAAAAGGAAATAGATTCTGTGTGAATGCATGACAAGTTATCATTATAGGGAGGCATATGCATCCCCTGCTTCTTACAGTGAAGATTTTGCCCTTATTTGATCATTTCTTATTAATGAGACTTTTAACAACTTATAAGTTGATTGCCTTCAGTAGATTTTAGATGCATTTGGTAACTTCTGGAGACCAAGAGTTAAATGTTTTTGCGAGGTTTTTATTGCATCTCACATCAATGCTTCAACATTGATTAGTAGGTTGAAGAAAACATAGTCCTGTGTTAAAATATTTGGGGGGTATGTAGGTAGCAGCAACCAAACATCCTTTATAATTATATACTGTTTAATTGTGATAAAAGGAGCTGAACTCAATATCATAAAAGAATTTGAATATTTCCATACTGAGTCTTGCAGTGTCTATAGTCATTCAGCTTTAGGAGGAGAAGCTGTAATTCTGAGGTAGATGTCTTGAGTACTGTATGCATTTAGAGAATAGCATTTAGTACTACAGTAATTAGCTTGTTGAGTAAGGAAGCCCCTAATTTAAGAGAAAATGTGAAGGGAAGGAATTTGTCTGAAATTCCATCTTCTCGTCAGGTATTTTGTGCAACTCAGAGATAAGCGTATGTGTGAGATAGATATTCACCATCTTAGAAGTACCTCCCAGAATGAGGTGCTTAACTTTGTACTTTTGGGTACTGATGCTGGTTCCTCTGGCATGTAGCTAACTGTGGTTGAAGCACCTGGCCAAGTCGTGGCAGATCTACGTTCTAGGTCACCTTCATCAGCTGTATTCAAGCATATTCTGCTTACGTCTGTGAAACGTTCTGTCCACCTGGATAAGCTAAATATAAACTAAATGGGAGTGGGGCTGCCTTAGTCATTTTCTTTGAACTTGAGACATTGCATGTAGGAATGCAAGATACATAGTCTCAGAGAACTGGGGCCATACCTTGGAAACCTGATGATGTCACTGTCTATTACATATGCCTGAGTCTCTTGAAGAGTTTAAGGATGCTCTGAATGTCAAGTGGCTCAAGAAGTGTCAAGCTGAGCAGTTTAGCCAACAGGGAGGTATCTTTTTTTATGCAGAGTAAGGAAACCTATGTGCCGAAGGAAGATTTGTGGCAAAAATACAGGTATGTGAGTACAGAGAGTCACCAGAATGTCCAAGTGTTTTGAGCAAAGTCAACCTAGTACTAAAATGAAACTTAAAAACCTGGACCTTAATGTATAAATGTTATAAAAAAATTAAGAAGCTTTTTGTTTAAATGTCTGTAGTATTATTACATTGCATGTGCGTCCACGATCTGATGCTAGGGGAAATTGTTTACTTCTAGCTAGAGAAAATGCATGAGAACCATGTGCAATTTGAAGAAGAATTCAGCCGCCGAAATCAGGAAACTGCCCACGTGGTTAGTCAGCACCAGGAACTAATGGAGTGCCTCAGCGAGGAGAGTGAGGCCAAGAATCAGCTGGCCCTAGAGCTTCATAAAGCAGAGGGTAAGACAAAGAAACCAATATAGAGATTTCAGTATAACTTATTCATAGCCCATTCCTCCAAATATTTATGATATGCTTTCTGTGTCTTTTGTTGTTGATTTGCCTGTCTATAATCCAATTTCTGCATTTCAGATTGCTAAGCGGGGTCTTCTCTTGCAAATGTACTACTTAATTCTCTTCGTGCATTTCCCTGGGGCCAATGTGATCGTGCCTAGTCCTATACTTACAACACTGACTGCATGTGAAAAATATCATAATTTTTCAGACAGCAGTTTGCATTCCTGCATGTCTAAACATGGGAGCTTGGATTATTGAAAAGAAAATATACTCCCAGTGTAAATCAGCCCACCTGTCTGACCTTGGAAGGGTTCCACATGAACAAGAGCAATGTTTGATGGTAGTGCAGCCATAAAGAGATTCTGTTAGAAGAGACAGAAAGGCTGAGGCTGTTGATCTCAGCGCTGCCACAGACTGCATATCATCAGTCTGCTTCCCCCTTGTGATGATCACTATTTGAGGTCCTCATCTTTATGTAGGAGAATCTTTGAGAGTTTCCATGTCCTTCAAGCTGAGCTTCTCTCCCTAATCATGGCATCTGCTTTCCATTCCTCTTCAGTTGTACTCCTTTAGGCTTATTTAGTCTTTCCAAAATCCTGTTTCCTTCCTTTCTATGAATCTTTCCTGGATTTCTTGTGCTCTGAATCTAAATTTGACCTTACTTTCTGGAGAATCTGTTTCTTTGAACCTCTGCCCCCAGCGGAGGATGTGTCAGGCTGTCCTGTGTTGTGAGGTGATCCCAGGTCATCAAGGCTTACCAATCCCCATATATATTCTACATGTTTGGAGACATTTTGTGACATGGCAGCCTCGTAACATCTGTTGGAATACATTAACTGGTACATTTTATTCCTTCAAATACTTCCAAAAGCCTAGCTACAGTGCAAATTTAAGTCACCTTGCGCTGCTTCCTTTCTATATTGTCTTCCACTGTTTACAAAAAATTGTTTACTCATGTTTTCAAGCTGCTTTTTTCCAACAGGTGAGTTTCTCTGTTGCTTTATTTGCATTCTGACTTGGGATTTTAGGCATTATTGAAGGCTATGTTGCAGAAAAAGCTGCACTGGAAGAGGCATTGAATCTGAAAGAAGAATCTGAACGTCGCCTTGTTGTGGAGCTGGAGAATATGCGTGAACGCTTCCAGGAGCTAACCCAGGAGCAAGCAATTATTGGTGAGGAGTGGATGTGATGCTGTTAATGGAAGACAAAATTGTCTCCAGTCAGGGAACACTGCAGCATTTCTGTAATGTATCAGTCTGTGGTTTTATGACTTAGTGAGACTTAGTTTTATGACTCAGTCTGATACAGAGGTTAGCAGGGTCTTCCTTTAAAAGCAGAAAATAAAATAAAGCAGCTGGTTCTTTGCTTTGGCAGTAGCCCTGTTAGTGAAACCTATTGTTTTAGTCTTAATGGCAAGTGTCTCAGAAAATGAAGCTTGTATTAACTACAGGTAGTTAGTTGCAACAGATAATTAACACCTAATTAATAAGTGAAATGCTGGTTATTTGATGCTACAGTCAGAGAAGAGTTGGAGCTTCAAGGCTTTCCACTGCTTCCAGGACTAAGGAGATAGCTTAATAATGATGGAAGAAATGAAATACTCCTGGGAGATAATTTGTATTATGAAAAAATTGTGCTGATGAAGTATACTTTGTTTCATACATAAGCTTTTCCCCTGCTCCCCAGCCTTGTTCTGTCAAAACACATGCACGTGATCAGTAAGGGTGACCGTGGGAAGATTTTAATGATCAAGCTCAAAGTCTGTTTAGGTTTTTAAAGGAAAGTATATGGGTTGAAAAAGCTGAATGAAATAGTGTTGGAGAAGATAAAGTGAGGCCCGTATCTTTTATGTGAAGGGTGACTCACTGCTAGGCACAGCCAGCCACTGAAATACCAAATCAAACTCGGATAAGTAGATCGAAATAAGAAATCTACACAACTCCTTCCTTCACACCATCACTCCCTCAGCCCCACAGAGTATGTGACTATGATGTAAGTTAGCTACAAGGAGCTCCTGTAGGGAACAGGGGAGATGGGGAGCGGGTAGGGAGGGATATTACAGGGTGTGGGGAACTTCAACATCCTGGATGGAGTCTAGTAACACTCAGTGAGTGGAAGTTGGTGCTGTGATAACTCACACTGCAAATGAAGGAGCATGCATTTTAGCAGTGACAGCAGTGATTTAATTAAGATCCCGAAGAATCGCAGTAATATAGCTGGCTTACATGTAAGATACTTCTTGCATTCACAAAAGAAAATTCAGAGATGTTATGTGACTTGCACTACACAGGAACTCTAGATTAGGTTATGCTGGTTCTTACTAATGAATCTGTGAATCATTTAAATAGCATTATATAGCTTTAACTTCTTGAATTTGCAGCCTTTATGACGTTGTAGTACTTCTGTAAGTGAATTTCGCTGTATTGTCTTGAGTAGAAATTTTATCATTTGGGATTACTGCCTTTCCATTTCTGCTAATGCCAACTTTACAGTGCCCTCAGCTATGTCACCACAGTGCCACCTTCAACTACGTTTCCTTTACTGCCTGAGCAGACTATGTGACAGGTAGTTGTACATAGTGCATGCTTAGGTCAGAAATGAAGACGGCAGGAAAGAATTTTCTAGTGAATTTCTCCATTGTCAGTAGTAGAGGAATGTAAAGAATCTAGGTTTCAGGGTATAGACCTAAGTGTTACAGGAGGGATGTGTCTGACTGGACACTGTCTGTACGTTGCAATTATCTGTCCTCTTCTCAGGAGCCTCTGTTGTAGACTCCTGCCTTTCAGCCCTACTGTATCATTCCTCTGTAACTCTTGCCTGCCTCTCTTCTCTACCCCATCTCATCTTCTCTTCACCTTGCTGCTCTTCACCTCTCTTCTGAATCTTGACGCTACCACTGTCCTGCTCTTGTGGACCACCATCCTTCCATGTTCTTCCTTTTGGCTCTGCACTGGGCCTTTCAAATACAGTGCAATCAAAATGCTTATGTTCTACGTAGAATCGTAGAATGGTTTGGGTTGGAAGGAACCTTTAAAGGTCACCTAGTCCAACCCTCCTGCAGTGAGCAGGGACATTTTCAAGTGGAACAGAATACAGTATTTTCAGTTGGAAAGGAGCTACAACAATTGTCTACTCTAGCTGCCTGACAACTCTTGGTCAGTCCTGAAGTTAAAGCACGTTATTAAGGGCGTTGTCCAAATGTCTCTTAAACACTGACAGGCTTGGGGCATTGACCACCTCTCTAGGAAACCTCTTCTAGGTTTTCACTGCCCTCTCAGTAAAGAATCCTTCCTAATGTCCAGTCTGAATCTCCCCTGGTGCAGCTGTGAACCATTCCCACATGTCCTATCACCAGATACCATGCAAAAGAAACCAGCGTCTCCCTCTCTGTGTCCCCTCCTCAGGCAGCTGTGGAGAGCAGTGAGGTAGCTCCTCAGCCTCCTTTGCTCCAAACTAGACAAATCCAGAGTCCTCAGATGTTCCTCATACCACATGCCTTCCAGCCCTTTCACCAGCAACTAGATCAGGTTGGTCAGAGCCCGTCCAACCTGACCTTGAATGTTTCCAGGGATGGGGCGTCTACCACTTCTCTGTGCGACCTGTGCTAGTGTCTCACCACCCTCATCATAACAAATGCCTTCCTTATACCTAGTCTGAATCTACTCTCTTTAGTTTAAAGCCATTACCCCTTGTCCTATCGCTACTGGCCCTATTAAAAAGTATAGTATGCATTTGTTAGTGTTAAGTTGTGTCTGTCTCTGACCTCTCATAATGGCATCTTAATAATAACTTCCTATTGCCTTAACAGAAAATTGGTTAGTGGTCTCTTGCAGATTGTGCTGGCTTACAGAGCCCACACTCATTTGCCCCAGTAAGTAGAGGAAGAGGAGGTGGGTGAAGACCTCTCTCCCTCAGGGGAGAGACAGGAGAACATAAACAGATCTGGGGGCTGTAACTGAAACTAAATGCATGTTGTGCTTGCTTTACAACAGTGATTATGTCATTGAGCAATGTCCCACAGGAAACACAAAATCATTCTGTGATATTGTTGAACACAAGTACATCTGTGTGTCGTGGAAATGTATGACAGATTAGAGAGTCTGTAAGTCTGTGCCAGTGAGTCCTGCTGGACTGTATCCTGTCTTGAGTCTCCTGCCAGGAAATAAAAGTGGGGTCTGAGGCAGTAATTATTCTATCTGTCTATGGGGAAAATTGCAAAAAGAGAATATTGATTGTCTTAGAAAATGCATAAATGACTAGCCAAGAATGTTGCAACAAACGTGTATGGTTATAATGTAAAACCATTTCTGTAGTAGTTCCAGTCCAATTACAGGCATGGATCAACACATGTCATCAGGAGCTTTGAGTGATAATACAGATGAAATGCATTTTTGCCAAATGAAAGGTAGGAACTATCTGTATTATATATGAATTTTTAGTGATTTAGAAGATGGAATGGACACAATGTCCCGTTCTTGTTTTGTACATGTCTGTGTGTTTTGATTTCTAGGAACACCTATTGCTAATGTAGCACAAAAAGAAGGTTCAGGTTTGTAATGATGTGTGGTTTTTTTCTGGTTTGTGTTGCTATAACACTGAGTGAATGAAATGGTAGTTTTAATTTTATTTTAACAAAGAGGAATAGTACTTCATAAATAGGCCAAACAAATTACTGGGATTATGAATATCCTGGCAAAAAAAAGTTATGACTTCTGTGATGCATCAGAAAACAACTAAAACTAAGAACATTCAATTTGCTGATCAAAGTATTTAAGGGAAAAAAAGTTTTGCTGTCATTAGGCTTAAAGTGCTTTGTGCCATTATCTTGATGTTTGCCAACTTCATTTTCCTTTTGAGAGGATGGAGTAGGTTGTAGCTTTGAACTTCTAATGCTACGCAGTGGGCTGCAAAATTATTAAATTAATTTAAAGGGGGGAAAAATATTTGAAATGATGTGAAAGGGTGAGCTAAAAAACATACACCAGGAACTGAAGGAAGTCTAAGGGAGACTAGAGAAATGCAATTGAACGGATAGGTAGATGAGAAAAAAGAAGAGAGCAGAATGGTAAGGAAGGCCTGTTATGGGAAGAAAGACAAAGCCAAAAACAAGCAAGAAGAATCAGTATAATTTTATACTGTCTGATGCTGAAGTTGAAAGTTTGAAATGCCAAATTGAAAGAGACATTCTTACCCCTCCTAAACCAAAGCATAGTTAACTCCTGAGTAGCTAACATTTAGATGTGATAAATTCATAGCTGCCGTGATGATGATTATGTACTCAAAATATAATTCCTTCATGTTTTTAGATTAATTTTATTTGTATGCACATCTATATTTGTAAATGTGTTCTCTTGCATATTCACTGCCTCTTGTTTCTAGACTTTTTCTTTTCCCCTAGAGGGTGTGAGGTGGGTAAACAAAGTCCCTCAGGTGAATAAAAAAAGAATTGTCTAGGTAAATTCCTGTTAGAGTTAAAAAGCTGTACTGAGTTGTCTTGTCCATTACTATGTCTTTATTCCTTCTGTCCATTCAGATCTCCCTCAAACACTATTTTTATTTATCGTACTTTTGGTAACCACCTCACTGTCCTGAAATTTGGTGCTGCTGGCTCAGTGAGAGGGAATGTCTAACCTAGCTGGTTGGAGTGCATTTGAGGATTGGCGTTCTCCCAGTAGCTGCAGGCCCGCTCTTGCCAGCAGCTCATTAGAACTTGAACAGTTTGCATTTGCTGCAAGTGCTAAGCCCTGAAATTCATCCCCTTTCTCCCATCCCAGCCATCAGTAGTACTCTTCCTCTGGCTTGGAGTTGTTTGTAGTATGTGGAAAATATAATAAATAGAAGTCATATTGTTTGGAGTTGATTGACATGGCTTCTTCCTTGAAAAGCTGATGCTTCCTCCCCTTTTTGATGTGGAGCACTAATGTGAGTAGAATGGCCTTGCTAATAAAATGCACTTAGAATGGAGCTTGGCATTTGCTAATGATGGTTTTGGGAGTGGGGAGGAGTGTGCTGGGGCTTTACTGAAGTGGAATTGCATGATCTCAGTTAGCATTAATAAAATAGCAGGCTTGTCCCTACAAAGAAACAAACCTGTGATTGATGTTCTATTAATGTTGCTTGAAATGATATTTATACACTTGGGGAACATGTGCTTTAAAAAAAAAAAATCATTGTTCAAGCAAACTTACACTTATTTGAATTTGCCGAAATTTGATACCTGCTTTCCATGAAACATTTTCAATTCTATGTAAAATCTGTTAGCCTAATTGCTTTTTTTCATTAACTTACGTTTCTGTCTGAGGAGGTGACGCTTTAGTTTAGTTTTAGCTAATTGGTATTTTGTTCGTCAGAAAAGAATAGTGTTCCTTTTGAAGCTTAAAAAGCAGCCTTCAACTTGTTAATGACCATGTTTCTTAGGATATAGAAGGAAAAATTTCTGTGCTTGTTTTCACAAAAGTCGGCTCTTTTCACAGAGGGCCACTCTACACGTGTGCCCTTCCCATGGGTGCACGTTGATCTGTACACGCTATACCTGCCCTTCTCTGCATACCGTGTGTAAGCGACCAGAACGTTATTTTATTCCCACCTCCTGCCTGCCAAAACACAGTGCTTGGTAAAAGAGATCCTCTGTGGTGCAGCTACGGCTGGGGGTCGGTCTCCTATCAGAAGTCAGGCTGGTGCTGGCTTTCTTCTGGGCTGTGTTTCAGCCTCGGATAACTTGCTGCGTTGCACCTCAGGCTGGCAGTTGGCTATTACAGCTCCAGGTGGGTTGTGAGAGAAATTCCTTCGTGGGAGGCTCTTCACGGACCATTCTGCCAGAACCTCAGTGACATCCGTGACTCAGTGAGCACTTGATGAGGAAACTTGAAGCTTTGTGTATGTGATTATTTAGCACAGTGCTAGGATGTGGCACAGAGATTGCACAGCTGTTATTATGTAGGCATCTGAGAGAGCGGTCTTGGTAACTGTTTAGTTTGCAAGATTAGTGCCTGGGGTACAATGTAGTTGAAATGTAGATGTCTACTCAAAGGTAGAAAGTACTACGAGAACTAGAGCTTTTTGAGATACTGTAGTCTGTGTGTAGATCTCCAGCAAGTTCTTCAAAGTCCTCTATTAATCCTGTGATTTGTATTTACTATTTGCAAACTTAAAATGGCAAGAGAAGCCTGGTGCCAGTGTACCTGTGTGTAAGGGAGGGGAAGGCTTTTAACATGTTGTCTAGTGTGACTATGAAACAAAATGGTTTTTTCCTTCAGCTGGTGTGTGTCGTGCTCTCATATTGACAATGTACATGAATTCTTCGTGATGCGTAACATACAAGTGCCCAATAAGCAATTTTGTGTTCATTTCAGTTGGTTTCAAAAGCTACCATGGGTGCCTAGTATATGGCTAAAGATTCTGGTACTATTCCATATCGGCTAAGTTTTCTTTTGCTCCATTAACCTCGTAGTTTTATCTTGTGTATTTTAATATTGCCTTAATGTAGGGGAAGCCTAGCTGCTGCAGTAAGAGACCAGGGTGACTAACCCATGGAATCACAGGCTTGCTGTAGTCCTCGAGAGCTTGTTTTGTCCATATCTTTGTCTCAAAAGAGAATCTACTTATTTCTCTTTGTCCAGCCTCTTTAATTTCCAGAGACAGAGACTTCCTAGTCCCTGTACGTTCTGTTTAGCGATCTTTGCTGTGGTGACGTTTTCCTCAATGCCTACTGTAAATGCTGTTGCATCATTCTAAGCTTGTGATGCTTATTCTCTTAAGCATGAACATAGAAATGTTTGTGTTATTGGCATATTTTAAAGTGTCTAGAAAAGTAATTAAATACCTGTAGATAGTGGAGCACTAGAAAAGATGTTGTAAGGAGGCTGTGGCGTCACCTTTTGTTTTTGAAGGTTTGTAACAGCAGCTTAAAATGGTGTTAGGTCAGAAATCATGTGGATTTTGTTGATCATGCTTGGAAAAGGGAATTGTCCCGTTCTGGGAACTGGGCTGGATGACCAGTTAAGGTCCTTGTTGGAATCATAGCCTCTTACCTTTTTCTCTATGACTGAAAACATTTAAGATGAATAATGGGACATTTGAAAAATAAAATAATGAGCTCTTGTAGGACCTTGCTTTAAATACTAAATAGCCAGATTTCTGTTTTCATGTTCAGGTTACTTGGCTTTATCCACGTTAAAATAGCTTTGCTCTGAGTGCACTCACAGTAGAGTCTCTGTGTGGGTCTCCTAAACGGTGTATTCGGTGCATCCAACTGATTGAAATTGCAGTTTGTAAGTATAAATTAGCTCTTGATAACTTAAATAATCTTGAGCTATGCATGTTTTCGTATTTGTGGTATTTCTTTTTCAGTCTGTATATGGCAGATATGTGCCATCTTTTCCCCAGGTGTGTGTTCCCTTTGTAGCCTCAGAACTAGAGTCATTCTCTGTAAGCGTGATTTTTCTCTGGGTTTTAATCCCCACTCAGATTCAGAGATAAATATTAACTTTGCTTTCTCATAGCAGCTAGCTTTAGGGTAGGGCTGGGCACCAGTGGCCGCTGAAAAGCTGCACTGGCTGCTAACTCAACGTAGTAGGCGTCAGCAGCAGTATTCATTGTGGCACGAGGAGTAATTGAGAGGCTGATGTGAGACTGGATGTTGGAGGGCTAAGGAAGAATCTCATCATGGTAGTTTGGAGAAATGGAGAATTCTGTGTCGGATGGCTTGATTAGGAGGAGATTTGAAGTAGGATGGGAATTTGGGATGGAAGGGGTGGCAAAGATCTAGGATAGAATAGTGAAGGATGGGGCAGTTGGAAGGACGGGTATGAGAGATTAGGTGGCTAACAGTGGGGTGTGGGGCTTAAACTAGGGATGGAGCACATTTGGAATGGAATGAACTTGGAGGATTGAAGATCTGGTGTGGTTTGGAAAGAGCCTCTGGGACAGGAAGAGTGTGGAACCAGGGTTGAGAGGGCAGGGATCTAGGGAGGGAATTTGAAGAACTCCTGGTCAAGTGAGATGAGGCTGTCTGGAATTGTGAGGTCTCCAGGGGTGAAGGTGAAAGCTTTCTATGTGCCCAGAATATCTCCATCCAGGATTCACTTTGGGGGTGGAGAACAGATGCTCATGTCCTCCTTGACTACGTTCTACAGTAGTCTTATCAGAGATGGCTTTCAGAGACACAATGGGCAGTCAAGTATCAGACTTGCTTTTGTGTCTCTTAAGAGGCCATCTCAGGAGACTTTTTTTTTTCCTTTGGTTTTGATGCTATTCCAAAGTACCTGAATTTAATCTCAACCTCTATTTGATTTTTGTACCCTGCACTGACAACTTAGTTGTTATTTTTGTGTTCTTATTCAGGTCTACTCAAGGAAGTAGAATTTTTAGCAAAGGAGAAGTTAGAGCTTCAGTGTCAGGCAGAAAAGGACCATTCCAACTTACGCTCTCAAATGAAAGTTTTGGAGGTGGAACTGGAAGAACAGCTGCATAGTAACCAAGACCTGGCTACGCAGTTATTGGAGGTTGCTGAATTAAAGCAGCAGATTCAAGTTCTTGAAAAACAGCTCAAAAACCAGCGGCAATTCATGGATGTAAGTAAGCTTGGTACCACATTTCCATGGTTTTTGAGGTGATAAATATCCCTCCTAGTTTGTGACTGAGATGTGAAAGATGATTCCTATAATGGGGTATGGTCTGTTTTGTTTGAAATTAAGACCTTGATATTTCAGTGTTGTAAAAGAAAAAAAAAAAGTTTTTAAATTCCCTTTCTGTAGTATTACAGGATATTTTTTCCTTTCTATTAATTGCTAATTATAGTTTGTATGTACATTGGAGTCAAAAAGGTGTTGTGTTTTCTTTCTTTCCCTGTAATTTTAACTATGCTTTCAGGACTACTAAAAGATCTTAATTATTTTTAAGTGATCATAGTTTCTTCACCACAAAAAACAAAACCCAAGTTTTTCTTGTACTCAATACTTTAATGAAATGCAAAGTTTCTTAAAGAAGATTTTCATTATCTTTCATTGGGTTTATAGGAGCAAGCTATTGAAAGGGAACATGAACGTGATGATTTTCAGCAGGAAATTCAGAAACTGGAAGAACAATTAAAACTTTCAGCAAAATCACAGACTTCAGGAGAGCCCAGAGAATATAGGGTGAGTAAAATCAAACTTAACGGCCAAAGGAGTTCATTTACTACAATTAAATATGAAAACCTGTATTGTCTTGGGGGACTGGCTCTTGAGAGACACTTCCCCCCCCCCCCCCCTCCCCTTTTTTTTTTATTTTTTTTTTTCTTCTGTTGTCACTCAGATTGCAGTTTTTCCCCTAGCTGACTAGACTACATTTAGGCAGTGGGAGTGAACTTAGAATATTTCTTTTCCATCTCCATAAGAAATAGTGTATGTGCATTACAAAGAAGTTTCACAGCCTACGAGTCTGGTTTAAATTCGTCGAGGAGGACAACAATACAGGCACTCCGCTCTACAGAGCACACCTGAGGGATGATTTCTGGGTTGTAAATGTGTTTGTTTTTTCCAGTTCTAGCCGTTATAATACAAAAAATGTTCTTTGTCTGCATGCCTTGTCCTATTTAAGTTTGTAAGTCAGTCCTTTTTTTCACATGTTCATTTGCTTGATGCTTGGTTTCAAATATTAACTATTGGTTTTTTATTTTTGTGGTTCCCCCCCCCCTCCATGAACATTATACAGAACTATGAATTGATTCTACAGGTATGGAAAACAGCATGAACATCTCTGTTTTCTTTCCTTTTCCTTTCAATCCCTTCTATTAATTAGATCTGCTTTGGCTTTTTTCTTGTTCTTGGTATGTCAAGACTGCTTGAACTTGCTTGAAGATAAGGATACATGTTTTAGGGTGGCAGAATTCTTGCAGGGAGTGAAGAACTGCTTTACATTTAATTCCCTGTACATAAGTGTTTCATTCTACTGTCTGATTGTTCAGGTGTGTTACAGGCATTACTTACTGTAAAAAAAGTTTTTTGGCATGAAAGGAAAAGTTCAGGTTTGGAGTATGAAACAGAGATAATGGAAGTAGGAAGATACACTGTGCCTTAGCCTCCAGCTTTTGTTTGTGGCCCTGCTCTTAATGGAACTTCAGTATTTGTACTACTTAATGTCATTTTCATCTCTTCATTTATGTACAGTTTATGAAGTTGGCTTCTCTAACACAGAGGTACATGGTCTGGTAGGAACAACTGAATCTTTGATAGCGTGAATTTTGCATGCTGGTGGGCACCTTGCCCTCTGTAACCTCTGATAGGACTTCATTAGGCTTCTTAAGAAGTAGAGTGATTACATATCATTCTGCATCTGTCTCGGCTTCTCATTTGTATGAATACCATTATCAGACATTAAGGTTTTCTGAGTACATCATACACGTAGCCTATGTGTTACACTGTGGCAAAGCTTTTTGTTTTGAAGGCCACGTGACTTGTTGAAGATCTGTTTGTACCCAGAAGGTACACCTCTGTGGCAGTCTTGGGCATACAGGATCATAAAGGATGTATGTCAGGTTACTCAAAATATGTCAAAGTGCTTTTTATCCGAGATGTTAGGTGGTTGACAGTTACTAGTGAGCTTGTGGCTTAGTAAAGAGGAATATCTGAAAACGTTAAGATTACTGCTGTAACTTTGCAGCCCCTCTCTGAAAGGATTAAAACTTAATAGGAGAAAGGCACACAAGGAAGGTAACTAATCAAGTGACATTTCTGGGTAGGGTGAGATATGCATGCAATCTGTGCCAAAATAAAATGTCAGTATTTAGACAGTTCTTGTACAGTTGTTTAATGCAGCTGTAACATTGGTAACTGTTAAACTCTGAGACAAGTCAGTTCAGGTGAACTTCTAATTTCTGCACGTAGGAGTTAGGTGAAGTTCATAGCTGTTCTTTCTGCTGTACTCTAGGCTCAAGGTATATGAGAGTGGGTTTATTTTGTGAAAAGAGTGCTGACTGGTACTGGGAGCTACTATCTTGAGAGTATGCCACAACGGTTGAAGGTTGTGAAAGTGTTTTCTTAGCTACAGGACTGCAGCACCAGCTTTCTAGCAATGTGGTGTTAAAAAACCCCATGCTTTTCATGTATATAGTGTTACAGTTTCTGGGATTCTGATGCCAAAATTTTATAGCATTAGAAAGTGTTGAACTTCTAAAAGATTTTTCTGTACTGAGAGGATTTACTCTAAGGCCTGTGTTATGCTTAAACAATTAATTGCTGATGAGATAAGAAAGGAGTAAGATAAGTACAGAATTAAGGAAATGTATATGTGCCTGTAAGCAGTTGAAAATTTAATGTTAAATCAATTTTGATTTTCTTAACTAGTCTGTGACACTCTCCATGCTTATTAATTTCACCACATTAACTATTCTGTATTTTACTAAATCAGAAAAACTGTCTAGTAATAGCTGTACAATACTTTGAAGATATAAAGTCTATATTAATAAAAAGACTTTTTATTTTATAATACTGAAGTGGAATTTGCATAAATTCAGACACTTACCGGGGAGCAAAGCATTTATTTTGTAAAATCTCATTTTCCTTGCTCATCGGTATTGACTAAATTATTTCTTCTTTAGAAAGGTTCCAGTTGCTTTCCTATCTGAGCTTGCTTTCAATGTGCTTAATGACTTTATGCCTTCTGATGTAGTCAGTCTGTCACACTCTGTTCTCTCCTGCCTCAGTTAAGCGCCTAGCCTTGCCTTCACTTTAATTACTGGGATGAATGAGTGACGGTTTTCCTGCAGCTTTGTGCATGATTGGATCTGAGCAAGCTCAAACGCAGAATTGTTATCCTTTTCATATTTAAGCAATGTTAGGAAAACAAGTACCTGTTCTATGTTGACTACTGCGAATCTCTCTGATTTGCAGACATTTAATATGTTAATGTTGCATATTTATAATTTAATTCTTGTTACCTTCCTTCAAACTGAAATTCCTTGAAGTAGCAGAAGAGGGTTCTGAGGTTACAGAAATACCTCATATGCTATTAGCAGTAATTTGTGTAATCTTGGGATTTTTTTAATCTTAAGCAAACAAACCCCAAAACCCTACACACCACAAGGTCCCTTTTGATGACTGCTGGGCCTTGCGAGTGTGCCTTCATCCAATACTTATTAGTGAGAATACTGCAAATATCAAGAGTAATCAAATGTGTATTTAAGAGCTGCTGCATGTGAAAAACAAGAATTCAGAAAGTTACTTTTTCATCCTTTCTGTCCAGATTTCGTTTTACTTTCACCTGGGATTTTAGCACTAGTTTAGTCCATAGTAGAACTCTACCTGCTTTGCCATGGAATTACTCTTGCTTCCAATGGGAAGTTTGTTTTGTTGCCTGAATATATGTATAACGTGACTTCTGTACAGGTAGAATCTTTGCAAGCAGAAATAAAAGAGAAGATGGATGATTACAATAAGCTGTTATTAGAAAAGGAGCAAAACCATGAAGAAATAACAGCTCGTGATAAAGAGATAGAAAACCTGGTGGCACGGATACAAGAACTGGAGCACAGCGGTACTGAAGCCTCAAAGACTGTACGCTGCATGGAACAACAGCTGCAAAAAATGAAGAAAGTGGAAACTGAATTAAAACAAGTAATTTTAAAATACTTATTTAAATGGGAGTGGCATTATGCAGACTGTCTTCATGGGGGATATCAGTGACTCTGTTAGTGGTTTTTGAGACTCTCTGGCACCTTGTGGTGAGTTAATTGTTGTATTAATGGCAGGTATCACAGCCACAGTTTTAAATGAGCTCTGGTTTTACAAACTATAAGCCTGCTTACTATAGAGACCACTTTTTGACAGTTGTCATAGTTGCATGGATCAGAGCTGCTCTTTTGCTTCTCTGGAAGTTCCTGAGAAGATACTGTTACTGAATATGAAATCTCACGATGATGAAGGATTTCGGTAGGATTGTTTCATTCAGGTTGGTATATTGACGACAATTAATTCTAACATAAAAATCAAAAATATTTTGCAGGATAAAGAGGCATTGCAACAGCAACAGTACAATAACTTGATTCAGATCTCGGCCCTACAGTCTAAATTGGATGAAGCAAGGCACAGAGTACCAGCAGATGGCAGTTCTGCCCCAGTGCTGAAGGAGCAGTTACAGGCAGAGCAAGAAGAACTTCAGATGAAAGAGAGAGAGGTAAGAGTTTTGGTGGAGTTCTGTAGGCTTTGGAGTCACTTAAATTCCCAGCTACAAATTTGCACAAAATGTTTCTGCAATTAAGTCATTCAAAACCCCAGTAACTAATGTTATAGGAAATGTGCTTTCTTACCCAGTAATCTCTGTGCTTTTGTGTAAACTAACATTGCATTTTCTTCCTTTGTTCTGTTTTGTTATCCCCCTGTCTGTCCCTCTTCCCTCCCACTGGAAACTGTCTTTGGTTGATTCACATCGACTTTGAGACTGGTTGATCAATATCTGTTATAAACTGATTTTCCTTTCCTTCCAAAGCTGAAGTGGAACGTAAGGTAGATACAGTTTTGTTTGACTTTGAGAGCAAGTGGTAATTCCTTTAAGAACAGAAAGGACAATTACCCATAATGGTGTCAGCTGACCTTTCCTATTTTGTGAGCCAGAGAATGTTGGGGTGATTTTTTGTGCCAAGTTAAGCTGAAACACAGTGTAACTGGTCACATTTAGAACATTTATTGGGTTTACATGCATGGATACATACACCCCCCCACCCCCCTGCTGTATGTTGATTAATATTACATAATTATTATAGTATCTGTAATACATAAACATACAGTTCAGCATGTGCAAAGAAGAAAAACATGGGTGAACCTCCAGTTAATTGTACAACATTGTTTTAAGAGCACTAAGATAATAAAACCTAATTTCTTACAGATGGAACTTCCATGTCTCTTATGAAGGCTGACTTTAGGAGCCACTAAGCCTTTTTCATTCTCAAAACCACTATACCTTGCTACTCATTAAGGCAAGAGATGATAAAACCTGAGGGTGACAAGATCACGGTGTTTCCAAATAGCTCTTTGCTGTCAAGCTTTCAAATGGCTACAAGCGGAGAAATGTGTAGTTATTGACTGTTTCACAGGTTGAAGGAGTCAATGCCCAGAAACTATTTTTGATTGCTGTGTTACTGGGATTAGGACTGCAGGGCTAATTTCTGTCTTCTAGGAGGAGGAGAATGGTAATTATGTTAACTGCTTGTGATTACACTAGACATCAAATGCTAACATGTAATTTGACATAACAATAGGAGATATCAGTCAAGCCTTGATTGTTCAGAACAAGATTAACATATCTTTTACGAGCAGTTAGATTTTTATTTTGTTTTAACACAACATGGAAAACCACCTTTGCAGTACTTTGGTTTTGCAGCTGAGGAACTGGAACACTAGTTTCTCACTCTCCTTTTATGTCTCAAGTATTTCATTAATGCAAATTGACTAGAGAGAGTTTAAATCATAGAATTTGCTGAAGTTACTTGTTCTCAATAAATAAGCTGATGACTGAAGTTTAATCTTTTCTGCTTAAATAAGAGGACTTAATTGAAACAACTATGCATTTTCTTTTTTTAGATTGCAAGCTTGTTAGACCAACTAGAACAATATAAAGATAATTTGATCAGTAAAAACGAGGAGATATTGCAGCTGAACTTGCAGTTAGAGATGCAAAAAAACCTTAGCACTTCCAGCATCAGCCAGCTTCAGTTAGAGAATGCACACTTGAAGGTAGGTTTTCTTAGCGGTAGTGTGCACCAGCTAAAACT
This sequence comes from Falco biarmicus, assembly GCF_023638135.1. NCBI lineage: Eukaryota > Metazoa > Chordata > Aves > Falconiformes > Falconidae > Falco > Falco biarmicus. The sequence continues at coordinate 6,540,187 of NC_079295.1, read as the reverse complement.
TCAGACCTCCTTTCTTGCGAGTTGTGATCTTCATCTCCTGATTTTATAAACAGATACTTTGTTTGTTTCTCTTGTAACAGTAATGCAATATTCCCTTGACAAGGCTAATGCTGCACATTGTAGAACAAAAACACCCCAGTACTCTAGATTCATGCTTATGGCATTGTCTTCTACAGTCATTTGATTTAAATAAAAAGCTTAGCTTTTTTCTGGCCCTGGCAGATCATGAACTACACTGTTGTCAGTCAGTAAACAGCACACAGTTTTGTGTGCATTCCTGACCTCTACACCCATAGCAAATATTGCAGGTTAGAAAACAGATTAGTTGTCAGTCTGGCAACTAGAGTGTTCATCTCTTACCTTGACAGTTGAGAAACATTGTGGCAATCTAATCCAGTGGTACAAACCCAAACAAAATAGCTGTAGTTGTGTTCTTGAGTTCTTTAACTTTACTGTAAGGAGGAGAATGTTTAAAGCTCTTAGTTCTGTTCTGCCGTAAGGCTGGGAGAGAAAGTAAGTCCTTTTTTAATGAGAGTGCTGTTTTTTCTGATCAGGAGGATCTAAAAAAACTTAATGTGAAGCAAAATCAGGACCTGAGTATTAGTGATCCCTCAGCTTTGTCATTCCCACAAGCACTGCTTAAAGAAAAGAATCAAGAAATCGATCATTTGAATGAGCAGATGAAGAGACTCCAGCAGGAGCTAGAGAATATTCAGGAGAATAAAGTAAGAGAGTATTTACTGTATGTTCATTGCTTGATTTTTTTGGGGCAAGCAGGTTGTACAGAATGTTGTTGTAAATGAAATCATTTGACCATTCTATTAGGAAAATAGAGAGTGTTCTGAGTAGCTGTCAGCTGTAGTATGCAGTTCTTCTTGCTGTTAAACGTGTGATTTAATGCCTGCATGATTCAGAGGAAGAACAGTATTTAAACTGTGCAATAGTAATTGTGCCTACATAGAGTAATATTGAGACCTTATTCTTTTGCTCAGATTGTGGAAGACCAAAAGTCTGAAATTGAAGAGCTCCGATCCCTTGTTGAGCACCTTCGTGGTGACCAAGAAAGGCTGCATAAGGACAGAGATGAAGAGGTAGAGCAACTCCATGGCGTAATTGAGAAGCTTCAGAAAGAGCTGGCACAATTTGGACCAGTATGTCATGAAGTTAGTGACACCCAGGAGGATTTCTATCAACCTGCATTTGGAAAGCCAGTGGAAAACCTTCAGAATGAGTTGAAGAAGGGACTGGTAGATTGTCAGGGTGATACTGATCCAAACAGAAGAAGTGCATTGCTACTTTCCAAATTGAAGGAACTTCAAGAGGAATTAGAGCTTGTCTCAGCTGCTAGAGAAGCTCTGCAGCAGCAACTGGAGGAAAAGGAGTTGCAGTTCAAAATGGAAGTAGACATTTTGGAGAAAAAATGCCAAAACCTACGAGAGTCATCAGAGCAGCATGTTGCAGAGCTAACCTCTCTGAGAATACAGTACAATACACTTCAGGAAGACCACAGTCTTTTCCAAACTCGTTTTGCTCAGAGAGAGGCTGAAGCAAGGGCGACTTCTTCCCGCATTCAAGAACTTGAAGATACTGTGAGAGAAAGGGAAGCAAATATTCTAGAGAAAGATATGCAAATGAAGACAATGGCAGATCAAAGAGAAGCTGACACAACTGAATTGAAGTACTTAACAAAAAAGGCAGCAGATCTTCAAACTGAGTTGGAAAAGAGAGATGTGAGCCAGGCTCAAGATGTTTATAATGTTCAACTGGAAGTTTCTAGACTCGATTTCCAGGTGCAAGCACTGAATCAGAAAGAAGTAGGTTATCAGAGAGAAATCCATGAACTGCAAGGTAGCACTGAAAAACTGAAAAATCAAATCGAGGCATATGTGAAAGAGCTTGAAGCCTTACGGTTGGAAAGAGGTGAACTTATTTCACAGTTGGAATTGTACAAGTCAAAGGAGCAATGTGATCGTGAAGAGACTAACCTTCTCAAGATGTCCTGCCAGAGAAAAAGAAAAGGCGTAGACCTTAAAGAAGGAATGGAGGAATTGGAAGAACTGGAAGCAAACACTAATCAGTCATTTGCAGTACTGGCTTCCCCTACTGATAAACTGGTGATTTTTATTTTTTTTTTTAACGCTATTGGTTTTTTAAATAATCTAATTCTATGTGTCATGTAAAGCCCTCTATGTTATCTTTTTCAGTGCTGTAAGAAAGGGTGAAGATGAATAATGTGGCCTAAAAACAGCTGTGGTGGGTCAGTTGAAGTGTCTGTCTCTGTAGTTCCTCCAGCAGTGGTTAGAGATAGATGCCTAGGAAGACCAGTAACAATCATGTTTTGCGTAGTTACAGCCTTCATTATGGGTTAAAAAATAAATATAAGTCATTTAACATAGTAATTATCCTATTATTTCTTTAAATAAGGAGAGATGGCATTCAAGTACAATTTAAATGAGATACTTCCTAAATACAATTAGTGTAGCTTAAAGATAACAGGCAAAAGTCTAAGGAAAACCCACCATTATTACTGACTGTGTTTTAGAACAGGGGACTGCATCCTGTTGTGATTGCCGGGCTATGAAGCGAAATGGCAAAGTAATACGAAACATTCTGTAACATCATGGTAACTCTGTAAGTAGGTTTTTAACGTTAGCGGTACCTATATTAAAGCTCAGTTATTTTACCTAACTGGGAAACCCAATAATTCTGTCCACAAACAACCATTCCTACATCTAGTGCTGAAAATCCATTTTCCCTTCCCACGAAGAAGAGGCAGGTAGTACAGGATAAGCCAACCGCCTTGGATTTTTATACCCTGGTCGTACTGCCAGTCGGAACCCCCAAAGTCCACATAAGTCTGACGCCGAACTTCTCCTTTCCTATGCGCTCAGAAACTTTTTTCATATAAGCACTCTTATTAACACTTGTCTCTTCTGTAAGCCTGTCTAGTGATCTACTGGACCATGATCGTTAGATCCCTGTTAAAGAACAGAAAGTAACTGCCATAACCAAATACACTATGTACCAGTTTTGCTGGCTGGTTTTTTTTGTCAGTCACTACAGGTCTCTTTCAAATTGTAAAAGCCGATTGCTAGTAGTGGTAACTCGTGACGGTCAGGTATCGGGTGGAAATCACATGCAGCAACACTGTCTTTCTCTTGTCCAGAAGAAGAGTACAGCTGCTTAATCTCAGTTTAGTAATGGCTATTTATTACAAGCTTACATTACCAGAATATGCTGTGTGAGTTCCAGCCAACTGCATTATTTATGCTGTTTGTCGTGTAAAATACATATACAGTGTGAGGTGCCTGCACAACTTTAAAATCATAATTACTGTAGATACAAATTAAGAATGTATGGAAAAACATACTATCTATATGAATATGGAAATGGCTCATGTAAAAAATATTTTTTTTCTTTGAATGCAATGCAGGGAGAGTTAAAAGCTATGAATGCTTCACAGAATGAAAATAATTTAATGGTAAAGATGGCGTCTCCTAAAGAGCTTAATTCTGAATTAGGTTCAGCAAAAGAGGAGTTAGGGTTCAGTGAAGACAGAACTGGTGAAATTCTGAAGGATATAAAGGTATGCTGGAATTCTGGGGACAGTTAAATGATTTAAACATGGAAGTACACATACTGACATATATACATGTACTTAAACAATTCAGAATCTAAATTTCTACTTGAAAAGTCATTATTAACTGCTAAAATTTCAAAGTAGGCTGAGGAGGGATATTGATCATCAAAGTTGGAGAATACGTTGAGTCGAAGTAAGTAAACTGCTGTGTCTTCATGCATTCATCACAATAGGCCTTTTCCTATGGATCTTGCTCATCCCAGTATAAGGAACAGTACAATATTTGGTTTAGAGTATCAACTATATGAGCAAAATAGCATGAGTCTGAGAGCTGGAGAACAGGAGAAATAACAAAATTTGGGTACTTCTGTTGTTCTGGTGTGGATTAGCTAAATGCTGTTATACAGAACATCTTCAGAGGAAAAGAAATGACTGCTGCTTGGAGTACCCAGACAGAAAACCCACATGAGATTAAGCAGCTCTTTACTTAACTCTGAATAGTGAATGAGAGTTGTTTCAAATCATTAACATTGAAGAGCCTTTGTATAATAGTGAGCAAAACCGAACGCAGCTTTCTTAGAGGAGCAAAGAAACCCCCTACAGTTATTCTTGGGTTCAAAAGTGAGAATGATGTAAAAATTAGGAAATGTATTAAAATGAAAGTTGGAGGAGCAGCTGAAAATGCAAAGTACCCGCAGCTAGCGCTGGGCTTAAAACACGGTAGGGCTCATCAGCTAATTGGATGATTAACACAAAAGCGTTAAGGGGATGATCTAAAATGAGGAGAGAGAACAATTATTCATTGTATCTTACAATGTAAGAGGTATGGAGGGTGAAATGGAACTTGCATAGTGGCAGGTTTAAACTGAAATACCTTTTCAAACAGTGCATCGTTTAGACTCTTAGGCATGGAATCTAAGCAGTCAAAACAGTAATTGTATCTTAAAACGCCTCAGGTTAAGTGATTTAAGGCAAAATCAAGGAAAAACCATCAAACAAATATGTTGACTGCACATGTGGCCTGGGACGTGCAGATCTTGGATCACAGGAAGCTGGGCAGGCAACCTTGGGGAGGTACGAGTTTGCAAGGACAGGGCAAAGGTTCCTTTGCAGAAATATTGTTCTAGTCCTGCTAAAACTTCCTCAGGATGATGGTGGTAAAACGGAGAGGGAACCACAGAACCAGGGACCCAAAAATTCCTGATTTGAAGGGAACAGAGAAGAGAGGGAAGGAAGATATAAAAAAAAAAAAAAAAAAAAAAAAAAAAGGCAGCAAGGAGGGAAAATGGACCTCTCTTAAAGCAGTGGGTAGGCCATCTTGGGAGAGGGCTTTGAGAGGATTCAGTGCCTGGGGCACTGAAGATGAAAATCTGGAAGGGAACAAGGCAGCCAGACCTTCTGCCAAAGTTGTGGGGGCATTGGAAGAGAAGGGGCAGCTTGGCATGCTCAGTGAATGCTTTTCTGCCACAGAAGAGGCACTGCAAAGAGGCACAGCCTCTGCCATGAGCACACACCTCTGTGTGCTTTTCCCTTAGGAATTTCTCTGTTAGTGATACCAGTAAGCCCTGGAATTACAGTGAGTTGGGCCCTGGCCGCAGGGTGTCTTCGTTGCTTGGTGACGGCAAGCCCTACCACATTGTATCCTGAGGTCCTAAGAATGATGTCAATAAAGGCATTTTACTCGCCTATGTAGTGATGCAGTTCAGAGGTGTTCCATTGGGATGTCAGCTTCTAGATGGAGTAAGTAAAGGGTTTGGAGGCTAAAAGACAGGAACTTGACTTCTGATGGAAGCAGTGGGACCTCTGCAACAGCAGCCTTCCCATGGTGTCTGTGACACCTGCTTTTTTGAAAAGAGCATTAAGGTGATACAAGAACAGCAGTAACTTCAAGAGGCCTTGGGAAGAGAAGAAAGCTCTCTGGTCATCCCTTCTATATAACTGAGAGTCCCTGTAGCAAAGTAGGCAAGGATGTATCTGCGTACTCCACAGCACAGTGTTGACACTATTCAGATGTCTGTGTAGTTTGAAGGTGGAAGTGTAGCCTTGGCCTGGTCAGTGACCATGCTGGAAAGGTTCTGTGGCCGTTAGATACCCAAGCCCTCAAGGCTGGAAAATAGCTAGTTCTGTGCCGGGATCACAAGAACTGAGGAAGATGGGCGTGTGTAGTGTCTGTCCACGTGCTGTGTTGCCCTGTCGGCCTCTGGTGGGGGTGGGGGTTGATTAGAAACACTTTGGTCTGACCTAGTGTGTCTGTGTTTGTGGAGTCAAGGATTGGAGAAATGATCTGTAGTGCTGCTGATCAACAGAGACCGAAGTTAGTAGTCTGATGCTTTGAAAAATGAAAAATAAATGGGTGGAGTACCCTTGTGGGAACAGGGTGCTAAAAGGTACAAGTATGGCCATACCAATATTTAGAATATAGCATGTTGGTATGTATGGTTGCTGTGTCTTACGTGATGGGAAACGTGAATCCATGTTGCTCTTCCCTGCAGTGACTAGAAGCAGATGGTTGACAGTGTCTCCTGTATTGAAATGGCAGGCGTAGGAACCGTCTCTAGACTTCTTAACCACTTTTTCCTGGTGCACTAGGTCAGGAATTAAGACTTAAGATAGCTCAGATTTGTCCACTTAGGAAAGCAACAGGTTTTGATTTGTATTTATTTGAAAGTGGGAAGATTATCTCCAGAGCTACAAGGAATACCCTTTTTTTCCGTATGGATATAAAAGTCAGCTCTGCAGAAATAATTTCCTTATTGTAAGAATTTTTATTTAGTTTTTGCTATTGATGATATGCTTGTTTAAAAAGCACGGTTAGCTGGCATACAAAATGTACTGAAGTATCAGATCATTTTATGTAAAACCTGGGAATTATAACAGATATGACTACTAAACTTGAGACTGTCTTTTTAAATGCATACTTTCCAGTTTGTAAAATCATATTTAAATTCCATTAAACGATTAATACGTGTTATTTCTTCATAGGAAAAAGATGAAGTTATGTTTGAATTGACGACTCACAGTATAAATCCAAAACCTCAGATGAAGCAATCACAAGAAAATATCTTGACTCAGGAGTTGGATGTGATCAACAGCTCTGAAGAGGAGCAAGATTTAAAAAAGCATTGCCAGCAAATATTGGAAATTCATCAAACTTCTGATTCTCCAAAACACAATTTGAACATGGGCAAAGACACTTTGAAAGACTTCCAGGATTTGGTGGCAGATATGTGGGGCTCACCTGAGATTGTGAGAAAGCAAGATATAAGCATGGAACTTCAAGCAGAGCTGCATCTGACACCCTTTTCAGAAGTTGAAAGCGTGGATTTCGAAATGATGCAGACCAGGCCATCCACACGAGAAGATAATTCTGTATTGCTGGGCTGTTCTAACCTGTATGAAAGTGGTAGTGAGGAAGCAGCAGTCAGAGTAGTTGGAAAACCTCCAAAGTTCTCTGAAAGTACCTACTCTGTCGATGATGAGCAAGATATGGAGAAGAAGATTTTTGTAAGTGATATTTCATGTCTGATTTAATTCTAATTAAACAAGACTGCTCAGCTCTTTCCCCCTCAGATCACTGTTGGGCCAGTGTCTCCAAGTAGTAGAAACATGCCGAGAGGGTTGGTACGGTAACGTTCTGGATGTTAGTTCATCTCTTCCTGAGGTAGTAGAGCAAATTTTTGGCCTGTATTAAAACTGTTTACCATTGCTTTTAATAACTGAAGAGTCTTCCAAATCCTAAAATTGATCAATAAGCTGCTTATAGCAAGCTTTGTGTCCTGCATGGCTATATGCTGCTGATGTGGTGTCAGTAAAAATCCAGATACTGCTCTTGTGCTCTCAGAAGATTTGTTGAGAGGACTCTTCAAATCCTGGTACTTTCGCAGTAATGCTACACAGAGATAACTGATAAATTTGTCATAATATTTCACATGGAAGTAATTGAGGTAAAACCTGTAAAACTTTTTTGCTACCACAGTACTCGATGAACTGTAACAGTTCTCTGCTTACAAATATATGCCATTGGCTGTTAGAAGAGACTTTCAAAAAGGAGAATAGAGGTTTTTCTTTTTAATGGAAATATATATATTGTGTCTGTATCATTTCTTCAGTTGTATATTTTTGTGCCTTGCTTTTGAAGGGCAATTCATTATAAGTACATGTCTATTTCTTGAGACTCTTGAAAGGGATTAAAAAAAATGAGATGGCATGGCTTCCAAAGAGCACCAAGGTTTCATTCATGATGGTTATGGTATTTGCCACCTCTAACACTACAATCAAATAGGCATTTGCTGAAATCTGCACTAGTAACAAAGTTGTTATAAATGCAGAAAACTATAGCTGTATTCGGAAAACTACACTAATGTGAAAAATTTATTTCCAAGCAGATGAGCGATGCTGATAATCTAACTTTAACCCCTTCTGATTTACAAGATGATGTAAGATCAACAGCATCTGTCATAGATGTGATGAGCAATGGATATGGCAGCAGTAAGTTTAACTTCATAATGTTTTTATATGGAACTTAACAAAAGGTGAAAGGAATCTACAAACTGATGTTTCCTCTTTCTCTCATTTTCTTTTACTGTGGATCTTCTATTTGAAACCTGTGTCTTTGTCAGGTGGTTCTTTGTTTAGAAATACTTGTATATTTGTGCTAGTGGAAGTCTGCTTTTACCTTTCCATCTTTACATACTGAAAAGGAGGCATAGGATTTTAATGGGGTTTTAATGAGCCCTGACTTTAACACCAGACAAAGTGTGGTAGTTAAGGCAACTTACAACCTTTTTACCTATTTAAGATAGTTGAGATCTCAGCCAGCTAACTTCAGCTGACCTTGCATTCATACTAGCAGACATCATGGTTATTTTGTAAAGGGTTATGTTGATTTCAAGTTCTTTTCATCTTTGTAACACTTGTGTGGTGGGGGACTGTCTCTTTCTTCAGATACCACCTCAAATTTGGCAGCGAAACTAAAGCAGGAGCTAGAAACATCAGACCACTTAGATGCTAGTTTCATGGCTTATCTGCGGTATCGTGGAATGTTTCCAGATACTATGGAATCAATGAGAGAAAAAGAAATACTTTCACCACAGCTGAAGGTAATATATGATCAATATAAGCATATCGGCAAATTAAAACTGAAACAGTGAAAGTGAAATGCTAATATAAAATAGTGTTAGCTGCTACCTTAACGGTTCTGTAATGGTTTAAACTTCAGGTCGATTATGGTTCTTGAGTCATTTTTGCATCTCTCATGTGACAGATTCACTGACATTTGTCTTGCTTGTATTTGCTAGAACTAAAAAAGATTTGCTAGGAAAGCACTAGTGATGTTCCAGAATGTGGCATTACAAGGACTAATTGATCTGATTTATGAGTTTGTCTTGGAGGCTTTACAGAATGCTGTTTCTTAAATAAACATAGCTAACTGACATCATACTCCCCTGCCTAGTCTTGTCATTCTGATATGACAGAGAGCTGTGGAAACACCACTGCAAGGTGTGGAGGGATCTTTCAGAGTCAGCTTGAGGAGCATGAAGGAAGAATGTAAGAATGAGCAGTGATTGCTTACTCTAGTCGGTAAGGCAAGTTTAAGGAGGTATATGGCTGGGGCTCTGGTTTGGTGAAGAGCTGAAGAAGCTCTCGGCCATTCCAGGAATTCCAGCTGGTGAAAGGGAGAAACTCAGTGCTCCAAATCATCTCATCTGTGAGGCTGGGGAGAAGTACATGGGTCGGTGCAGTAGGCTACAGGGAGTTCCTGACTAATAGGAAATTGGAAGGAATACACTTCCTAGAAAGTGAATGCTGCTGCCTAAAACATTTAGCAGATTCTTTCAGCTTTCTCAGTAAAATGGAGGAAGATCTGTGCAATAAATGAAGCTGTGCAAGGGGAATTCAAGCCTGAATTCAAAGTCAACCTGCCTGACACAAGTAACTTGCAAGATGAAGGAGACTGGACCTTTATCTTTGCTTGAGGCATAAGGAAGAACCTTCATCCATCCTCTGAAGTGCTTTTTCATAACAGACATGATGCTCTGGCATTGCAGAACGAAGAGCACATTGAGTAACTGACAGATCCAGGAAAAGTCAACCATGCAAAGTTGGTGCAATCACCCACTCAATTAGAACCAGTGCTACCAGAAAAGCATGTAAAGCATTAGTAATTGGAGATTCCTTATTGAGAGGCACTGAAGCACCCGTTTGCTGCCCAGACAATTTCTCTAGAGAAGTCTGTTACCTACCAGAAGCTTGTATTCGTGGTGTCACTGAGAGGATGCCAAGCCTGGTGAACCCTACAGATTATCTTCCTCTCCTACTGTTCCATGTAGGGTCTAACAATACTGTAACAAGGCAACTTGGAACCATCAAAAGAGACTATATGTCCCTCAGATCAATGTTAAAAGGATTGGGAACACAGACGGTATTCTCCTTTATGCTCCCAGCCAGAGGAAGGGGTTCAGTATAGAGGACACGAACAGGTGAATGCCTGGCTGCGTAGCTAGTGCTGTACTCAAGGTTTTGGTTTCTATGATCATGAGTCTACCTTCTGAGAAGCCAGGTCTGTTGGGAGCTGATGGGATTCATCTGACCAAGTGGGACAAGAGCATCTTCACCAATAAGCTTAGCCAAACCTGTAAGGAGAGCTTGGAATTGGACTTGGTGAGAGAGGGGGATGGAGTTGTGAGCAACAAAGAGTCAGGGGCTGTTGATGCATTAGGAACCAACAAATACCGATGACATGTGTCAAAGGAACTGGGGCTTGTTCCACCAAAAATGTGACACAGCCAACAGCTCAAGTGAAGTGCCTCTATACAAATGCACACAGCATGGGTAACAAACAGGAGGAGCTGGAAGTCACTGTGCAGCTAGAAAGCCATGATCTAATTGCTATCAATGAAACTTAGTGGGATAAATCACATGATTGGAACGATGCAATTAATGGCTACAAACTGTTCAGAAAAGACAGGCAAGGAAGGAGAGGCAGTAGGGTTTCTATGTTAAAAAAAAAAAAGGGGGGGGGCAGTGGGGACTGTGCAGAGCTGTCTTTGAAAAACAGAGTAGAGTCAGGACCCTGAGTTTTAGGAGAGCAAGCCTCGTTTAAGAAATTTGTGGATGGGATTCCCTGGGAAACTGCCCTCAGGGATAAAGGAATGGAACAGAGCTGGCAGCTGTTTAAGAACACCTTTCTCAGAGTACCAGAATTTTTGATTGCCATGTGTAAGAAATCAGGCAAGGAAGGCAGGAGACAAGCATGGCTGAGGAAGGATCCCCTGGTCAAACTGCAGTGTAAGAAGGAAATGCACAGGCAGTGGAACCAGGGATATGTAACTTGGGAAGAATATAGGGACGCTGCCTGGATGTGTAGGGATGGGATCAGGAAAGCGAAGGCACAGTTGGAGGGGAAATTGGCAAGGAATGTGAGGAATAATAAGGGCTTCTATAAGTACATTGGACAGAAAAGGAAAATGTGTGTGCACACAGACACACGTAAATAAGGGGAATTAGTGACAACCAACGAGGCTGAGGCACTCAACAACATTTTTGCCAACTTTTCACTGGCAGTCTGTTCTCGCATCCTAAGTCCCTGAACCTCCTGGACCCCACCCCTGGAAGTGTTCAAAAGTAGGTTGGACGAGGCTTTGAGTGACCTGATCTAATGAAAGGTGTCCCCATGCCTGTGGCGGGGATGTTGGACTAGATGTTCTTTATAAAGGACCCTTCCAAACCAAACCTGTTTGTTCTGGCTCTGTATCTAAAACCTGGTTCTGTATCTAAAATGTTAGTAATTTATCTAAGAAACAGAATTTTTTAATTTAGTTTCTTCTGTGGGTCATCGGTCTAGACTTTACTGGCTATAAGATCTGAGTGTATATTCCAGTACTGGGTGTTCAGTTTGAACACTTTACTGCGCTTCTGTTGTTAACGTTTCGGTTTTTGTCTTTTGGCATTGTACCTTGAAGTAAACGCTATTTTGATTCCAGTGACAGAAAAGCAACTCAAGTTGGTTCAAAAGTTAACTCATTCGAACAAGTGCAAAGAAAGAATATCAAGAGTTAAAGCACTCTGTTGTTAAAGTGAGTAGCAATGAGGAGCAGCTCCACATTGAGGCTGGGATATTTCTGATGAGATGTATGTAGAAAAGGACTTAATTCTCCAGTGACCTTCCTTGAGAAGAGACCAGGAAACATCTGTGCATGATGTAATAGTTTGTGAACAGGGAATTTATTTAAAAGAGGTTATTTTGCCTGACAATGTCAGAGGAAACTATTTCCACTGTGTAAATTATGAAGACGGATTATTCTGGGAGATGTTATTTGTATGTATCTGCTAAATTAAGCCAAGGTTGTCTAAATACGTAATTCAGTTTTCTGGCATCACCAGGGTTTAGTAACATGGCTTCAGACTTTTCAGAATTGGATTTATTCCCAGGAAAGTTAGCTAAATAGTTCAGAAACCACAAAGATAACATACAGTCCTTTGGCTTAATTGCATAGTAGCGTGTTGCTGTACACAGCAATAAGATGTGCTAGCTGAGGCTGCCATTGGTACTTTAACATTGTGAATACAGTATTTAAGAATACAGTGGCCAATATTCTTAAATATTGACCTCAAGTGTTAAGAGACAAAAATTCTTTTGTTAACTGTTGGGTTACTCTGTGTGTGTGTATACATGTATTACTAGTTTATTAAGCATACCAAGTAGCAGGGCAGACCTGTGTGCCTTTATCTGTTACCGTAGCCACCTTATTTCTGTCGTCTAGTGCTATCCCATCCTACTCTTACGCTGTCAGGATGCTGGTTCCTGTTTCCTAATATTATGCATTATTGTTGGTTTTTTGTTTTTTTTGTTGTTTTTTTTTATATCTTCTCAGACTGTGCTGAAGATGGTATATGAGGAGAGCCGCAAAATATTGGCTTTGTCAGAACATCCCTTTGATTTTAGGGAGCTGAAAAATGTTCCTCAGACCAGAGTGGCGGTAGAAGAATGGCAGAAGGAGGGCTTAGCCCTGCTGGATGCTATACAGTTGCTGAAAGATTACCTTAGCAAGATGCCAGATAGAGAAGACAAGGTATGACAATAAAAATATCCTTTCAAGCAAGGTGACCAGTTATTATATATATATGTATGTAAAAAAATGTATATGGTTATGTAGTTTGTGTGTGTGTATATATATGTATGTATGAGGAGCAAGGGACTCTTTCCAAGATTGGAACAGGCCTGGTTTTAAACACCTTTGGTCTGCTTAAATTAACAGAGAGGTATACTCTCACACAGTAATAATATGAAAGACAGTGGGTTAGACATTGAGAGAGTTGCCATTTAAACAAAGTAATTATTTTAACAGGAGTTCTCAGATAATGCTGCTGACTGGAGAGGAGACCTTCTGCAAGCAGTACAGAGTGTGTTTGAGAGGGAGAAAAATATGTTGCAGGTTCACTTGAAGTCTCACTTTTCCAGTCCTGGGTCTGATGATGGAGGTTCATTAGTGGAAAAACTGGACTATATCATGAAACGAGTAAGAAAACCTTTTAAAAAGTCATGCTTATAAATTACTACTTTTATTGCCTGATATTTTTTAAGGTTTTACAGTTTTATTACTTCCATTGTTAAATCTTATCTTGAGCATTAATCAAGATCGTGTGGGATCAGTAGGCTTTTATCGTCTGTTTTGGTACCATTTTTCTCAAACTTCGTATGTTGTGTTACAAAGTGTTTATTTTAGCTGGCATCCAGTAAGACAGTGACAGTGAAAAGGAGATATGTGATAGAATTCTTCCCTTCCTTCCCTTTTTTATCTAGAATTTTACAGACCTCTCTTGCAATGGATATATATTGAGCTAACTCTGAATCTGGGATTTTTTACTGATAATATTGAGGTTTTAGGTTCCTACCAGGTGGTTTATAGTAACTATTATGTATAAATTATTAATAATAACTATTCTATTTGGAAGCTAGTGAAGTGGGGGTTTTCTTTGTTACTTAATATTAACATTAACATTAACTAAATATTAACATTGATATGAAGCATGAACTTAGTAATTTGAAGAGTATCATGTAAAACTTATACTGCAAGGGTTTCTCTAGGGTATATCTTCGTAGAAAACACGAGAATAGCCTTGTAGATTTAATAGGACTTGGTTCATTTTCAGGAGGAACAGAGGCAGCTGGTTGTAGAGCACCTTTTCTCCTCAGACCGGAATAGCTTGCTTTCTGAAATACAGGACCTCCGGGCTCAGCTACACATGACACATCTTCAGAACCAGGAGAAGCTACAGCAGTTACAGGAAACCCTTACCAATGTGGAAGATCATGGGAGCAAACAAGAACATCACCTTCGAAGGAAAGGTAGTAACTGCCAAGTTCTTGTTATCTGGTCTTCTATGTCAGTTCTTTCCTTCTTTGCCTAGAAGATAAAAAGTAAAAAAAGATTGTTTTGCGAAGAAGCAGATGCTGTACAATTCTTCAGTTTTACTAATGTGCTCAGGTTTCCTACGATTTTAGCAGAGGAAGGAGTTCTTCATTCTAATATTGGTAGTTAAAAAAATATCTGTAAAAAGCAAAGAGAAGCTTTTAAAAAATCCAAAGAAAAGAACTGAAGGGAAACTCTTTGTTAAGTAGTATATACATGTAGAAAACCCATCAAGGACAGTAAAATACCCTTGCTGGTTTTCAGGAAATGCTTTTTATGTATGTTTGCTATTAAATGGATGGGTTAAGGAGGTTTAGAATCCATTAGTAACATGGTACGTACAGTATATCACAGTGGCTCTCATAGCCACACCCAGCTTTCATGTTCTTCTCTCTTTGCCTGGTCCACTAGCAGCAGAGCTGTAGCATCTATCTGCATCTTTCTGCTGATTCATCATGTGTTTGAAAATAAATGAATTCTCCAGACTTTGTATTTATACACTTGAATACAGCTGATTTTTTTCCCCCTAATTTGAACCAGTGTAAGTGATAACATGCTGTCAAATTCTCTGTAATACAAATAACTGTTAATGTTTTCTTGTTCTAGTTGAACTACTAGAATATAAGCTTCAGCAGGAAAAATCTCTTCTAAGTGAATTGCACAGCACACAGTCTGAGGAGCAGAAGAGAGCCTCTGAAATGTGTGATCTCTTGAATCAAGAAAAAGCAGCCCTGAAATCAGAGCTTTATGAAAGTAAGCAAGAAAATGAAAGGCTGCAGAAATCCCTAGAAGAGCTACAGAGGGAAAAAAAGCAGTTATGGTGAGGAGATTTATTAATTTATTGTATACATCAGTAGGTCTGAAAGAGCTTTATACTCACTGGATCCACGAATGGTTTAGCACTTGGAAACACAGGAAGGAAAACTAGCCTCTCATTTTTCATGGATGTTTTTGGGGTTTTTTGTTTCATTTTTGCTAACTGCTTAAATTTATTTATTTTTCAATTCAAATTTGCATGTTTATCTTTTCTGTAGCCTTGATTGAGAAGGCTGCGGAAACAAGTGTATGTTGTATGGGTGTATTAAAAGTGAACAGACTAGATCCCTGTATCCCTGATGTATCCAACTCGTGCAGCTTTTGTCTTAGTCTTTAAGTTGGTACTTCTGTTTGCCTGTCATCTTGTGTAGTATTCCCCCCCGCAATTTTCTAGTGTATGCCAGTGTTTTTCTTTCTTCTCACAGGACAACAGTTTTGCTCTGCCAGGATAGGTAACTTCCCCCTATCTCTTAATTGTTACTAAATGGAGCGATTCTAGCTTTGCTTGCAGGAAGGTAAATGTTTTCAGATGCTGAATAGCTGTGATTTGAAAACGCACCCTCTTTAGAAAGAATAGAGGCCATCTTAAAGAAAAAGATCAATAGACCAACTCACAAAAAGTAACTCAAAATGTCTTGCTTACATTGCTGGTGAAGGATGTTCTGTTCTGAAAGCAGAAGTGTCATTTTGAACTTTGCAGTTCTGAATTGGAAAAAAAAGCGAAGGATTTGACAGCTGCACTTGAAGACTTGCAGACTGAACATCTGAAGGAAACAGAGCTACAAGGTTTGCTTGAGGAACAACAGCTTCAGCATAAGAAAGCAGAAGGTGAAAAGACAAAGGCCTTGGAGGTAATGCCATACACCTCAGTGCTTCAGTCCACCTGCTTTTGTGCATTACTAAGTTAACTAAACAGGTTATTTTTGCAGTCTTTTTCGTGTCCAATGTTTTTTTGTTCAGTAACTGTTCAAACCCTGCCCAAGTTTCTACTGAATGTGCGTAGCACTTACTTTGCTTTCACAGAATTAAAGCTCTCAGTTACCTTTCTTAATGGCACATGCAGAAATAAGCAGAAGTTGTATCCCACCCTGCTCCCCCCCCCCCCCCAGTATCTTAGTGGTTTTGGAGCCTTATGCTTTCACATTGCACATCTTCACCATTTTGTACTGCCCCTTGCTGTGTAGGGAGAGCTAGATCGTACAATTGTCTAACTGCACCCTTTATTCCAGAGCAAATGTGCTATGAGGATGTGATGTGTGTAATCAGCTGAGATTATAAAGAAAACCACCCAGTGATACATATCCTTGGCAGAGAGTAACTGGAACCTTTCCAATAGAACATGCATTTTTGGAGGTTAACCAAAGTCTTTTTGTTCCCTTTCTTCTAAATTGCATAGAAAGTAAATGAACAGCTTTCTCTCTTATACTGTGATAGCAGTGACTCAGTTCTTGTAACAAGCCTACAGTGACTGGAAAAGGAAGATTTAACATCCATCTTTTTTTAACTTAAAAACCAAAACCAAACTCAGCAGATAACTTCCAAACGCTCCTAGTTAAATGCCCAAATTTAGGAAACACAAGTCTGACTATTTCCTTGTAGTTTGGCCTCTCACATCATCTTTCTGGTAGGTGTTTAGGTTTGTGGGTGGGTTTTGTTGGGATTTTTGTTACTGCTTCCACCGTAGGACATGGAGCTAACGTCCTTTGTTTTTTGGAAAGACTGCTTGTGCAGGGAAGGGAGGGATCATTTTAGCCAAAGAGAAAAGTGCATTACCCCAGGTGTAGTTGTGCAACATATTAAACCATTCACAGTTCACATTGCTGCAGTCTTGCATTCCCAGAACGTCCCTTGAAGCCCTACTAGGGAAAGCTGGTGCCATGTAGCATCTGACCTGGCTTTCTACCAGATCAGAGGACAGGTGGTGCTGGCTGAGGGGTTAGGGCAGACTCCCCTGCTAGGAGGACAGCAATGCTAGTTCTGACTGTCTGCAAACGCCCTGGGACTGCCCCTTCAGTCACTCCCTGCCCTTCTGAAGAAGGCTGGCTGGCTCCCAAAACGGATCTGGGGTTGAATTATTTTCATCAGTCTGTACTGTGTGCCTTAAACAGATGGGCTGTAAAATCCAGAGGGTTTACATCTACTCTTACTGGTTAGATTTTTGTGTTGGTTTGTTGTTGTTTTTTTTTAAAACAGCATGGGTTATTTCTGCTTCAGCTGTCACCTATTGATGGGATTGAGCAATGTAAAGAATAGTGATTTCCTAAGCATGGTCTCACTAACTGAATCAAAAATAATGTGCCAAAAGATATTTTAACATTACAGTCTTTGGTTTTGTTACTTGATGTCATGTTTCTAACAAGCATATGTCTGGCACTTGTAATTAGAACATTAAACCTGTCATTTTAAATTAAACTTTTTAATACCTGAACTACTGTAGTTTAGTCTTGAATTTCTTCCTGGATAAAACAGGAGGCTGAAAATTGCTAAATGCCAGCAAGCCCCACGAATGAGTGTTTGTGCCAGAGTATTGACACGTGCTTCCCCCTTTTGAACAGGAGCTGCAGGCTGCCTTGGAGCAGCAGTCAGTGCAGAATCGCCTGCTGGATGTATCCTTAGAGCATGAGAAGATGGTAAATGATAACCTCCGCAAGGAACTTCAGATCGAGCACTCCCGCTGTGAGGCATTGCTGTCCCAGGAACAGGCCAAACTGTTGGAGCTTCAGAGAAATCTGGATGCTGAGAAAAATAGTTCCTCGAAGCTCCTGAATTCCTTGAATTATGAACGTGTTTTGACAGAAAAGTTGATCATGAGAGTGGAAGAAAAAGCTTGTCAGCACAGGGAGTCACAAGCTGTTGTTCAAGAGCTCGAAGCCCAGCTGGAAGAAGAGAGGTCCCGAACTACAGAGCTTGCTGCTGTTATTGAGCAAACGCACAAGGCGGCCATTCATTCCAAAAGGCAGCTCGAGGCCGAAATACAGATGTGCCGTGAGGAAACCCAGAAGGAGAGAGAGGTCAGTGCTGAATTGCGAGCTACGCTGGAATCTGTGCAGGCTGAAAAGCAAGAGGTAACCCGTTCCTTGGAGGCCCAGAAGGAAAGAGAGGTGAAGCTGAAAGCTGACTGTGAACAACTGCAGTCGCTCTTGAAGACAATGAAAGAGCAAGATAAAAACAAGAAAGAGGAGAGAGAGCGAGAGCAAAGACAGCAGCAACAAAGAGAGCTAGAGAAACAGAAGGACCAGCAGAGAGATCAAGAGAGACTGGTGAGAATGGCTCTGCAAGCCTTACCTTCCATTGAAATAGCCACAAACTGGGATTTAACTCTGTGGATGGTGTTCTTTAATTGAAATGTTTCCTTCCCTTAAAGCATTTGGAAAAACACATTAGATGAGCTCTTTTCCCGCATTTCTCAAACACAGCCGTTTTCAGGGGGTTGTGTCTGGGTTTATTGATGACAGTTGATCTTTACATCTTTGCCTATGCTGGGAACTGCCGGTTGGTAACAGATGGAGAGCATGACTTAAAGGCAGAAAAGATGCCATTGCCCTTATTTTGAGCTAGGCTCCTAATCATGGTTTGCAAAGTATCAGTTTCACCTTTCTTGTTTCTCAGCTCCTTCGATTCTGTTAGAGGAGGAGGGAGGCTTTGCAGGCTTTCTGGAGACTTGTCGGTCACCGCATCTGTTGATGAAGAAAATGCCTGCTCCAGAGTCATCAAATGGCTTCCTGGTGGCTCTGGAAGGCAGTACTGTAAGCCTTCCTCTAAAAGTGGTCTGTGATATAAGGAACACTGAGAAGAATATGCTAGTTAGATGTGATGCTTTTATTTGCAGTCTGTGTGTGTACAAAAAAACAAAACCCACTTATATGGGTGTATGTGTATATATGTGTGTATGTGTAGAAGATGCAATTAACTACTACTTATTCTGTTCAAACAGCAAAACTTGGAACGGCAACACCAGAAGGATGAACAAAGCATTAAAGAGCTGCAGGAAATAGTAACAATATTAGAAGAAAGAGAAAGAAAGCTCTTATCTTCAAACAGTCAGCAAGAACTGTTGTATACCTTAAACAAAGATCGAAATGCCAAACAGGACATAACAAAAGAAACCGAAAAATCGTGTTTGCAACAGCAGCAACAACGGCTAGAGAAGATAAGACAGCAGTTGCTTTTTGTAGCTGTGTACCTGAATGAGTTCATATATAAAACCGTAGATAAGTGAGTAGTTGTTCATAAATTAGTAGTTTTCTTTCCATCCTGCTTCTGAATTTGTGTGGGTCATGGCTGAGAGCCCTGTGCTGAAGGGATTGAGCAGTGTATCTGCTTACAGAATTCAGCCTTGTGTGAAACCATGGTTTTGTGGTGGCAGCAGGCTCTGGTTATTGTCATCCCAGTGCAGCCATTCCCATTAGAAGCTTGCATGTCGGTGTTTGAACTAGATCTGTGAAGTGATCCGGCTTAAAACGAACAACTAAAAAAAACCCAACACCCAAAACAAAAAGAAAACAACCCAACCCCCAAACCCCCAAAACGGTGCTGGAATGAGTTGTTTGGTAGTTTGGCAACTGCAGCAGTCTGATCGGAGAGCAATCCAAACAACAGGTGAAGCAATACATCTGCATGTTTAGAATGGGAAACTCCACTGAGCGTGGCAGGGAAAGCTGTGGGTCAGGAATGAGCGGCCAGGTAGCAGTAGTTTCTTATTTCTTTGGCAGCAGAGTGAAATGCTGATGATGTTTTGCTGCAGCCTGAACTTGCATGATAGAATGTCAGGCTGATATAAAATACAGACTTCTAAATACATCCTATGTGGCACTATTTAGAAATTCTACTCTTAAAAATTAACAAAACTTCCTGATTTCTGTGTGTATTCATAGTATTTTTGTGCTGAATAGTATGTAAGTACAGCCTCAAAACTTAAAGGTTGTCCAGTGGGGAGAATGAATCAAGTGTGTGTTAATATTACTACAAATCAACCTGATACTGAAAAAGTATTTCTGTTTAACAGAACAGTTAATGATTGGTCTGTATCAAACGATGAAGCCGTAGCCTCTTTACTGCAGACGTTAGAGGAAATAAAATCAGATTTATTGTCTCCTTCGACATCTCAGGTAAGGAAAACAGCATATATTTGTTATCAGTAAGTTGTTCTGTGTTCTTTGGGTTGCAGTACACATATAAGTTGATTGATTAATATTTATTTTTTCCCCCCCCTTTCCTTCCTTTTTTGGGTAAAACATTCTGAAGAAAATTGTATTTTGTCTTGGCGATGAAAAAAAGATATACTCTTGTACTCACACTGTCATTATATTGACATATTTTAGTACCAGATTCTTGCTTTTTTTATTGTATTGCAGTCTGCTTCTGATGCAGTTTTTTTCCTAGGTATGTAATATGCCCAAGGATATCAAAAGTCTGGGATGTGTTGCCGCTGCTTCTGTATGCATCTAGAGACAGTTGTTTTTCAGCAAACTGTCAAGTAATTTTCAAAAAGCACAATAGTGCTTTGTCATCTCAGGAGGAGTGTTTTGACTGATGTTCGTGGTATTGCAAATATTTTACAATAGGCGTAGGGATTATCAAAGACTCAACACAGGTCTATTGATACAAAATACATCATGAACACATAGCTTTTAGATTCCATCTCATTCACCGGAGATGTTTGCCTTATCATTTATGTCTGTCTTTTGTAATAAAGAAAGAGATCTTCAACTGCATCTCAGCCAGAATTTTGGGATTAGGTCTAACAGTCTTGGCTCTTTGATTCAGCCTCTCTGTTTTCTCACCTACTTGGTAGCAGATCCCCAGAAAACACACCTTTGAGAAGGAGTTCTGAGTGTTTGGTACATGAAGAGGCTTTTGTAACTTCTGTTCTCCTCATGTGCTCTGCAACACTAGCTGCATGGCCTGGCATGGTGCACGCTCTCCCTGTGTCAATCTGCTTGCAAAATACAATAAATATTTTCCCCCCATCACCTATGCGGCCGCTTAGGTGGTTGCCAAATGGATCATTTCCAGCCTCGAGCAGGGCGATGTAACCTCTTCCCAGGCAGATGTTCACAGAGTTACTTTGGTTAAGCCTTCCTCTCACAAAGCATTAGAGTCCTCTGCTGTGGACAAAAAGCCAAGAGAGCCTGTGGAAGGGAACTAGACGACCTTATGCTCTATTTAAATCTGACTTAGCAGAACTCCCTCCAGAACTGAGCTGTTCTTCATGCTCAGCTCCCTCCAAGTTTTTACTCTACTGGAAAAGAAACAAAATAGTTTGGGTTGTTTGTTTTTCCTCTGATGCTATTAGTTCTTCTGCATTAGAAACACAGTTGCAAATGCTTTTCACAGCTTCCAGGTTTTCCAGGCTCTTGTTGCCATCAGTTAGCGGGCCTCTTAACGTTAGGCGGGTGAATCCTGTGCAGAATAGCAGTTCCTTTTCCTGTTGGACCAGAATTTGCAAATTGCCTCCTCCAGGGATTATGACCACGCCAAAATAAAGGGATTCAAGTGTTCTGACTTAAGTTTTCTTTAACAATAAAAAAAAAAAAAAAAGTTTTGTGGAGCACTCTAACATATGCCTTTCTATAGCTTAGAGAGCAAAATCTCTACCTTGATATCCTTTCTTCTGTGGGCACAAACAGTCCCTCCTCTCTGCCCTCTTTTCAGGCTTTGGGTTTTTTTTCTTTCCAGAATCTCCTTTTGCTTCAGTCTCCTCCCTGAATTTCTCCCTCCCTTAAGGTACTAAACCACGTGTTCTGGAGATCAACGGACTTTACTGCTGTTACCTCCTTGACTTGCAATAAACTGGGGACACTATTTGGCAGGGAAATGGAAAAATGCCAAAATTAAAAATCTGCTCCCAAATGAATATGGAGGCAACTGGTCAGTCAAATGCTAAATGGCATGGTAGAAATTAAGTGCCTAGATGAATAATGTAAAACTCCTTCAGATATTGCAAGTATGTGTTGCTACCTCCAAACTGAGCTTTTCTAGGTCCATAAAATGCCTGGGATGGTGGGACTGTAGTCCTTACTGAGAAGACCAATATAAAGCAGCTTCCCTCACTTTAGTACAACACAGATGAGTTGTTTCCTGTGTTTGAACTATTTTTAATAATACTTATCTGAAGTATTTTTTGTATCTGAAGCTCTTATCTCTGTTCTCAAAATGGTCTTCTGTCCCACCTCCGTGTGTGGTATGACACAACTGCTGTGCTGGTGAAAGCCATATGCAGGAAAATGCGTGCTTTAGTTTAAAAAGTTTCAGTGTAAAACCTGAAATTGTATAGAACATCTGTGCATTAGATAATAGGTACAGGACAGGAGTTTAATTTGGACAGAAATACCTAATTTCAAAACAATAATGAAGGTAGTGTTAGATTCTTGAAGCGTTTGTTTTTTTTTTTAAACTCATTTTAAATATGCTGAGAAGTGGAGAGCCTTTGCTTTGTGAAATTTCAAAGAAGCTGCAAAGTCAAAAAGAAGGGAGGTGGATTATGTGCCGTGAAGGTATGGGTAGCATTGGAATCGCCATTTGTTGCTGTGTATTTTGCAGGCGGTAAAAAGACTTAGATGGCTGTGGTTTATTAAGCTTTATTATATAAGATTTTTTGGTTGACAAGTTATGCTCTTCATAGAAGACAAATGTAAATGGCATGTGATAGTATGTTAAGGTATTCAGAAGAAAAGACTTCTGAAAAATTTCAAATGCCTAATAAGGTTGTACTAAAACAAGTTGCTAGGAGAAATTGGGGTCAGCTGGGTGTACTGGCTCCTTAAATGAATAGATTTTGTTTCAAGGAATCACACCCTAACTGCCTTTTATTTCTCAGCGTGTGATCTGTGCGTCACACACTGATTTAACTGTTAAATTGGTAGTCTATACGAAGAGGGTTATGAAGGCAGAACTTCCACAAAGAATTGGACCTGGAGTTGTGGGTCTTATTCCTACAAGAGATTACTTACCAAAAAACTGAATTTCCTAGAACTGAATGTGATTTTTCAGAATTTACTTCTGTAGATGCTTCACAACATATTCTTGTGCATGCACGTACACAGATACCTTTCTTCAGTTTCTGTGCTGCCTGTGGATTTCGGAGAAAGCCAGATGATTTGTTTCTGTTTCCAAGTGTTTGGGAGACTCTCTCTAATTAAGGGGAATAGGATTCCTGTAAAGCTGATCAGACAGAACTGTGGAGAAAAGGGTAGCTTGATTAACAATTAATTTGATACTTCTTAAGAAGGGCTGCTTGTGTGTTTCAGCCTCCCATCCTACCGTTTAACACCTGAATGCCATTACTCATTTTCAGGCTCATTATTTTGTGTTCCAGTTTGTCCATGAACTTAGGTTATTGCTCAGATTGAGATGTTTGGCTGTGGAAGTAATGTGCAAAACATCATGGCTTGCTTCCTTTGGGTTTCTTTTTTAGATCAGATCTACAGGTGATACTGACTCTGTTCAAGAACTGGAAAGAGATGCTTGGCAGCGAGAGAAAAACATGTTGCAGAATGCACTGAAACAGGCTGAATCCAAACTGGCTAAAGCGAGTGTTGAAATTGAAAACAAACCAGTGTTAGAAACTTGCAGTCCTAAGGTAAAATGATCATGTGATGGCCAGCAAATGGGCTGTCTGGAGCTTGGTGAGCAAGCAATGTCATCGCCACTAGCGTGTTGTTTAAACCTTTGACGCTTGGTTTGCTCTTGCTGTCTTGCGTGTTGTGCAGATTTGCTCTGTAAGAACTGTTACCAACTCAAGATCATAAAAGCATCTGGAGAGTTCCGTCCTTGGTAGTCCTGTTCTTGGGCATTGCCTAAGGGACTAACGTCACATGTCGAACAGGCAATTTAGTAATTTTTCTTCTTTTTTCAAATAAATATGATAAAACTTGCTGTTGCGGCAGAGCCAGGAAGTGTACAGCTCAGATTTCTAGGATTATAAGTATCTGTCAGATTATGGCGTTTAACTTTCACTTATTGCTGTAACCTTCACTTGCTATTTTAAAAGGTAATTTTATAGATGAATAGTTTAATATACAGCTAATTTTCCTAATTATAGGAATATTATAGGAATAAAAAATATAGGAATAAATATAATAGGAATTTTCTAATTTCCTAAATTAGGAATGCTTTCCTCATATGTACGTCATCAGAGAAGTTCCTTTGTAACTTTCTTGGTGTTAGACAGGAACTTGCACCAAAAGCAAGCTAGCTCTTTGGGATCTCTTTCTACTCTTAAATGAGAGGGAGAATCGGATTTCTTGTCTAAGCATGAAAATACTGAACATCAGTTATTTTTAATTTTCCCCCCCTCTAATCTTAAATACTTTTTATTCTGCTGACACATTTGCTTGTAATCAAGTCTGATGGGTGCTTATCCCAATATGCTTTCTGGTTAATATTTATTTAAAGAAGATGTTATTTTGCTTTGAAACATTCAGGAGTAAAGTAGTCTGAACTTGGGTGCTTTTTAGCTGTGTATAGAATTGTTCCAGCTGCTCTTGTGTCTGCAGTATGGATGTCTGACATGAAGATGGCTTATTTGTGGCTCTCTTGTGTTTTGTACACCAACCAGTAACCATGCTAAAACTTCCTAACCTAGCCAAGACTTCATACACATACAGAAATCCAGTAGACTTGGTACAAGCCTCTATGTCCAAACTGCCAGAGTGTATACCGCTACATTGACCAAAGCTGGCCAAGTCACAAAGTGTTATACAAATACTTGCTCAAAATGTCATTTTAGAGATGTGTGCACTGCTTCCGTACTTCATAATTATTAAATAGCTTGCTATAATTTTGTAAAGCAAACCAGGTTTTAGATACCCATGAATACCCAAGTTGTGGGAGATTTTGCTGGAAAAAGCAACCAACTTTTCTGAGCTTTCTATAGTAAATCTTAACAGTTTTTTTTTTTTTTCTTTCTCTAGTTGCAGAGATTATATAGGAAGTACCTTAGAGCAGAGAGCTTTAGAAAGGCTCTAGTTTTTCAGAAGAAATACCTCTTGTTACTTCTTGGCGGATTTCAGGACTGTGAGCAAGCGACCCTCTCTCTAATAGCACGTATGGGAGTCTACCCCTCACCTGCAGACCTGCAGCTTTCTGGATTCCGATCCCATCCTTTTACCAAGTTTAGATGTGCAGTCAAGGCAATCATCGCGATATCAAGGTAAAGCCAAAACACTTGCTGTCTCTCATACATGGTGTTTTCTTGGAAATTTAAAAAATTGGTAGTTCCTTTGGTTTATCTTACATTGATATTAAGCAAAAGCTATCGCCAAAACTAGTTCAAACTTGACTTGTTCGCTGTAACTTTGGTGAAACTGCTATTTCAAAGTCTATGCTAGTTGGATGTGTACTAAACTTAAATATTTATAAAGAGCTGCTGCTTTATTGAGAGATACCCAGCTGCAATATATTTGAGAATTGGTACACAACCATCACAAATTATGTCCTTTCAGGTCTGACCCTTCTCTGTTTGGACTCACTGAATAGCCTGTCTTGTATCAGAACGTGATCATCTCGTTACTGATGGTTTTCCTCTCTTGAATCCAGTAGCCTGAGTTTTAGTGGATATGGTTTTATCGTACTCTGCCACTTAGTCTCAAATGGATTTGTTTGCTGTACTTGGGACAGTATGCCATTTCATGATGGCTTTTGAGTCCGTTTAATGAAGAAAAGTTACTTTTGAGCGATTTCCTTGCCTAGTAAAAATGATTACTAGCAAGTTTAAGACTTTCAGGAAATGGCACAGGATGTGTTTAGGTTGTTGGGTTTGACATGGATGCTATAATGGTAGCAATGTCAAAAGATGTAGGAACAGTGACCTCCAAAGCCACTCCTCTGAGGCAGGAAGAGCTGCCACAACTCTCTGGAGATTAGGGACAAGTGGAGGCGCAGTGCCAAAATGAGCAAACCTTTCCAACAGAGGATTGTTGCAGGGTAAAATGGGATGAGCCTTCATTCCAGAGGCTGAAGTTGAAGAATTCTTACTCCATTCCTGCAAAGATTGTTACTTCTGTTGTTTAATATGTTTCATGCCAACAAAGAATTTAATATTAAAATTCAGTGTATTTTTGCTTATTTTTAATGATTGTACAAATTTATGTTGTTACTAAGGTTGAAGTTTTTGGTGAAAAAATGGAACAGAGATAACAGGAAGAGTGCACAGGGAGAAATCGTTTCTCATGGTGTACGAGGTAATACAGGTAAGCGTTTTGGACAAGTACATTGTTTTAATCATAATTTCTCTTTAGTGAACAGTTTAATTTAAAAAAAAAACACCAAAAAAAATTTTAACTGTTACCATAAATGTGTTTATCCGTTTCATGAGCACAATGATTATGAGTTTACAAGGACGTTATAAGAAATTACAATTGAAAGCTTTCAGAATTTATAATGGCAAGCTCCTCCTTTACTCCCTGTATTGCAACTGCTGAAGCTGCAAAACTAAGTTCCGTCATGTTCATAAAACTCAGAGAATTATGTTTTGGACAATTTGAAGCTACCTGTAATGGAAATGAGTGCCACAAGTTATTCATAAGGCAGAGACAAATGCTGCTGTAATAGTATTAAAATGGGTACGTGTGGTATCAAAATAAGCCTTAGAAGTGGTGTACTTGCTGGTGTTACTAGAGGTGAAAAAGGGTTTTAAGTGGTTCTAGAAGTTCAGAAGAGGCTTAATTTGATGGCACATACCCCATAATGATCTCCTTAGGAGTTTAAGTGCTGTCGACAAAGTGGAGTGGATGGATAGACGGTCTGGTGCAGTTCAGCAAGGACTATGTTCCTTTGAGTTACTTAGGGATGTGTTTGTAAGAATTCAAACGTGCATCTTCTTGTAGTACCCAATATTGTGGAACTGCCTCGTTTTATGTAATATTCCATTACTGGTGGCTTTTCAACACTAAACAAAATGGTATGTTTTTAATTACCTGGTACTACATAATTTTCACCGTTTCTAAGTTCCTGGAGATACTTAAAGTATTTTAGCTTCCTCCATAAAACCACTACGGTGTAGTTCCTACGAAACGTGAGTCCTGAAATGCATGCTGAACTTTCTACCTCACTACAAAATAGCACCTTGGCAGCCTCATTAAAAAGTACTTGATTTCTTTTTGTGATTTTGAAGGACTTATCTGAAGGGGTTTTTCGTTTTGAATGAAAACAAAACAAAACTCCATCCTCAACCCCAAACCCTTATGAAACCAAACAACAAGCCCTCTTCCTTTCTCTGATCTCTCTAAAGTTTGAGAGTGTTAAGTCAAGAGTAACATATATTTAGAGCAAACAACGTTAAAAATTTATTGAAATAAGTATTTTGCTCATATTAACCATTGGAACGTGCCCTGTACGGATATAGCAACAGCTGATGAAAAAGCAAGTCTGGAGAAAGAAAAAGAGTGCACGTTCACAGTTTGTAAGAAGCAGCTGTTCAATATTGAAATGTCAAACTTCTGTTAAATCTGGTTAAAACAAACAAAAAAAAAAACCCCAAAAACACAGCTAGCTGTGGAAAATGTATTTTAGCTGCATTGAAAACCACAGTTGTACTCTGCTGTAATTCTTGTGGGTTTAATTGGTTATGTTTATGATAGCCTGTTTTGAATGGTTCCCAGCGCATAGTTTTTTAACTGTTTCCTATTTTACACAGCCTCTGCTGCTAGAACAGAAATTCTGAAAGAGCAGCAGCACCCAGCTGTTCACGTCAGCTCTCCCCCAACCAGGGACACTGGGCTGAGCCACAGAACGAGCTCTGCAAGATTTGTGAGCCACTCCCCCAGATCCTCCTACTGCTCACACAACAGGTCAGTCCGCACTCTCTGCCTGTGTTTAATCACCCCGATGGATGGTCTTTCATAAAAATGTAACCACTTATTGGAGGAAGTACTTGAAGAAGGGGAGTTTGCTTTCTTACATCTTGTAAATGTTCTATTTCTTTCAAGATGCTACAGGAGAAGAAAATTTCTTGTTTGCTTTAAGCGTGTCTGGTGTTCTTACTGAGAGCCTTCCTAGTGGTGTTCCCCGATCTGATTTGGACAGGCTACAGGGTTTACAGTGGCTATGTCTGTTAGCCTTTGAGGGGTAATTCTCGTTGCCTTTGCTAAGCTGGAAGTTAATTTCTGAGCATCCTGTGGAAGCAGCTCCCCTACCATATGGCAGCGCTGCATTAGTATTAGCAGCCTTCAGGCTCTGTGTGTGCACGCAGAACGGGAAGGGGAGAACTTGCGAGGTGTGTGCTGTTGCAGTTTTTCATGAATTATGGCCAATTCTGCACAGAAATACAATCCCAGCTATTTGTTGCTGGGTTGGATGTCACAGGTAACATTCTGCACAGTGCTGCTATGACAGTGCCTGAGCTGCAAGCTCTGTGCTTGAGTTGGCAGAAGGTGGCCTTCAGTCGTTGCAGAGTTTCCCACTCCCAGGCTCTTCTGGGACCCAGAGTAACCTCAGGCATTGCATAATCCATTACTGGCTGTAGTGTATCCTCTCTCAAGCCACTCCTCATATGCAGCTTCCTCCTGAAAGTGAGGATTTGCAGGAGCTGATGTGGAAAATAGCTGTTCTTGGTCTTGTCAGCTTGGGACATTTTGTTTGTTTCTTAACCTCCTTCCTAAATTAGAAACTTGCAACTAGCAGGCAAGAATCTTCCTCATAAAGGACAAGACTAGCCAGGAAGTAGCTGTGGTGATCTATAGGTACGCAAAGACAGCAGATGCTCCCAATTATGTTAGGGTTTTTAACATTGCTGACTGGCTTGGGGGACAGGACAGTGCTTGTCACGAAGGACAGGTAGTGTTCTGGTTTGCATAGGTTATAGCAAAACATTTTGGAGAGTTGAGACCTGCAAGCATTTCCCAAAAGACTTAATTCTACCCCTGCCCTATTCCTCTGCCCTGGCACATCTCTAGGTCTGACAGCCACAAACAGTAGCTGGCAGCTTACTGGTCAAGAAAAGTCATCCGTATCATTGGGAACAGAGGTGTTAATAATAGTAGCCCCTGACCGATTACTCGGTGTGACTGGGCTAGGGGTAGCTCAAGCGTAATGCGGGTCCACGATAGGTTAAACGATGCCTGTTGCTGCTTTTGTTTGCTAGCAAAGCTAGCAGAACGGAGGGATGGTCAGGAGCTACCTTCCGCTGATGGAAAAGTACAGGGGGAAGGAATAGATCTGAACTCCAAATAGCAGTATGTTTGTGCAGAGCATCCCCTCCGATGTAGATTTCTGCTAGTATTTGAAATTAGTTGTTAATGTCCAGAAAGGAAACTAGCATACCATCTGAAGAGTCCCCTTTTTCAACCTCGTCTTTCAAGATGGCATTTTACCTGCTGAACAGGAGAGGACATGTCTGGATGCAGCATGTTCCTCTTCAGTCCTTCTCCACAGAAGTGAGTCCTTTCCCACTGGGCCATTTAGACTTGCCTCTGAATGCAGCTTTCTTACCTGAGGGGCTCTGTGTTGCGTATCAGCAGAGACAAATTCATAGATACTCCAGCTTTAATCAAAACGTGCTTTTTTTTTGACTCCCCTATATACAAATCCACCCAGTCCATACTGTTTTATATGTAAGTTTGTGGTGGTTTTTGCTGTTGTTCCAGTTTGATTTGCACGAATTACTGCCAATATGAATTTAAATTTTATTGTATTTATTTGAGTATATAGTATGAGAAGAAATAAATAATGTGTTTTCCTTTTAAGATTGCATCCATCCACAACTTCAGCTTCAGAAAAGGCACTTGCATCTACTCAGGATTCTGAACAGTCACTAACGGAATACATCCACCGCTTGGAGGTTATCCAGCAAAGACTAGGGGGTCTACACGGTAAGAACAACCTTGTTATCCCTCACAGCTGCCAGAAGAGCCTGGGCTGCTTTTTGCAAGGTTCTTCCTACATGTTGCCTATAACGCTTAAAGCATGTAAAGAGCATCATTTTAATGAATAATTGTAAGGGGGGGTGTGGGGAATTAAGTAAGTCTCTGATATGAAACCTTTCTGTGAATCATATCTAAAACTAGTCCAAGTGTGACATTTCCCAGAATAAGTTCTTAGTGAAATTCTTCAAATATAAGGCTGAATAATTTCATGTGATTTCCGCCCCCCCTCCTGTTATTGTCTAAGTAAGCAAGTGTTGCAGTTTAAATGAAGTTGTATGTAGAACTAATTTGCTTTAAAGTCAAAGACAACCATTGTAATAACTGAACAGGGCTTTCTCTGCAGCACAAACTATATAGTATTTCCTTCATTTATTGCTTCCTTATATTCCACAGTAGATTAAAAAAAAACCTTGGCGGCTGGTAAAAACAGCCATCTAGTTCTAAAATTGACTGAGGAGCACACAAAGGATGGTAGTGGCACCTACCTTTTGCTATTTAAAACACTTCCACCTAATTTCTAGACTTAATTTAGTTAGTTTAATAGTCTAGTTGCTCTTGTTATATCTCTAGTTATATCACAGAAACTCCTTGTCCCAGGGAAGTACTTACAAACTGTCATCACATCATCCTCAAATCATCTCCTATCAAGATATGATTACATGTGTTTTCCAATGTTCTGTTATTTTTGAGACGCCTGTCTAAACCTTCTGCAGTGTATTAGTATCTCCGGATTATGAACAACAGAGCTGGACCTCCAGCTGCAGGGTCATTTGTGCTAGACCAAATACAGAGATAACCTGTTCCTTGTTTATATGTGTAGCCATCGTATTGCAGGGCAGACTCCTGCTGTCTGCCTTTCCCACCGCAGGGCAGCAACATAAATTAAACAGCAACACAGTACTTACAATGTACTTCTGTAATATACAATGACAGTTTGTGCACAGAGCCTGCTCACACAGCCCATGCCATGCTCCTGCACACCGATCCCAGCAGGTGGCGGGGGGAGGGCACCCATCTTGGCTCAAATGGCTGACGGGAATGGGATCGTGATGACCATGGTCCACGCTGGGATATAACACAGAGCTTCATCCCAAGCCCAGGGAGAAGCACAAAGCTCCAGTGCTGCCTCCTGTGTGGAAGCTCCTGAGAAGCTATTGCCCTAGGGTCTTTGGTGCATCTTCCCTAAAGTTTGCTTCGCCCATCCAGGTTGATACAGTGTCCTGGTCTGAGCTAATATGGGTCACCAGGTCAGGTAATGCCATTGACGTTTTCATCCAGCCTTTATCCCTTTCATGGGCTATGGCTGGCTTCTTCCCCATGTTACTTCTGGCTGCTCATCTCCACAGTTTACTTCATGATGCTGCTTTTGGGTCACTATGGTCCTTGATCTCTAGGCAAGCACTGATGATTACTTCCTTCCACCAGCCACTACCCGTGGCTTCCCAGAATTTCAGTCAAAAGCTGGGAAGACGGCCAGGTAGATACTTGGCTGTGGCACTGCGGGAGGGCTGTATGGATTCCTTTGCATGTTACAGCATCTTATGTCCCTTTTGCTAAGCATAATCGTTGTCACCTGCTGCTTCCCAGGCTGACTTGCCTCCTGTAATTTTCCTTTAGCCTTTGTCCAAGGATGTATGCCTTGATACTGGTTGTGCCAAGATGAGAAAAATATTTGACCATATCCATAAGAATCTCTGCCAGTCACCAGTACTCTTACTGCAGGCCACTTCTCTGGTTGTCACTGTCAGCAGATCCACCTCCGTGGTGATTTTTATGGGACAAGAGGCAGGTATTCAGTCACTGATCACAGCATTGAGTAGTGACTCTTGGCCCTGCAGTCATTGCAGATGCTCATTCAAATCGTATCTACCACACTGGCTCCTCAGCAGTACCAGGTCTGAACATTTCTTCTGTACTGTAGAGGTGCTGTATTGCTCTCATTCACTTTCCCTACGATTTATAAAAGGCATTATTTATTGTGACTACTGACTTTACTGCTTTTTGAAAAAGAATGATTCTTAACTTCTGAGGCAGTTTCTTTATGAGAACATGTTACATTCCTAACACACTTTTCGTCTTAACTTTAAAAAATCAAACTTTAAAATTACGTGTTTCTCTAGAAAGAGAGGGAACTTGGCTTTGTCAACATTCATGGGAGCCTGGTACAGCTGGACAGCAGCTCTGGGGAAAGTCTGAAACATTGCCTGTTTTTCTGGCTGAGATGATATAATTTAAAAGAAAAAAAAAGGTTTTTGTTTAAAAAAGGCTAAGCTTTGCTTACAAATCCTGGTCTTGCTTATATCACTAAAGCCAACAGCTACAGTGACACTTCCATATAGGAACTTTGATGTTATTCTCAGCAGGATTTTACCTAGAAAGCTTAATACTGTCACTTTGTGGGGTTTTGTTGTGTTCCCTCCCCCACCCCCAAATACTGCAACTGTATATGGCAGATATAGATGGATAAACGAATTTTAGAATTGAAACCTGAGAGCATTTATAGAAATAAGGTATTTTACTTTGTGCTAAGTTTGGAATAAGTCTTCCCCAACTGGGGCACCATTAATAAGAATTCTGTGGAAAGTGCATATAACTTCTGTAATTTTCATGTTACCAGAATGATGATGATGTCAGGAACTACAAAATGATGTTGCGCCCTTTAGAACCGTTCTGTGAGCAGAATGATTTCCCAGTTTCTAATGAACTTCAAAACATCTACTCAGTGATGAGACCTTGTCCAGCAGCAGAGCGTATATTGAATAACTACAAGAGTGGCGGAGTTGAACTGAGCAGCCCTGTTGCTGTGTGTAAAGCAGGGCTGTGGTGGAGCGTTGGTCTTAATGTGTGAAGGTTTGCTTTGGCAGACATGTAAGCTTTCAAATCTTGTTTTGTATTGCTCCTAGGTGGCTCGTGAAGATGGTAATTGCTTTCAGTGTAGCTCACATGAAGCACATTGAGAAAATTACTTGCTGCTAACTGCACCCTGTTGCTTCATAACACAAGCAGTTTTCTAATACTCATTTGTTCTGTTTAAATTTAGGACAAGTTCCAGGCCCACCTCGCCAGAGAAACATGAAAAACTGATGAGAATGCTTCTGAAATCTGTACTGCACACCCCCCCTGCATTACTACTTCCTTCCAAGTTGGTCCATACTGAATGGGGAGGCACTTGTGATCTCTTGTGCAACTGAATAAAGGGCAGTGATTTTGCAGATTTTTATATGACTCTTTTTATTATATTTTAGTACTTTAAGAGGAAATTACTTTTCAGTAAGAACAATGTTTTACGTTCTCATGTGAAATTACTACTAAGTTAATAGCTGAAGTGTGCCTGCATCACTGTATTGAAAGTTGGCGAGAGTGTCTTTGGTGTTTATTTTTCTATAGTGTATAGGTGGATTCCGTGTAAAAAAAGTTATTAAATGGCATTTTATTAGTGAATTCTTACATTGTATGGTTATTTGTTTCCACCTATTTACTTTTTTTTTTTCCTGTTTCTAAAATTGGGTTTTAATATTTCTGTAGGATTGTTCTCACTAACAGAACAGCTAAAATACTCTCCCAAATGTGAAAACACGTGTAGCTTTCTGTGAATTTAGGGTTTGCTCTTTTGGTTTTACAGTAAGTCAGTCCTCCCCCCCTCAGTCTTTCTTACTGCATTACAATTCCATGTGAAGCCACCACTCCTTAGCTCTTCTGTGACCAAGATATGCACTGGCACTAAATGAAATCTGTGATTTCACACTCGTGCATAAACCGCACTTTCAATTTTGACTTTGAAAGCAGGAGGGCTATTAGACCTTAGGGCCTGTACTCATAATGAGCCAGTAAGTAGTGATGTTGCCATTGATGACTAGTTTTAAAATCGGGCACTTGTAGGTGGACAATAGAGCACCTTTTAAAGGACAAAAGGTAAATTTTATGTGTGTATTTAGTTGGTTTTTCGGCATGCCCAGGTGTTCATAGGTTGACACATCATAAGAATCAGATCTGTTTTGGCTTTGCATTTGCATGGTTTTAAATCAGTCTACAGGGTAAGTAATTTAATGTCCCAAAGATGCACTGTTTTTAGGTCAGTGACTGATAGGGTGAAAACAATTCAAGTATTGCCTTAATGTGTACACAAAAGCCCTAGGAACAAACACTATTTTCCCTTGGCGCTTTGTGCCAGATCTAAGCATAGTGGAACAGTGGATAATTTAAGTGTTCCTATGCATAGTTGGCCTCATCCTTCTAGGAAATGAGAGCTGTGAATGAAGTAAGGCTGGCTGTTAGGGGTTCACCTCTAGGCAACATGAGCTATCAGTAAATTGATGCTTTGGCTGCTGAGGCTTCCCCGGCTCAGCTCCCCGCCACCACCTGCGGAAGCCAAGCACACAGCACCACTGGACAACAGCGCTTTTTCCTGCCTCTGCCCAAGCCTCTGCAGGGCTCGCTTTCAGCTGCGCGTTCAGTAGGGACCTTGCTGTGACAGTCAGTGTTGTATTATTCCCCTGCCCTGCTTCCTCCCTTCATAGAGACCTCTTGCCCCACAGGCACCGAAGCGGCCCCTCTAAGATAGTCTCCTTAAGCATTCACTGTTTCCAGAAACACAGGCAGGATGGCTGGGGTGGAGGGGAAGAAGAAGAAGACGCTGCAGCTCCCTATTCAGGAAAGAAACCTGCAGAGAAGAAATCAAACCTGTCATTCTACCGGGATCTGTGGACTATAGGTAACGTGTTGCTTATGGCTGTGCTCCTGTCAGCTCCCTTGTCCCAGACGGTTTTCTGAAGGGCAGGGAAGCACCGTGGCAGAGGTGTTTCTGCCCGGTGTGGGCAGGTAGTTTGCAGCCTCCTGCCTTTCCAAGTACCGGTGCGGTGGCTGTGCCCTCTTGTGCCCCTTGCACAAAGGGCCATGCCCCTTGCAGTGTGTTGACCTCAGCAGCGTGAGCAGCGATGTCATAGGCTGAAGCATTTTGGCACTGCATAGGAAATCATAGTCACAGAATCATCGAAAAGACACTTTTTTTTTCTTTTTTTTTTTTTTTTAAACTTTTCATAGGCCCAAACACTGCTTTACGTCTAGGCTCTTGTGTTCCCAGGTACATGCAGTGCAATTCGGCTCTGTGAGATGGTCCGTGCCCCCTCCGGGGAAGGGCTGTGAGAGCAGCCACCGGGGCTCTGTCCCTGTCCTGTTTTCTGCTGAGAGGGAGAAGCGGGAGCACGTGCGGTCTCGCTGTTTTCAGAAGGGGACACGGCACCAGCAGGTGGGGAACGGGGAAGGGCAGCCGCAGCACGCGGGAGAGGACGGGTTGTGCAGAGGCCCGCCCGCAGCGGCGCCTCCCGCGGGCCGTCCTGCCCTCACCGCCGGGGGAGCTAGGGGAGCACCGGCGGGGGCCCGGCGCGCAGAGCCCGGGCAGGACGGGCCCCGCCGGGCCGCGGCTCCGCTCGGGTGCGGCGGGCGGGTGACTCCCCTCAGCCGCGCCGCCTCGTTTCCCGCCGCCAGGGGGCGCGTGCGCGCGGCTGGCGCGGGGCGGCCTGGGAGCGCCCCGCCCTCCCCCGTTGGCCGCCCCGCCCCTCGCGCGGGGCACGCGTCCCTGGCTGCGGCAGTGGCTGCGCGGGGCGGCAGGGCAGCCGCCTCCTCCTGTCCCGGCCCGGCCCGGGGCCGCCGCCTCCTCCTGCCCTGCCCTGCCCTGCCCGCCCCCGGCCCCACCTGAGGCAGCGCTGGGCGGTGGCTGTGGCGGGGCCCGCTCGCTCCTCGCCCGCACCATGGCGGCGGAGCGCGGGGGCTGCTCGCTGGAGGCGGTGCCGCTGCCGCCTGAGGTGCGCGAGAGCCTGGCGGAGTTGGAGCTGGAGCTGTCGGAGGGTGAGGGGCGCCGGGGCACGGGGGGGCGGCGGGGCCCGGGCCGGCGCGGCGCGGCGGCAGGAAGCCCGCGGGGCGCTTCCGCCGTCCGCCCGGGGCGGGGCGGGGGCCTGGTCCCGCGGAGGGGCCGGGGGCGGCCGGGGCCTCGTCCCGCCGCCAGCCCTGGCAGGGGAGCCGGCTTCGGGAGCCGTACAGCGGGGAGTCGCGGCCCCTCTCTGCCCGGGATCCCCGGCGCTGGGAGACGCGGCTGCACCGCCCGCCTCTGCCGCCCGCGCCCGGTGGGAGCGGCGGGGGAGCCTCTTCAGAGGCGTTTTGCAACGGCCCTGAGGTATTTTTCCGCTCGATCTGAGCAGGCACCGAGGCGGCCAGTTAGCATGCAGCTGGATACTCTGAAAATACCATTTAAAAAAAAAATATACCTCTTCCTACTTACAGCTGAAAGCTCAAGTCTCTCGCTTCTGTTCTCGCCATAAGCCCCAACGTTTTTACCCTTCCCTGTATATCAAGTTTCCAGTCAGAAATACGGTGACGTTCCCGCCGCGCCTCCGGTGAAGGAGCCCTGGGCCGGCGGCGGCGCAGATGTGGCGCCAGGCGGAGGTTCACTTTGACAATATACTTGTGCCCATCTGTTGGTTTGCTGCCCTCCAAAGGCACAGTGCCTCTCCATCCACCTCCAGGCTTGTGGTTGGTGGTAACAGGCCTTCTGTGACCCCTCTGGAAATTATACTTGGTTTTTTGTTGTTTTGTTTTTTTTTTTTTTTTTTTAATGTATTGGTTCCCTGGCACGGCCCGTGCTGCAGACAGGCAGGTGTAGGCACTTGGTGCAGGAGAGCACGCAAGGGCTGGACAAGACGGGGACAACGTTTTCTGGGAGCGGTTGTGGCATTTTCCCTAGCTGTGTTGTCTGAAAACCTGTTAGTGCCGTGGTCCTGGTGTAGGAGCATTCAGTTTGCTCCTCAGATGGTGCAGTTTTCAACTCAGTATGTTCAGGTGGGCATAACTGGGGTTATTTCACCTTAATATGCTGGCTGGTTATGTTGTGGTGTAGGAAATGATTCACAGGTTGGCTGTTGTCACCTCCAGTGTGGAACCTTTGGTGCAGAGACAGAGGAAAAATATACGATCGGTAACTTTGTTGTCCAAATTTAACGTGTCACTGCATGTCTGCCAGAGCAGTGGGAAGCGGCACCTGATACGTACTGTTGCTTGTGTGAGAGGAGTTCCTGTGACTTCCGAGACGCAGTAGCGTGCAGCCGCGTACCCCGGTGCTCTCACACTGCGGCCATGCTTTGTACAGTGCCTCTTGCCTGTGTGCCTGCGGGCGCTTGTGGATCGGCCAGGATATGTTTGGGTTGGCTTCTCTTTTGCGTAGGTCCTGACTGTGTGTTTGTTTAACCACTGGAATATATACATTATTTTTTTAATACATATGGCTCTGCAGTATGGTAAATGTTTGAAACACCTAAAGTGATTGCAAAGTGTCTTAGTGCAGTGCATCTGATATTGAAATTTGTATTGCTGTATAGCTGTTGCGTTAGTTAAGTGAACAGATAAAGTAATAACATTATCTCAAATTTCTTGACCACTCTGAAGACTTAGTTCATTATCTTGGATGCAATCCCTTTTCTGCCTTGCTTGAATGACTTGAAAGCATTTGCGGGTAGTTCTTCAACATCTGGTAATACGTTATGTGGTCACATTCTGCAGTCACTTGATGTTTGTATATGCTGCTTTTAATGGACCCCTCTATCATTAATATTCAGAACTTGGAGATGAAGGAATAGTGATCTAGGTTTAGGTGCTTGCATTTGAATCTATGCAGAGATTCTCAGTTATTTCCCTCTTTTTATATGAGCAGAATCAGCCCATAGTGGAAGTCCTCTGCTGACAACCGCTTCCTCAAGTTTTCAGCAGCCTTTTTACTGGTGTACAGTGTTCTTCTGTACTTTGTGTATGGATGTCGTAGCTGACCTCTGCCTTAACGAAGGCTTGTGTGTGTGTGAAAACGGGCAGACCGCAGGGAGATTTAATGGGGGATTTTTTTATGCTGAATATGCTGTAATTAGAGAAGGTCGTGCTTGGGAGTATGTTACCACAACCTGGGAGGAAAAGAAGAAACTTGAGAGCAAGTTCCTTTCTACTTTGGCTGTGTACTTTAATTGAAATGTCATATATGCTTTGCTGGGGCAGGAATAACATATGTTCTCTTTGACTACATTATTTTCACCTGTAAATAAATCAAGAAGATTATTAAAAACTTCTTTCGGTTTTGCCCCAGGTTGTCATAGCGAAGGTTGGGAAGAGTCTTTGCATTTACATGTAGAAGAAGAATGAAGACAATCACAGTACGTTACTACTTTCTAACGACAGCTCAAAATCCCAAATAGAGTGTTTAGTTTAGAAGAGTTTTGCATGGGCAGGGAACTCCAGCTCTTGCTACAATTCTAGTCACATGTCTTGTTATGGATCCTTTCACTTTTACAAGATCCTAATTGTCAATCCAAAGATTGACAATTGTTTGTATTCTTCATGTACTAGAAAAATAATAGTTGTGGGTATAAAAGAAACCCTAGAACGGTGCTGCTGTGTTGCTTTGTTATATCAACACTGTAATTTCTTGCTGAAAAAATTAGTCTTTTAGTGAAAACGAAGAGATCTGCCACAACCTTTTTGGGAGATAAGGAGAGTTTTGAGATGATGGTTGGCAGCTAAGCTGAATTGTAGCCGATTGATCTGTAGACTAAGCTTACTTACCTTAAGACTGTAAGATGCTGCAGCTTTCTATGTCATGGAAAGATGCAGTTACCTAATCAGCCTGGCAGGGTCTTCTGTAAAAGCATGAAAGTGATGCTGTGAAAGTCCAGTACTTCAGTTTTTTATTAGTTACTATAAAATGTGTGGGGTTTTCTCTTCTATGCTCTGAAAGAGAACTAAGGTTATAAATCCCTCTTTTTTTTTTAAAAAATAATCCAATCTGCAGTGGAGATTTTGTAGGAGGAACATGAATGTGCTGTTTTAAAGCCTGTACCTGTTTTATGACAGCGTGTCATATATTTGTGTGTTCTTTTATGTGTCTAAATGTACTTGCATGCTTTTTTTCATTAAGGTATGCTAATTTTGAAGAGCAGGTCTTATTTGGACACAAATGTTAATTGTGTAATTTGTCCATTCATGAAAACCACATTTTATTAGAAAGCTGTGCCTCAAAACAACTTTTGACTGCTGTCTGTGCTAAAGGCTCCTCGTTTTTATGCTTTTCCTTTTCAGAGCTTTCCCAGATTGTGTTGTAGTTTTTTCCATGGCGCACAGCTATAATTTGCTGGCTTATGCAATGAGATGTGTGTTTTGGGTAAGAGAGATAAGCCTGAGAGGTCATGAAACCCTTTCTCTGGCAGAAATAAATATTGACATTTAAAGACCTCTTTCTGAAGAGCGCTAGGTGCTGCGCTTCCACTGTTCGAGCAGCCTCACTTTTACTCCTGTCAGCTGAAGGGATGTGGAATTGGGTCAATTTTGCTTCTTCCAGGTCATCTGTGCAACAAGATGCCTCACTTGTTCTTTCTAGTCCAAGGACAATATATGTTGGTCTTTCAGAGTCTTACAAGAACATATGACTACACTTGTGTCTTTTCTTGGAAATTTTTTGTACTTATTGCTGTGTGGTTCTGACGAGACCGGGCCATTTGGATGCATAACATGATTTGCCTTCAGTAAACATTACATAAAAACCTGAGGAAAGAAAAATGTGGGTTTACAGACTTTCACGTGGCGGTTGGACCAGTGTGTGAATGTTAAAATGCTTTGCTTTTTTTTTTTTTTTTGTCTGAATATCGGATCGGCTTTAAACATTAAATATACGGATTTGGTTTACCATTTAAGAAAGGAAGAATTGGTGTGTGTGAGAAGCTTTATCTGTGGGGTTTGGGGGGTTTTTGAAGTACTGCAGGTAGTGTAATGCATACAGTGTGGAAGAAGGTGAAGAAAGGTTTACTGAAAAAAATTGAAGGTATTTAGTGTCTGACATTTTTGATTGTTGCAAATCTTCCAGTGATGCTCTAGCAAATACTTACTGTAATAACTCGCCAATATTAGCCAACTAGCAGTGTGGTTGATTTTTTTTTTTTTTAAAATAAATTGATAAGAAAATACTCTTCTTGGGCAGAACACCTTCCTTATAAAAACCAAAGGTAGTGGTCAGAGCTGAAAAGTTTTAACTCACTTGCTTTTGTTACACTAGCAGTATTGTTGTGGTATTAAAATACTGTATGTGAAATTGCACGCACATAAATGCATACTTTAACCTAATATTTTTATGATAAAGCATGGTATTTGGGTGTTAAGTGTATTCTGGTCTTAATTTGGTAGTTTTCTGTTACGGAAGTCTTCAAAAGGCGTTTCTGCATATTGCAGTAATTTACCACTTCTGATTTCATTTTAACGCTTGGAAGTAAATGCAGTGCGAGGCTGTTGGGGAGAAGAGCTGTTGAAACTGGGGAGACGGATGCTCGGTAAGTGGATGGTAGTCTGTGAAACTTGACCTGCAGCATCTTCGTTGCTTAATTTCTGGGCCTCTCCAACAGAAACTGTTAATTGTGTGATAGTACTTGGGGCTTGCCAAATGCCCATGGGGACTGAGTAAGTCTTAAAAGCTTGTTCTCACATGTCATACCTGGCGCAGGTCTCCGTGACTGGCTGACGTCCTTCGGGCTAGCTCATATCCTTAGGTCTGGTTTATGACTGAAATAGTCATGCAATGTTCAAAGGGAAGCAGGTTTCTGATTTATTTTATTTATTTATTATAAAACAGTCCCGTGGCAAGGAGTGGTTGCCATTGCAAGCTTCATGGTTACCGTACACGAGGGATCCTTTAACTCTGGTCATGTAAGGTGTCTGAAGAAGGTCTTCAGGGCTAGTTGTTTGTGACTATCAATTGATGGAACAAGGCTAGCTTTTTCTGCCAGCTCTGTCTGGAGGTCAGCTACTGTTGTATTCTTTATGAATACTTGCTGCTTTAATGCTATATTGTATATAAGCCAACTAGCGGCAGCCAGCTCAAATGCACCTTGTATGGGTACTAGCATATTTGAATCCTTTTATCAAAGTGTGCCTGTGTTTAAACTGGTTTTGCTTTCACAAATTTTGATTGTAAAACTACACAATGATGTAGCTAACATTGCCTTCCGGAAACATTGAGAGAATCTAGTTATAATGGCTTGGCCTTGTTGGAGCCCAATTTTTCAATAGTGGGTCTCTTAATCACATTCTCATCTCCTGTCATTCTTAAATTTATGTTGTTTAATGCATGTATGATGGGATTATTGTTAGAAAGGAAGGGAGGGGCTTTTCACAGTCTGTAAGAGGTGGAGGATGTAATTTGCTGCTACTTGAAATGAGCATTGTGAATGTGTATATGGAGTTGCATTTTCAGCCATCGTTGAGGATAAGTTCTAGGAGATGAAACCTGCTGCCCTCACAGTGGTAGGCCTTTGCTCCAAAACCTTCTTTTTGTTCTATGTGCGAGCAGATCTCTTGCCTGCTGTGAAAGCTGGTGGCTTCACAGGCAAGAGGTGTTACTGCTGGATGGAACTGCTCTCCCAGCCGTTCTCTTTCACTGATGGCACCAGTGGATGCTAAGTCACCTGCAGCCATTGACAGGCTGGCTGTGAGCTAGCTGCCCTGCGGGCTGTCATTGCTCTGTCTTGTCCCATTGCTCTGACTGGTGAGCTAAACCATGTCATTAAAGAGCAGGTGCCATGTGCCTTTAGCTTTCTGAAGCTGTGTTCTGGTCACAACTAAATTTTCTTTTATAGCAGCAGCAGCTGAAAACTAGATTGCTTTTAAAGCCCACTTTTTTCCAAGTAAAACTTTCTGATTATGGTAGAAAACACAAATTAACTTGTCTAATAAGGTGATGTTTGGAGTGAAGATTTTTTTTCCTTACTGGTTATGACAGCTTTAATGATACTGTTTCTGTTAAACTGTAAAATGGAAATAACAGCCTTACTTGGTATGGTCAAGAATGGTGTCTTGTCTTAGCTGAGAGCATCCTTACATTTCTATCTTTAGCTGTTTCTGATGAAAACAGTTCTGTGAGCAGTGAGAATCTGCAGAAAACATAAGGACATCCAGTCTTATGTTGACATCTGTGGCTTCCGACTTAGGAGTGATGGTGATATACTTAAAGGCTTACAGAAAAAGGATTGTTGTGTTATCTTTATCAGTTTGAGGAAACAGAAAATGCACAGCTGGGAGAACTGGGAGTGCTAGGTCATCAACTTTCTTTCCAATCAAAGCAGAATTTCAGACTCGACCAGTTAGGTGGTTGGGGCTTTTTCTTTTTCTGGTCTTTTGGATTTCTGCTCTAGTTAACCAGTGTTTAAATTTATCATCTTCACTGTGTTTGAGTGGAAGAATGTAAAATACTCTCTGCCTCATTCAGAACCTATCCTGCATTGAATGGTTGACTGCAGTTGTTGGAGATTGAGGTTGAAGACTTAAGTGGTGGGTCACTATGTTTCTGGGAGATACCTTAATTCATTGCTAGTCTGAATGGCAACACAATAATAACTGTGAAGTGCTGGGTTTTATCTAGCTAAGACATGGGTGACCTTTGTCAGAAATTCCTTTAGGATTTCTTTAGATGTGCCTCTGGGCAGGCTGCTCTAGCTGCCACTGCTGGAGCAGTGGGTTGAGCTGGGTTGAACTTGAGTTCTTTCAGACTTCAGCTGTTCTGTGGCAGAGGGCTGGACTTTAAACCCTGTTATTCTTCTGTATGCTGCTTTGCAAGGAAGGTTAAATCCTGCTGAGGAGCAGGAGTATGATGGCAACCTGTACTCAAAGAGAATTAAAGGAAATATGTTTTTCTTCCAGCTGTTTTCATGCAAAAGTAAGCTTCCCTTACAATTATACATGCATGTATTTATTAAGTAAATAGACTTTTATAAAATCAACATTGAACACTGTCCTGTGTTCTACCTTCTTATCCTTCCCTCCAAAACTAAATCAAGGTCTGTCAGCCCTGGGAACATGAAGTGATTTGGGGTTTGGGTTTTTTTTTCTCATTTGGTAGTTAAAATGCTGTTGGTTTGTGGGGTTTTGTTGGGGTTTTTTTGTTTGTTTGTTTG
The DNA here is from genome assembly GCF_023638135.1 of Falco biarmicus. Classification (NCBI taxonomy): domain Eukaryota; kingdom Metazoa; phylum Chordata; class Aves; order Falconiformes; family Falconidae; genus Falco; species Falco biarmicus. The sequence goes on along the minus strand of NC_079295.1, from coordinate 6,497,550 downwards.
TCTTTTCTTCTGGAGTGCGATTTCATTGATGAAGGGTTATGGGTATATTTTGGACTGAAGAACAGCATGACACAGAGATTCAAGACATTCATAACATTTCATACTGCTGAGTTAAAGATTATCATCCAGTTCTGTTACTGGAAGAAAGATCTTTTTACTGTACCTGTATGCAAATCAGAGGCAAAATATTTCAGTCTTTCTGATTATGTGACAATCATTTGCTTATAAAGAATCTGTATGTTTACCTTGGAATAAATATTGAAGTATTTGACAGTTTCTTGGCACGAGGTTTGTAGCTTTCAAGGAAACAAACCTGGAGCATTCTCCTGAGTTTTGTCGAAGGTTGCAGACCCACATTTGAAGATCTGCAGTAAGATTAAAAAAAGTGATTTTCTTGGGCTAAGGTTGAAGAAAGCAGTTCTGCAATGCAGAACTCGGGGCACCAAGTTGAAATGTGTGGCTGAATCATTAAAGCCTCAAAATCATCATTGTAGCCTTCTACTTTCTTACTGTTCTGTTACCACCTTTGTTCTTTCTCAACTGTTGTTACCCCGGCAATGCTCGACGGGACACAAAGTTGAAAAATGCAGCATTGTCTGGCTTGCCTCCTAACAAGTGCATTTTATTCACTCCTCCTTTTTGATAACCTGCTTTCTTTTAAACCTCCTTGAATTTTTTGTGCGTGTTCCTGTGTCTGCTAGTGAGTGTCTGAGAAGTTTGTTGAGAAAACAGTGAAGAAAGGAGCTCAGAATCTTCCCTGTCATGTTGTTACCTTTTAAAGGTCAAGATGTTTCCATTTTGCTATTTCTGTGTGCATCCCTTTAAGAATTTGGATAGACCTCTTATAGCTGCTGAATATAGTTGGGCCTCATGCCTTTGCGAGCAGGAACTTCTTGTTCACTGTTCCTCGTGGTTGCCAGCAAGAAAGGTCTGACAAAATTATGCCTCTTCTACTATGCATTGAAAATGCACTAATAGCTGATGCAGTATTATGAAGATAGCTGCAAGCATCTTTTATTCTGGCTTTTTGTTATAATTTGTTGTGGCTCAAATTCTTGAGTTTTTTTCTTTTTCCATTTTGCCAGTTTTCTTGTTTCTTTCCTTCCTGCTTATCTATCTTTCCCCTAGAGTCCCTTCCAAAGCAAACAGCTATTTCAGAAGAGAGTTATGAGGGTAACGTTTCCTTATTTATCTTTACAACAATATTCCACACTACTGCAGAAACTGTTGATTGCATTTAGAAGCTGATGATGAAGTTTAAAGGGTGTGCACATACATATATGTATATATTGGCCGTATCCGTTCAGCTAGCTCCTTCCTTACTGCTGGGAAAGATTCTAACACTGAGATTTTGCTACTTCCCTTTCTCTGCCCTATTATCCTTTGTGCAGTGGTTTTCCGATGAAGTCTGGGGGCACCCTTCTGCTGCAGCGGGAGCTCGTTCTGTCCACTTCCCATCTTGCGCACAAGAGAACCTCAGTTTTTACAGTGGTTGCCTCACTTCTCTGCTTTCTGGCTGCTGCTGGGAAGGGAGCTGGAAGGGGGCCTGTGTCCATCCTGGGTTCTGGGTAGGGTGCTGTTTCACCGTGCAGCTACACTGAAGAAGGAGCTGTTGGCCAAAAGGGGAATTCCCATCACCAAGTTTTTATCTTGAGCTATATCTGGTACCCGTCCGATGCTGTGATACAGTGGCAGCAAATTAACAGACGAGAAAGACTTTTTTTTTTAATTATTTTATTTTTTGTAAGCTATGTAGTGAGTTGAATTGGCTTAGTGTTACAGCCAGCTGGGTGCAGAGCTGGACTGGATTGAAGGGAAAATGATGGAGGTTGCCAATACTTCAGCGTAGCTACAACATGAATTCATATCCAAAATAATTTTTTCAGTGACTGCCTGTATCTGTAGTGCTGTTTCTTCAGAGCTGTCCTGGATCCAGCCTGGAATGAAACATTAGCCTTGCTGGTTATAGCAGCATTTTGACCTTCTAGAGCTTGAAATATAAAAACTCCCATAAATCACGGTGCAAGATCGATATTGTTAGTGTCCCACAGATCTGCAATTCATCAGATGCAAGGAAAATACAAGCCACTTGCTATTTTATCACATAGGGTTTAAAAAGCTATTTATATGTGGAGAATTGAAAATGTGTAATGATAGGTGGTTTAAAGATAACTAGAGGGCCTTCAGCTCTGTCCTGGCACAAAGAGGTTTCGGCAGGGCAGTCCAGGAACTGTGGCTTTTCTGGAGGCAAAGAGGGCTGGGGGGTTTGGTTCTATTTTTTACTGTTGCAGCAAGGCACATGGGTAGGTGGGGCGAATGAAGAAAGGTGTATGTACTATGGAGGATGACAGTACAACAGCGAGGCTGAAAAGAGAAGTACTGTGAATGGTATAAAGATAAAGGATGAGCAATTTTTTTGTGCAGAGCAGGTTCAGCTCACAGATGCTGGTAAGCGTCATGCACTGTGCAAAGTCCATGGTGGGAATGTGTCATCTGGGGGAGTGGAAGGGGCAGCACCTGTGAATTTCCCCCTTCACCAGGCTTTAGGTTCTTGGCTATCTCATGGGTTTGTGCTGATGCATTTCCCTCCAGCAGACCTCCCAGCTCCAGATGCACCGGTGGGTCCATCCTGTGGCTGTAGTGGTACATGCTGCGTATGAGCAATGCTGCACTGCACGCTTCTCTTGCTGGTTACTGTCCATTGTGCCAGAGTGGTCTCTACCATCCTGGAGCTTTGTATGATCCCAAGGTATCAAAGCAAGGAAGATTTCCAGCTGAATGCATCACGCTGTCCCATGATGTTTGTAAGGTTTTCACCCTTGGTCTTTGAACCGACCTCTTTTTGACAGAAAGAAACTGCGTGCTGTAATAAAGTAGGGAGAAGAAACTGAGGGCTAAAAAAGTGTGCTGCCCTGTCTTGTTATCTTCAAGACCATTTTGCTTCCTGGTATGAAGCCTGAATTTGCTAAAAGTGTCACAGTATGAGACCTCTTGTCTTATATGACAAGGAATAAAAAATGTTAAGAAAATGCAGGAGTTTGTAGTTGCAAAGAAAGCATGTCAGACATATCGTATCATTAAAGCACACTGGGAGGCAGGGTTAGGAAAAGATGTTTGGGATCACTGGGGAAAAATGTTTGTTTACTGTGACATGTTGTTTAAAAAAATATTTAAGTTTCTCATTTCAGATGTTTGTGTATAATTTGTGTTTTGTGGGATTACTTCCATTTGCAGGGAGTATTCACCAGAGTTAGAAGCTCAGTAAAGATTTTTCCCTTCATTTTTTCCCAGAAATTGTGTTTGAAGAAAGCAAGTATTTAGGTTTGAGCATCTTTTTCTAATTTTTTTTTGTTGTAAGTTTTCATTTACTAAGTAACAATCACTAAGAAACTTAAGCTATATAAACCAGCTGGCTGAGGTTGTAGTACATGTCGTGGGAATTACAATGACTCTACTTGGAAATATTAATTCTTGCTCTTTGCCTTGTTTCTGCTGCTTATTACTGAACCATTTAGCCAGAAGAGACCAGTGAGGTAAGGATTAGTTTGGCTGTTGCGGCTTTGTGTGTTGTATTTTTGCTGATTGTGAATTCGTCTTCCTTGAGCAGTTTGGTAAACTGAGAAACAATCTATTTTGTGGGGGTCAAATCCAAAGTTGTAGCTGGATATGTCAATTTGAGGAACAGTGCAGGAGAAGAGGTGGCATGTGCCTTTGTCCCTGTGCTCCCTTTCCAGTGACCCCACCTTGTTTGTAAGGGTTTGGGTTGCTTTTCTTGAATAATGCAGTAAACTGGTCTGTTTAAAAGCATCATTATAGTAATTGACTAGTGTGATTGTGTGGCAGATGGAGGAATGTGTTAAGGAAATGGGTATTTTTAAACAGGAAACACTCTTAGAACAAATTATGTATCTAGACTTACAAACTTGTGATGCCAGAATTGGATATATCAGCAACTGTTGCCTAAATGAGTGCAAAGTCGTAGTTTTCTTCAAATTTTGGTTTTAACAGATGTTGACACTCTTGTGATTTGGTTTGTGTTTGTTTCCATAGAACATCAGTTTATAAATTTATCAGTGCCTGAGACTGACCATTAGCAAGTTAGTATCTTTCCTTCCCAACAGAAGGTGTTTTTCAGGTGTCCTTCAGAATGGTTAGGTGCTGCTAATTGAAATGAAAAATTTTGGGTGCTGGAAATTCTTTTAACAGAGCTGTTTGCAGGAGGCAGGGGCTACTCCAGAGATCATAGAATGAAGATCTACAAAAGGTAGCACTATGAATATCACACTTTTTCAGTGAAAGTGTTTGTTTTTTTTTTAATTTGCCTTACTGTTAATAGTAGAATCTTGTGGCACAGTACACTAAACTAGAGAAACCTTGCATCGTTTTCCAGCAGGAAGAGAAAGGGAACCAGAACCACATGGAATAACTGTAGCTTCACTTGTTCTCCTTTTCCAGGAGAGGTGACAAAAAAAAAATTACTTACAGACTAGCTGTATGAATTTTACTTGGGAAGTGGAGTAATCAGCTGCAGCCTGACAGCGTTGTAGTAGAGGCATCAGCATGATTCCTAGTTACTGAGAGTTTCTGTCCATCTTAAGCTGTTAAGTTCCGTTCATAGGGATCCCTTGTATTCAGTGTTCACTTGTAGTTATGCCTCCATATTCTGATCTTAAGCTACTGTTAAGATTAGAAACAATAAATGGGCAGTGTGTGAATTCTGATATATATTCCTTTTGTCCTCAGCAAGTTGTATGGGTCTTAAACTTTGAGAGAAGTCCCATGTGTTGCAAAATCATCGCAGGATAGTCATGTTGATGAAGGTAGCTGACAGGCTGGTTTGAGATGATGGAGGAGGAACAGAATGCTTAGTAAAAACCAGTAAGTGGTAGATAGTAATAAGAAATAAATTGTCTTGTAATTTTTAAATGGAAGCTATATAAATAACATTTGACAAATTCACTGGCTGAGTAGGTGCTTCCACAACTCCTGTATTGCTTATTCTTCTCCCCTGGCAGGACCAGTGTTGTCTCACGTACATCCAGAGGTGAGAAAAATAAAAATAATTTTAAATACACAAAACTTGTGAATAGTTAATGTCTGACAACTTGTTCCTGTAATTGTTTGTTCTGTGCCCTGCTGCTTCGTTGCATCTTCCACCTGGGTGATTTTGCTTACTGTTGTGCTATAAATGGGTAGATTTTTCTTGACTGTGAGAAGAACCTGTTCTTGGTTTTACCCAACTCTGGCCAAAGTCTTCAGCACTACTGATAACCCACAAGTTTTTTGGCAGCTTTACCTTGCTTTAGTGGATATTTGTAAGTAGTGAGGTGAACAGATAGGTACTTCATGCTTAACTTTGAGCCGTGCTCTGCAGTGCTTCAATCATGCTTGCTGTGTTGGTGCAGTATTGTGCTTCTCAAGCCCAATAAATTAAATCATGGGCATTCATCTGTATATTTAATGTTAAGTTTATAGTTTCAAGTTTTGAATTTTAAGTGCACGTGGAGTATTTTTTGAATAATAAAGCTCAAAGACTGTAAATGAAGTAGGTGGTATCTCTTGCAGCATGATGCAATGCATGAAGCTCAATAGCCATTTCTGTGTCATGTTTGCAGTATGGTTATGTGCTGCATTGAGAAGTGTGGTAGCACAGTAAGCTCTTCTGCGTAAAGGGGTAGAAATTAACAGCAGCCGTACAGCTTCAGACAAACACTTTGCTTGAGACATGCTGGACAGGTATTCTGTGAGCCGTTTGTTCTTTCCTTGTTGTCCCCCCAGTATTTTTTTTTTCATTACTGGCTGTTATTCACTGAGCCTGTAACTAGTGTTTGTGATAGAATAAATCATAACAAGAGGTAACCTTGCAGTGTTAAAACAAGCAATGTTTTGACAATGTTAAATAAAGAGAGATTATGAATTGGCATGAGATAATTCCCCGTGGTGACTGAAGGGTACTGTTGGATAGATTGATGACTCATGCAGTATTGATGTGATCAAAAAAGTGTTTTATCACATGAAATAGCTTCTCAATGCCCTTTTATAAGGGAAATTCAGAACTTCAAAACTTGAGAACTTATTTTGCAGCCGTCACTGGGTATCGTATTTGGTAGAATGACTGCAGTAAAATTAACTGATACAGTGTAAAGACCATATCGTAGTTTTGTGCTAGGAGGACAATATGACTGTTCACTGGAAAATAATGCTGTTGTGCATAACTGGTAGAAGTATCTTTGGCAGAATATGGTTCAGATTATTTTAAATAGAGATATTTCTCTAAGCACAACATTTATGACCAAAGGGGGGAAAAAACCTCCAGACTGCTCATGTTGACATACTATCGTCAGATGATAAACCAGGTGATAAAATAATAACTTTTGCAGGTTTATGGATTTGTAGACATTTTTAATAGCAGTGAAGTAATACACATGTAATGGAATGAAGCTATTGAGTGTTTAATGGTAAATGCTGGTGGATTGTATTTTAAGACTAAGGAAACTTAAATTTAAGAAAAATGCAATTACCAACATTATAGGAATTACTGTTACTCCTTTGAGACTCATCTTCAGGGTTTGAACTTGTTTTTCTGTATAAATGATTTATTTGATTCCAAGTATATCCAAGTATTCTTTAATTGTTTATTGAATTGCTAGTTTGTGCAGTCTATACTTAACTGCCATAAGCATTTAAAAAAAAATCTATTGGTATGTTTACTAGAGGAAATGTTTGAAGAAATTGAAGAGGATTTTTGGTTTTGGTGGTTTTATTTTTTTTCAAAACCAGGAGGAACCACTATTCCAGTTATTTCTTGAATTGAATCATAGAATAGAATCACAAAATGGTTTGGATTGGAAGGGACCTTTAAAGGTCTACTAGTCCACTCCTCCTGCCGTGAGCAGGGACATCTTCAACTACATCAGGTTGCTCAGTGTTCTGTCCAACCTGACCTTGAATGTTTCCAGGGATGGGGCATCTACCACCTCTGTGGGTGACCCATGCCAGTGTTTCACCACCCTCATCATAAGAAACTTCCTGTTGGTTACTTTCAAAATAGTAATTCTCTTTTCCTCAGTGTCTCAATACTTGCTCAGCGTAAATTCTTTTTACCAAGTGTCTGGCACTTGCTCTAACTCTTGTCTACTACTTTCTTTTTCTACCACACGGAGGAAAACCTAACAGCATAATATTCCTTTCTGACTTGAGATGACAGGACAGCTGGAGATCAGCTTAAAACAGATGACAAGCAGAGAAGACGTTTTCTTTTCGTTGCTAGTGCTAGCTAAGAAGTTTTTATTCTACCTCTTTCTCATCACAGGGTCAATTTCAAATAGGCTTTCTTTTTCTTTCTGAAAAATGTTTGTTGTCTTACTTGAAATGTTTGCTAAATATTAGGCAGAGAAGGACTTCCAAGAATGTGCAGGGGTATGTTGCCAGGTGTGGACCTCAGTGCTGGTTTTTTGTGCTGTAGAAAGTTGCAGTTTTTTGCCAAATGCAGTCCTCTGCTACCCCAGGAAGATGGGAGCTTGGGACTCAAGGAAACTCTTTGCACTGGATGTTTACTGCTTTACAAACAGTCAGGAAAACATCACGTGAAGACCTCAGGATGTTGCTGTTTACACATTCACAGGGAGAACCAGTGGTGCTTCTACCAGGAGACCATCCACCTTTGTTCAGAAAGGATGCTAAGGCAAACCCTTATTAGTTCCTAAGGTTTCTTAGGTGCCAATTAGCAAATGTTATCTCCCCTCAGTTCTTCCAGGGTTTTCGAGGAAGTTTCTGATGTCAGGGCTTTCACATGACACTTCCTGGAGAGTCTAGAATACATGTGAATTTATTAGAGGAGGCTCGGAGCAGCAGGTCCTTTAATGACTGAGAGCTGCTGAAAGCAAGGCCTAAAAATAGGAGAAAACATAAAATCTGTCGCTTGGCAAAAGAATGTCACGCTGATGTCTTTAACCTTTTTTTGATGTTTCCAGTAGATACTACTGTATTTTGACTCCATGTTAATAACATCACTGATTTCCAGCTTCTGCAGGAAGGGACTTCACTGGTAGCTTTTGTAGTGAATTTTATTCTTGCTTACAACAAAAAAATAACAACAGGACCTTAAGGAAGATCTTTATGCAGAATATTGAATTTGAAATTACTTTTTTTTTCTTCCCTAGCTGCAGTGACTCGATGGCTGACATGGATCATCAGAATTTCTTGATTTCAGTCTTTCTTCTTCTGATAGGAAGGTTAAAATAATGCTGCTTTCTAGAATATCAGGGAGAAGGAACCTTAGCAACTGTAAAAGCTTTAGAATTGTGAACTCTTTAAATAGCTTTCATAATTTGGGAACTGAAATTACTTTCTAAATTTATAAGGAAATCAGTCTAGCTGTTGAAAGAGCACTTGAGTATCTAATAGAAATGTGTTCGGATTTGGAATTATTATCCACTTGTGTCAGTTTTGGAGTGTTTTAAACACAGTTTTTGCGTTGTTGTGTATACTGAAAAAATTGCAAGTAAGAATTGTGGAAAACTATGATGCCCTTATTCCCAAGAGAAACTAAAAAGGGAACATCTCATTTCTGAAGCACAAGAGAATTTAGCCACAAAACTGTAGAGAATATATGATTATTTGTATTCAGTTGTATTCATCCAGACCAAAGTGCATGCTTAAAAAACACATGCAAAAATCGGAAAAGCTTTGCAGTTTGGTGACATTGGAAAGTTTAAAACTGTGGAATGTTGGCTGAAAAACGGAGCCGTTAATAATGGTATACCAAGACAGTTCTTTTGCCGAAGGAATTGCATTTCCAAAAGAGAAATGTTATGCAAATACATGTATGTAGTAGTATGAAGATTGCACTAAACATTTTTCGGAGCAAGAAATCTCAATGAAAGGAATAAAGCTGGTGTCCACGTGCAGCTCAGGCTCTGAGAGGCTGGAGCTCTGAGGGAAATGCTGAGTTCCTGCAATGTTGGCTTACAGTAATGGCAATATATTAAAAGATGGAGTTTTAGCCATTTCTTGTTACTTTTGTGTCACTTAAAAATTTAAGGAGAATGTTATTAGATAGCCTGGAGGTTAATCCTTGGATTATTCCCATGGAAAATGATACGTAGTTTTTTTGAGGGCTGAAGAGCTACCTGTCACTTCCTATTAGAAGCTTATTACTTAAGATTTCCGGGCCCTGTCTTAAAGAACATAATAACAGTTACATAGAAATTGGATGAAATAATGGTTAAGATTAAAACAGGCTGTGGTAATATTGCCTAACCTCTACAAGAAAATTGTGTTGGGCTGCTTCCCAGATTTATTTAAATTTGTCAAACTAATGGGTAATGGAGAAGTTGGTGGGGACTCAGGACATAGATTTTTACAGCATTGTTACCAGACCTTTAGAGCATCTAAATTTTCCAGAAGTAAAAAGCAAAGTGCTCTAATGAATTAATAAAGGCCACGGTAGGTAAGTGGATAGTAGCTCTGGTGGATTTTTTTCCCTCACCTCAAGACTGGAGAGACAAGACTGAGGAACTTGAGAAACCTAAGCAAATTAGATGAATGGGCAAGGTAAATGAAACTTAGCATTTCTACAGATCATGTCAGCAGCTTCTACATATTAGATTAACAGGAATTTAGTTGATTTAAGGTTCCACAGCTGTTTATAAAATGCAATGAGGCCATTAAAGTGTCTTCTGATCATCAGTCGAAATGAAGGGACGAATTATAGCTATTTGAAATACTTAACTCTAAAAGCTACCTGTATTTTCTTGTATTGGCAATGTAGGGACTTAGTTATTCCAGTCTAAAATAATATAGAGCCCTGAAGCATTTGACTGTTGTGAACAGGAGCGGCTTTGTCTCATGGATGTTTAAACCAATTATTGAAAAAATTTGAACATGGTTTGAGGTGTCAATTTAAACATGCTAGTGCATTTCATTTATCTCAAAAATCTTTTAAAGGCTTGGTGGTAAGTGAAATAGTCACCACCATAAGGGGTGGTGTTGAATCATAACTGTGTTATGTAGTGACTGTTATGTCAGGTGGAAAACAACTACAGATTTGTAACTTTCAGGCAGAATAGTCAATATTTGGCATTTGTACGGATATACAGCTATGCCCCAGTCCTTTCTGGTGACAATCATAGCATCACTGAGGTTGGAAAAGACCTTTAAGATCATCAGGTCAAACCATTAACCCAGGGCTGCCAAGCCCACCATTAAACCATGTCCTGAAGCGTTGCATCTGCATGTTTCTTCAACATTTCCAGGGATGGTGACCCCACCACCCCTCTCGGCAGCCTGTCCCAGTGTTCCGCAGCCCTTTCAGTGAATAAATGTTCCCTCACACCCAACCTAAACTTCTGTGGCTCAACTTGAGGCCATTTCCCCTTGTCCTGTCGCTCGTTCCCTGGGAGAAGGGACCGACCCCCCGTGCCCACAGCCCCTGTCAGGCAGCTGCAGGGAGCGATCAGGGCCCCCCTGAGCCACCCCCTCTCCAGGCTGACCCCCCCCCCAGTGCCCCCAGCCCCCCCATCAGCCTTGTGCCCCAGCCGCTTCCCCAGCCCCCAGCCCAGCTCTGGACACGCTCCAGCCCCTCCGCATCCCCCCTGACTCGAGGGCCCCAAAGCTGCACCCAGGGCTCCAAGTGCTGCTGGGTAAGCTTAGATGGAGCAAGCATTGTGACATGAAATAGTGTGGATGTCATCTATGTTATGTTGCCCTCTCCCTTATGCTGCTGTTCATCTTTCTGTCATCCCCATCTGTGAGCTCTTACACTGCCTGGAAGACCATTTGCTTTAACTTTGAAGCAAAAAGAAAGCAGCCCTTTAGCATGGTCCTCTGACATTTTTATCATTCAGAAACTTACAGATTTGCTAAAGTAGGTCTAGATATTAAGTAATTTAACGTGCTACTGTTAAATGTAACCTTGTAATCTGAGCTGAAAAAATGCTTCTGTAAGACGACATTAGTAAGGGTAATGTCAGCAGTGCCTTAAGTTTGCCAAGGCTTTTGGAGTCAAATGTCAAATCTGTTGCTTTGAACCAGGGCAGTGTCACTGCTAATGAGTTTCCAATGTGGAAATTTTTATGTTCCGATCTCTTAAGTTTAAATGCAAGACATTGCTTAAAAACAATTTATCAGTAGATAGCTTTATTCTGCTTATATCTGGAAACTATTTTAATACAGGTTATACAAGGTGAAACCAGATCCAGATGTTTGAAGATACCAACTTGAGTGCAAGCAGTGCCATCTTTTTTGTTTTGTTTTTAAATTCTTGTGTGGTCCTGCTTTTTGTATTGCATCCAGTCCTAAGCATTCAGCCAGGTTGCTGCTGCTTCAACAGGTTCTGAACACCAACGAGAGGCACTGCTGGGATCTTGGTGGGACTTTTGAAATTAATCTCTGCTCAGACTAGATGTGAATTTAGGATCAGGTGGCCTTTCGTACAATAACATATCTGAATTGAGACTATTTTGAGTATATACGACAGATTTTCTATTTTAGGATGAAAAAGTGTGAACACTTGGTGCCAGCCTAGTAACTCCTTCACAAGTACCCACGATCTGTACCCCCAACCACGACCTTCCTGTTCACGTGCTCTTGCATTCTGAAGCCTGTTCTATCTTGGCAAAAGAATAGAAAAACACAACACAAACCTATTCAATATTCCATTCATTGAACAATGTCTCTTCAGTGCACTGGATGAGTCAGAGGTCTTGTTGAAAAAATAAATGTGGTCATGTAGATTTTTCCCAGTACTTGCATGCAAGGGACTACATTGGATTTTACGGACAAGCTTAAGTCTGGTATTTTTGAACTCCTGTATTTGTCTATAACTTTTATGTTTGTCTAAACTTGTGTTTTGGGCAGTCAGACTTTGTGTGTACTACTGGGTAGCACTGCATACAAGGGGGTTTTTTGTACTGGGCTTCATGGCTAAAGCATTGAATAAGTGAACTTTCTAAAGTTCATAGGTGAGTACTGTTCTAAAGGGGTTGCTTGCAATCTCTTTATTAAAATAAAGAGATTCCAAGTGATTAAGTGATTAGTAATCATTTAATGGCAGTCACTGTTGAGGAGCTGTGGGGAAAACTGGTAGTAATGGAAGAGCTTGAGGAAAACCTAACTGTTTGCTGTTAAGCTGAGTAACTTTGGCATTTCACCAGTGGTCCTCACCATGGCTGAGGACAGCATAGTCCCTTGCTGCTTGTTATTTCGTCTTGTCCTCTGGGCCGTGGGATGCTATCCCATATGCTAACTGTGGGACTCAACAGGCCTTTCTATGAGCTGATTCAGATCATTCGTTTAGAAGAAAACTAATTCTTCCCACCCATCCCACTTGGCTTTCGTACCATTTTGCTTCCTGGGTTAGCATCACTCGGGTTTTGGAGGGGTCTGAGAGCTGGAGGTGGTGCAGAGCTGTGGCAGAAGTGGTTGTTTCAGGTACACTGAAGGGGAGCAGGTCTGTCTCTTCCAGCTGCAATCCTGCCTTGTGTAGCCGCACCCTTTGCCTGCTTGCCAGGGTGAAAAATAGTTATGCTGCCGCACCTCTCCTCAGCCACCCTCTTAATGAACTGAAACAATTTTCAGCACATTTAAATGTTCTTTCAAAAACACTTGTATTAATAACAGCACCAAACATGCACACCAAATTTGATGTGAGCTCTAGATAAAGCTGTATGGTTTAGATATGGGCAAGATGCAAAAGAAGATGGAGAGAGCACGAGTGTGAGAGAAGAAAAAGGAAAACCTCCTGAATGAGTTGCCTGGCTTTGACACTCACAGGTATTCTAGTACACTCACGTTTTTTGTGTACTTTGTTGATATTTCCTTGTATGGAGATGTCGAAAAGTGAAAATGAGGACCTAGTTCCCCTGCAGGAACTAGGGAGACCTAGCAGCTTGCCGGTGTCAAACAAAGAGCTGCTTCAGTTCACAAACTGAACAGAAAACTTGTCTGGCACAAAGTGAATGGGTCTGGCTGTTTGTTACCTTGCCAGGTTAGCGATTTGATTGAGCATATTTTGTGATCACATGAGCTCTATGGCTGCCCTGTGGGAGGGTGCAGTGGGTGGGAGTTATAAGCAGGGCCACATCTTTCAGCAGCAGCAAGTTATGAAATTAGCCTAGGTGTGTTGTGTGACCAGACTTGGAGAAATTAATCTGTTTTCTTTAGTCTTATTTCCGTTGCTATATCCTTTGGCCTTGGCTTGGGAGCTTAGGTACCTACTAACCTGTCCTCTTCTGTTATTTATCTGCTGACTTCGAGGATCTCCACCTGCCTCTTGCTACTGTTGAAACTGCAAGTGTATCTTGAGAAGAGGCGTACAATGTTTTGAGACACAGTTTTGCAATGCAGACATTGCATTGGTGTCCCGCTGATCAACAGCAGGTGAGTGCTCTCCTCCCTCTGACCTGAAGCCAGACCTCCTCTGTGAGGCTTGTATTGGTGGCTCAGCAGGAAGAAGGCATTGTGGTTTAGAAAAAACAACTCTCTGTATTGTCAGATCTTGCTTAAGTGGTCATCATTCTCTCCAACCTGATTTGGAAAGAACTGTTTCCAGACTCAAGAAAGCAAGAAACTGTCCATCAAGAAACCAGAGGCTTAATTTGGCAGGTTGTAATAGCTAGAGCAATTTTATTTTGCGTAACTGGAGGCAGGTGAGATGATAATGCTACAAACACTAGAAGAAACGATGAGGTGGTATTATCTATAGTTAAAAATGTAAAGTCCCAGGTTCAAAGCACAGAAACATAAAAAGGTCCTTACAGTGTGACCTACTCGTACTGAAAGAATAACTATATTAAGGACAAAGGAATCCTAAGAAATATTGGAGCATAATTGTATTGAAATCCCATGTTTCTCAAATAATTTGGGAAAGGCAGAAGTACTCAAAGGAATTCCCTTTTGAGTAGGAATTCAAATTCAAATTGAGCACAGGGAAGGGATAGCAGATGCTGTATGCCTTTTTTCAGCTGTAATTGAGAATGTTAAGCCTTGTCCATTGGAGTGAGAAAACTGTAAATCAGTAGCTAAGGGCAGTTTACATGCAGGAGCCCTTGAAAAAGGAGGGAAGAGGCTAGTGGAGAAGACCTTTGGACTGTTGGAGTGCCTTACCTCCAAAGAGATTATCTGAAAGATGGAGCCAGGCACTTCAGAGAAGTACATGCAGGGTGAATGAGAGACAGTGGGCTTAAAATGAAGCAGGAGAGATTTGGCTTGATATAAAGAAAAGGATTAGTATTGGCCTTTCTACCATGAGAGTGATCAGAATTCCCAGCGAGGTTGTGCAGTCTCTTTCCAGTTTTCAAAATCTAACTGTGTAAACACCTGAGCCAACCCGTCTGACCTCTTAATTTTCCTGCTTTTAGCAGATCAGGCTAGAGACCTCCTGAGGTCCCTTCCAGCCTGAATTACTCTCAGATTCTATGTTAATTTTTCAGCAGTGCTAGAAGGAGTGGGAAGGGAGGAATTATTTCATGAAAGTTTAGCTTGAGAGGTGGAGGAAAAAGACTTGGGAAGCTTACAAGGACCCCTCCCCAGCAGTGAGGGAACTGTTAAATGGGTGATTTGGAAGGAACTGGGATGCATTGGGTAACACAGGCAGCTAGCAGATTTCAGAGTTTGCACTGAGAAATAATTTTCAGGGTGATAGTGCTGATGTAGTTCTTGCTGACATTCACTTAAATATATCAAGGTCTTAGAAGACTGTGGGATTAACAGAGAAAAGAAGGAACTGTTACACGGGCTGAAGTAGACTATAATCAGTAAACAAAGATAAGCATACCAGTTTATTGTGGGTGTCCCTTCCACCTCCCATCTCCTGCCCCATTTTGATTTCCTAGCTAATTGAGTTGCCAGTCCATTCCTTACTCTTCTTACGTTATTTTTTGTTTTTGCAATTTAATGCACTCATCTGCAGCTTCTAAAAGGGGATTAGATTCTGCCGAATACATTTCTTTAATAAAAGAATGGCTCAAATCAGAGAAAAAACACGGAGTAGTTCACTGGAATCAGCCTTTGCACACCGTATGAATAGCAAATATTTGTTCAGCTATGGTCAAGCAGCTGGTCAGATTGATGAGGTAAATTGCCTGGAGTCGCAGTATTCTTTGCCTTGTTTTTCCAAAGTGTGTGCATTAGAAGATCTGAATTATAAAATAAAGGTAAAAAAAATACTTTCTATTTTATTAATGCAAAGGCCGGGCTATACATGTTGTTAAATTAAAGAACAATGTTACCAGAGGTGTTAAAATAAAAATCACTTATTTGCTGGAACAAAAAACAAAACCAAAAAAATGCCTGACCTGCTCTTCATGTTACCTTTCTAAAATTACCAAGTGAGTGTTGGGTTTCGGTTAGTCCCAAGTAAGGAGGTAGGTCTTCACTGAATAACTAAGATGGAATTTAGCAGTCAAGCCCATGGCAGTGCTTCAGGATATGGTGGGGTGAAATGATGGCTATAAAACCTTATTGGGCTAATTCATTCCAACAAAGCCCTCAGCGCTGTTTGGGGAGGATTGCTGACCCCTTTTGCTGGCTCTCCTGGTCATCTCGAAGTAAACTGTCTGAAAGCAAATAAGGCAGGAAAAAAGTTTTTTTTCAGCAGGTGGTGTGGTCAGTGTGTGCTACGTTTTGAGTAGTGGTGCAGTCCTACTCAGTGGCTTATCCACAGAAGGAGATTTAAAAATTATTTCAGAAATGAAAGAAATGGACTTCTGAAAAGACAAGACAAAAAGTGTGCATAGCTGAGGAACTTTCTGAGGAAATATGAATTGGCAGCCAAATAAATTTTTTTTCTAAGCTTTTTTCCTCAGTTTTTGAATATTTAGCTTACCATACAAAAGAATGTTACAGAGGGTGTGTGTGATACATTTGACAGCAGATATATTTTGGTAATATTAAATGGGTTTAACAGATTCAGCAATGTTTTTTCTGCTACTGAATTGATGGTGACACTCATCGGAAAGGAGATTTACTGCTTGTTGTGTTTTAACCCCAGCTGGTAATTAAGTACCACGCAGCCGCTCGCTCACTCCCCCCTCACCCCAAGGGATGGGGAGGAGAGCTGGAAAGGAATGTAAAACTCGAGGGTTGAGATAAGAACAATTTAATAAATGAAATAGAATAAAAATGAAAGAACAATAATAACAATCATGACAATAACAGTTATAATGAAAAGGGGAAGGGAAAGAATAAAATCCAGAGGGAAAGGAAGAAGGGAACACGTGGTGCACAACTGCTCACCGCCCGCTGACCATCCCCGAGCAATGATCTGCCCACCCTGGCCAACCCCCCAGGTATGTATACCAGGCATGGCATCCCATGGTATGGGATACTGCTTTGGCTAGTTCGAGTCAGCTGACCTGGCTGTGTCCCCTCCCAGTTCCTTGTGTCCCTCCAGCCTTTTCACTAACAAGGCCTGAGGAACTGGAAAGTCTCACATCAAAGCCAAAACACAGCACAGTACTAGTTCCTAAGAAGATGATTAGCTCCATCCCAGCTGAAACCAGGATATTGCTCTAGTGGTGTTCCCAGATTCCCTTTTACCAGTTGCTTTGAACCTCTTCTAGACCGTTGTTACTTTAGTAACTAAGGGTGTTTTACTGCAAAAGACACATTGCAGCCTTTGATTATGGGTATCACCACATATGAAATTCTGGAAACATTTTGTTTTGTTGCTGGAGTTGTTTCACTTTTTCTTCCTAACATACTTTGTCCTTCTTTAGCTGCCAATTAAAAAATATTGTATTCAATACTTAATAAAAGTGATGTGTTTCACTACTTTGGTTTTAACAAATTTTATTTTATAGCAGATACTGCTCATTATTCACTGCCTCAGCAGCAGCATGGTATCAGTGTGTTACGTTCAACCTCAAACAGGGTGCTGGTTGTAGGCTTGAGCATCTAAGGCTACAGACACTAAACCTGGCTTTTCTTTGGCTCTTACTAATAAGGTAAATGAGGAAAAGGCACGCTTGCCAGGAATGACAACATTTTGGTCTTGCTGTTCCAGGAGAGCTCCCAGTTCATCAGCAAACAGGCATTTGTATGTTTTTCTAAGGAAGATTTGTCCCATTAAGGATATGAAAATTTGGAAAGTAATCAACATTTTCCTTTTGAGGAACTAATTTTCCTAGCATCAGCAGCAAGCTGATGGCTCCTGTCTGATCATTAAGTAGGAATGACTGAGCTGAGCATCAGGGGAGGTATGCAGGAGTGAAGTAGTCTGCTTGCCCATAACCAGCACTGATGGGAGGCTGGGGTGGGGTGGGATGGTCCTTGATGACGGCCTTCTACACAGAAAGCTGGCGTGAGAAGTTTGGTTTAATTTTTGTGAGTGCTCACAGTTGCTGGCTTTGAACAGATACATGATGTGATAAGACAAGAGGAAATGGCCTGAAGTTGCACCAGGGAAGGTTTAGATTGGATATTGGGAAAAAAGTCTTCACTCAAAGGGTGGTAAAGCATTGGAACAGGCTGCCCAGGGAGGTGGTAAAGTCACCTTCCCTGGAGGGGTTTGAAAGACATGTATATGCAGCGTTTAGGGACAGGGTTCAGTGGTGGGCTTGGCAGTCCTGGGTTAACAGTTGGACTTGATGATCTTAAAGGTCTTTTCCAACTTAAACAATGGTATGATTCTATAACCTTGACTAGTAAAGCATGGCTTTTGTGAATAATCAAGAAAAGCCTTAATAAACCATGTTCTTGAACTTTTGCTTTAATCCAGGATTTGAATACTTCATTTGCTGATCATTTATAGGCTGCTAACCTCAGCTAGACACTTAATAAGTAATGTTGCAACTAGAAGTAAATATAAATATATGTAGTCGTCATGGGGGCCCTTACTGGAGCTTCCCAAGCTTGTAAGCACTGAAGCGTTCTGGTTCTAATAGGGATTGATGGGTTTTTTCTCCTGCCATGAGAGGTTGTTTGTGTGCACCAGCTGGCTTGCTTTTCTGCATGCTTCTGTGAATAATTCAGCTGGTTTCTTTTTTCAGCTTAGTTTATAATTTTGTAGTTCAGCCAGGATCTCTGAATCACTTAATCTGTGTCTTTGTGATCGCATCAGATGATTTATGTGGATCCAATATAAAGTCTTTTAGGGAAGCCTAATTTCCTAGTAAAATTATATTGTATTATGTTATTGTGTAGCTTTACCATGGATACTGATTAAGATTTTTTTAAAAAATACATACTACCTTTTTATTTTAAAATGTCAGTGTGTGCATTCATAATAAAACTTGGCCCGGTAGCCAGTCCCACCCCACCCCAGTTATTTCAAGATCAATGTTAAATGCCTTTTTGCCTTTCTTTCCTCTAAAAGCATGGTTTGACAATACATGTGAGGGTGTGGTGATAATGTGTCAGGAAACTAATCAAACATAACCCTGAGACCTAGAAATCCATTGAAGAAGTTTCATAGTTTACAAATTGAAATAACTTGTGTATGGTCTAGGTACTTCAGGTTACAGGACTTCCGTTTGTACGTTTTGAATGCACTGTGAATTTTGAATGCTGTGCTGTGCTGTTCTCTGTGTGTTTTGGGATTTTCTGGTAGGTCTTTAAAAGATTTTCAGGGTGTAATTAATGCATTGGATCTGCCTGTAGTCATGGATTTCTGAATCGGGCTGCTTCGGTCTTTCGTATTGTACAATATGCCTAAATGACATCCTTGCTGTGAACTGTTGGGCTTTGTGGTTGCTGCCAAAGTGCTAATAAGAGCTTTTTTTCAACTAGTAGATATGAGGTGCTCAGTTGCTTGTAAAACATGTGCAGCTGATTTTGTAACTTGGGTATTCGTGGAGAGAAAAAAAAAAATAGCAATGTCACTGACATCCGAAAGGTGTACTATAAAAATAAGGCTTCATACAAGATGTAAAAGTTTAATAGTCTGAAGTGTCTTCATCTTGCTCATTAATCACAGTGCCTTATGTAATGAGTGTGTAGAGGACGTGAAAAGAAAAAAAATGGCTCTTTGGATCACAAAGGGGGTTACAACTTAACAGCTTCAAACAGCATTAAATGGTGCATATGTCCTCTTTTATTTTTCACACAGACATCTGTCAAGGCGGGATGATTTCATGATATCAGGCATTTATTGCCAAGTTAAATATGAATTTTGTTTTGTGACTGGTTGTCTTAACTGAATTATACAGAGAAAATTCTATCTAACCAGTAATTTTCTTCTATTAGCAATGTTACTAGAGAGGACTGCATATTAAAGTTGTTGCAAAAAGCACTATAGAAGGGTGGGTTTTTTTCTTTATGGTCCCCCATTTCTATATCTGGTTGTTTCTAGATTTGCATCTTTGGGGTCAGTTTTCAGTGAGTCTTTTGAGGTAACCACAGAATAGAATGTGGTCTGAGGCTGCTCCGGAATGTTACAGAAATAGAAACTGTCAATGCAACCAAGTGAAGGGAAGAGAAGCATCTTTGTACCTAGCAGCAACTCATCTTCCCCCTCCTTCCCCATTGCATGCTCTAGGCTAAAATGACTTGGTTCAGACAATTATTTCTGGCCTAATTCATTATAATGGTTGATTACTACATGCCAGGCATAATTATTCTGCTTTAATATTGTATCCCTGATGCATCGAGGAGGTGACAAGCAAAACGTCTGAATTTTTTCATCTCTGCAGTACACTGAAATTTTGGTTATTTTGAAATGCCATTTTCTTAATAGTGTTGAAAAGGGGAACACATTGCATGCATACAGAATCCTTTCAAAAGCTTTTCATGTCTGTATTTTACCAAAATAATTTTTCATCTGTGTCAGGAAAATATTTTTTAAGCTCAGAATTTAAAAGATACTGTTCATTGATCTGCCACTCCTAGTCTGTTTTTTTTTTCACCTTCATTTGTTGGCTTTTGTGGGAAGCAGACAGTACATTCCCAATTTACCAGATGATTTCCACCAGTCTTCCCCATGTGTATAGCTTTCCTCAGCTTGTTAAAGGGGATGGCAACACTTATGATTTACATAATAATGAGATATGAAAGCTATATCTGGTTCAAAAAATTTTGTTCATAACCTCTGGGTGAAGATTCTAATCAACTTTAGAGAACATATCAATTAAGTGTTTCAAAAACAGTTTCCATGCTTACAAGTCTGCAGGGTGTATTGTATTTTGAAGCTTGTATCTGCTGTGGAAATACAAAGTGTAATTTAATACAAGCTTAATGAAGACGGTTCTTCATTTGTCTTCCTGGTGCAACGGTAGATAAAAGTATGTTTCACTGAAAGGAAACATCTCAACTTACATAAAACAGGACTAGTTTCTAAATCACGGTAAGAGTAGGAGCCAGGGTCAGACTGGTACACCCACAGATGTTTGTACAGGCAGCATCTGCCAGTCTGTTCCTGTATTCTACAGAGAGCCCTTATGGGCTAGAAGGGAGGTGGTAGAGTTTGAGCTTCTCCTGTCTCCCTGTGGAGTGAGCTTAAGGATTTACTGAAGCAGTGTAAGAACAATTAATTAATTGGGCTAACTGAGCCTGGAAACTTGCCAGGTTGCTTTTGTGATGCAATTATTTAACCTTCTTTTACTCTGTCAAATGCTGACTCCTGGCAGATGAAGCAAATAATGGCTTAAAGCCAGGCAGCTCATGATTTAAAAAGGAGCATTTCTCTTGCCTTTCAACATACACGTGCAGTTTACAAGTGTGGATTTGTGCAGAACAGAATAACCTGGAATGCACACTTTTCTCATCCTGACTGTAATGCATACTTCATTCACCTTGACTTTTTTTTTAGTTTGTAAAATTTTAAAGTGCCACCTTTGTCTACCAACTGCTTTGAAACATTGAGGTGACAAGTATGTATATAAATGTGTCAGAATGTAATTTTTAAATTCTAACATACTTGGCATTGTTTTGCCAATAGCAAAACTGCTGATGAGTGAATCAGACTAAGTTTAGGCCAAGAGAAAGCATGCTAAGGCAATTAATGGTGATAGTCCCATTATGTAAATGTGCACAAAGTGGAAAACTTGGTCTACTACTAACACATTGATAAAAATTACTTCCCTTTCTATCATTAAGATACATGCAATTAGCTAGTCAGTATTTGTCTAGTTTCTAGAATTTGATGTTTCAGTGCTTTCATTGTATATGCGAAGGTTTAATGAAACTGTATATTTAAGTAGTTGTGTATCTCCACGTAACTATTTTTACATGCAGACAGGTTTTGTACTTCGGTAACTTAAATTCTGTCAAAGGGAGGAAAGTCCTGCAGCAAATGAAGAATTACCAGTAACAGATTTTCGGTAAAGTTGTGCTAAACTTCTAATACTGCTTAAAAGCCATCTTGATGCTCTTGGGATGTTTAAAATAGGATCTTTGAAATAGAATTTCTTACAGGTTAGGCAAATGTGTCACCATATAGAATGATCAGATGTCACTTATTTCCATTTTAAACATATTCGTATAATACGAAAGATTATAATCAAGATATTTTCACACTTCACTTAGCTCATCGTATGCAAACTAGAGTAAGGCATCAATGGATAGCCCTGACTTTAGAAAATAGCAGTGATTTGGGATAAAGGACTGCTGTTTGACTGTTTTGCAAACTTAACATCTGTAAGGAAGTGTTGTTCTTTTCTGGATATTTAAAGATAAAGCTTCACCTGCTTGTCAGGTGACTGATTTTCCATTTGTTTCAAAGACGACATGAACATAAGCTTAGCTGTGGCTGAAATACTGTGCTATAGAATGAGTCTTGGAATGAAGGTATGTTGTGTAGAGGAGAAAAAAAAGGGACTTTTTACTAGAAATTGCATGCCAGAATGGACTTCAGGTTACATGAAAAGTTAGAAGTGCTTCTTTATAGCTGTGATTGCAAAGCATGGGTTTTATAGAAGAGCAAACAATTGCAAACAGATGTACTTACCGTGATTAACAAAAAAACCCACCCCAAACTGCTCAGTTTAGCAGTCTAACTAATCTTTATAGAGTAACTTATTTCAGTATAAAGTTCAGTTAATGATGAAAATACAGCTTGTAATACAATTTTAGAAAAAGAATCAAAGGTTAAGATTGGAATGGGAAAAATATGAGTAACTAAAAATGTAGAACCAAGAATACTTAATAGACTGCTTATTTACAGACAGTTGTGAGGTGTCCTGCTGGTTCATCAAAACACTGCTGGTAATTTAGCTACTAGGGAAGAAAGAATCCGATGCTAAACTTTTCCACTATTTCTGCAGTTTGTCTTTAAGCATTTGTATGTTGAACTTTGGTTCATCTTCAGGGACTTTCTTTCCTCAGGGACATATTTCAACCCTAACTATGTGTAACTGTCAGAATCCATGTTCATATGAGATATGTCTGCAGACTTGGACAGTTATGCTACATTCATCTTCAAAAAAGAAAATGCTAGGCTTTCGAAACACCCTCATAATATTTGGCTTTGGGATGTTAATTTCAGTTAAGCGGCGACCTTGGCAAGCATTTTTATGGTTTGGTCTTTGGTTTGGTATCTGGTATTAATAGGAGGCCAACTGTTTGGGAAGATTCTGACCTTGCCTTTTTGCCAGCTTTTCAGTGCCACAGCACGAAGATGCCCTGCAATGTACGGCCCTGCCTGCTGAGGCTGTTCAGCACCCAGGAGAGCTGCTGCTCCTCTTCCTCCTCCTCTTCCTCAAGGCCCTGTTTGTGACCACCAGTTTAGGCATAAATATAACCATCCTACTGTACTTCAGCACCGCGCCCTATTTTTTCCTCAGGATATCAGCAACCAGTATTGGCTACCAGGGTGCTGTAACAAATGGCATACCTTGGAGTTTGAAAGTTGGGTAACAAGGGATGTGTGACATTGCTTGCATCATATATGACTGAGAATATAGATTTGATATAGAATAATAACTCGGCATTCATTTCAGGAATTGCATGTGGCTACGGCTATGCATCTCACCCTTGAGGAAGAGCTTTATCCTGCTGTCTCTCCATAGTCAATCTTCTACATGTTTTTTACTGTTAGCAAGGGCTTTCTGAAGCCTGCTGATCTACTGTAAATGCATCTTGCTGGAAAGGTAAATGTTGTGTTCATAGGAGTGTGGATTTTTTTTCTTCACACTGTTTACTGCAGTTCTTAGAGCTACATTTGAGACAGCAGCATCCTTGAGTTTTTTGTAACAGGAATTGTTGTTCAGATGTTTTTTTCATCCTTATTACAGATTAGATGTACCAGTTAGTAGATATTACTTGCCTGTATTGGTTTTGAGCCTTTGAGTAGTAAGCATCCTTAAGGAACTTTGTCCCTCTTGATATTGGATATGATTTCTCATTGGCACGGTGTGAGGCTGTATCAAGAATGCTTAAGCTTGCAATGCACGTGCATGATATGACTCAGAAGCTCATGTTCTCTGCAGTCTTCATGCTGTAACAGCTGTAGTTTCAGAGCTTTGCCCTGTTAGCATGGGAGACGAACCATCCGTTGATGGTTTTGTTGTCGTCAGTCTTTGTATTGGTGGCGTCTCTTTTCTCTTCCTGTGTGCTTTCACTACCAGCAATTTCCTCAGGACTGGTTGGCACATTTACTTGGAGGACAGATAGCATGAGAAACTGAGCCATTTCTTCTGCTGGCTGCGTGGTTCAATGTTCCTCAGCACCATCTTTTGATTCCCCAGCTGTTACACCAAGTGTTACTGGTTTTCCTTATTGTTATGTGTCATCATAGTTCTTAAAAATGCCTTGATTATTTTTGTTTCATAGTGGACAAAAATCACAGATGTCAGAGTAATTATTTCTTTTGCTATTTTTTGTTGTTTCTGACTTGTAGTTTCTTGACATCTTATAGTGATGCAGTGTTCCTTTTATAATTCTTCTAGGATGATGCAAAATAAAGCTTGGCAAGTTGTTTCACTTAACAAAAACATTGACCAGGCATGTCTAAAGGGTGGAATTAGTAATGATGCCTGCTGAATTGATTCTTCCAACTCCACTAACCCTTCAAAATTCATTGACAGGCTGTCCCCAGAAGCTCTGCAGATTTACTTTAAATTTTTCCATGGGTGACTTTTGAGTTATGTTTTAGGCTGGCAACTTGCCGCCTCCTCAAACCATCCAAGAATCACCTCTTTAGGGAGAAGCCAGTGTTCACACCCTTGACTTTTACTTTATACTGAAGGAGCTGGCGGAAGTTTCTGCAGTGATCTGTTGATATATCTGAGATTGTGATTGTGTTTGCCAGTGGCTAAACACTGGAATCCTTAAGGGTTTCATCTTGCAGATCTAACATGTCTTACTCTTTTCGTCCATGTTTAATGCACAGTTATTCATTTAGAAATGTTCCTGTTCTTGACCTCTGCAGATTCACAGCCAGGAGCCATTTCCTTACTTTAGCAAGTACTAGGCTCTCACAGAGTGTGGTACACACAGTCACCTTGTAGAGAGCGTTTGCATGACAGACTCTTGAGACCTTCTGCCAGCACAGTGTGGTGCATGGTTTCCTACAGCTGCTCCCAGTGATAATTTAAGTGCATACTACTGATAGGACTGGAGAAGTTGCTGCCTTCATAGAAAGCTCACCTTTCCATGAGCTGTTCAGTGTTTGTCTGTGTCTCGCTCATCTTCCCTCCTCCGCCAGAAGCCTCCAAGGACTCGTCAGCGTAGGGATACAAAGCTACGAAGGAGCTGGACCAGCACTGGATGTGCTCTGCCCTGTATGTTCATGCACTGAGGAGAAGAGGCTGCTGCACTTCGGAGTGTCCTTTTCTGGTGGTGATGAAGGAAATAATGTTCTCGGTTAGGCACGTTGTGTTTATTTATGAACTACATAGCTCACATATGACCAATTCCTACTTAAAAAAAGCCTTTGCTAAGCACTGTCATCCAATGGGCAGAGCTACAGTAAAATACTTGAGATTACAAAGTCAGGATTTTGCGGTGCCATGAGGCACGGCAGCTGTATCGAGGCAGTAAAACATGGGCTTGTTTCCTTTTCATGTGGTTTTGAAGAGTGTCGAAGCACTTAGTGTTCACCACCTACTTTTCAGAATTGAAAATACGCTAGTTGAAATTTTGGAACCCAGCAAGTGGGTAGCCAATGAAAAATAATTCATGAAAACTCAATAAAATGCAGGTAACTTATTTAGGTAACTTAGCATTAAGATTCTGTTAGCTATAGTGCTAACACTGAAATAAAAACATGCCTGGGTAGGCTTGGGGTAACCGCATGTCAGATTCTTTCTGTACTAATCAAAGAATAATTTTTATAGATAATTTTATGAAATGCTAACACTTTCATCTCTGCCTAGATTAATTTTCTTGGCACCTCTGATGTATTTTACAATATGACAGATATTCCAGGCGGAGAACTAACTGCTTAACCCAGTGTCTAGCTTTATCCAGGCTTCCCAGCTGGTTTGCTGAGACTGAGGAACCTCATATTGCTTTTGTGTAATCTAATAACTAGAGAGAAAGTGAGGCTAAATGACAGCAGCTGTGGCCCCGACATACCAGATGTGGCTAAGCGGCTTTTTTTGGAAGAGGTGAGGGATCACAAAGGACCCCAAATGATGGGTTAATCCCACTGAGGCTCTGAGGGCGAGGGGGTGGGGAGCAAGTGTCAGGAGGAATCCACCCCCAATCCTTTGAGAAAGGAACAAAGAAAAGCTTTGCTAGGCAGCGAAGTCTGACTTGCCATTGGGGCTGCAAAAGTCGACAGAGATGCTTTTGATTTTGGACTTCTCTTAACCTGATTCAAGGAAAATTCTTCCAAGTCAGCATTCCAGCAAAATCAAAGAATTTCCAAATGCAGTGAGATGCCAAAGTTTGAGATATTCTGGTTTAAATGAGACTTTCTTTTCAACCCTCTCTTTTGATGTGCTGCTTCCATGGCATACCTCTTCAACTGGGTGATACCCGGCAAGGTGGCTGATCTGCGTAGAGGTTTGATTTAAGAATTACTTGGATCATTTATGAAGCTGTGAAGTTACGGTATGGCAAATTTGTGTTGCGTGCAGCATTTGTCACTTAAAGGATTTTGCTGAGATTGCTTTAGCGTTCCAAATTACTTATGCTGTAAGATAAACTGTTCTTTCTCCTGGCGCTTCTTGTCTGGTGGTTTGTGGCGTTCCCCCCTGACCCCAGCTAAAAGCGATGCATCTTCTTTGGTACCCTTTTTCTTTCTTTGTAGAAATTACTTGGAGTGTAATTTGCGATTTTGATCAGCTGTTCCCAGGCACAAAAATCTGCTCAAGTGTTTGCGGTTTTAGTTTTGTTTTTATTTCATTCTTGTTTTGATATGACTATATAACATACATATATATACATATTTAAAAACTGTATTTCTGTATTTCTTATGCTAAAAAAATTTCTGCTCAAGAAGAATGGTAACCAAAGCATTTCTGTCTTGTGTTCAAATTTTATGTTAAATATTTACACAGTTTTTATGTTTTTATGAGAAAAAACTTGATAGATTCTGTTTGGTTGTAGGTTGAAATACCTGCAATGATTGAAGCACTCCAGCAATTGCATGTTTTTTTCTTACCTGTTTTGAAGAGTGTCTTCAAGCTCTCACTGCTTGTTCTGGCATGCTGTCAGTAACTTTAAATGATGCATATAGAATCATAGAAACACTTAGGTTGGAAAGGACCTTTAAGGTTCACTTAATTGCAGGGGATGTTAGAATGAAGTGACTTTGTTTCTGTTAGCAGCGTCCTCTGATGCAGAAGGGAGCTGGATATTTGAGGAAATGTGTTTAGAGCACATACTGCTATGGACAACATTAAACAAAAAAACCCAAAACCAACCCTTCTGTATTAAGGCAGATACCCAAGAAACATTTTAAAATGCAGAGTAAGAACTTTTCTGTGTAAAATCTGACTGAGGAAAAGGGGTTCTTTTTTCTTGTTTTCATTCCTAAGCCGTATCACTCGTCCGGACGAATTAAAAATGACTGTTACTAGTAAGAGTCAATCTTACATATATATAATTTTATAGCTTCATTTCCGAAGGGGATGAATCCAGTGTAAATCATGCTGCTCTTTCTGCTGGTTGCCTGCAGAAAACTCCGGTAATGATGAAGACAAATAACCCAGCAATATCCCAGGTCTAGGGCACATTGTCAGCTCTTACTGCACACCTGATAACTGAGGTCAGAGAATTCTTGGAGTTCTGTCAAATGCAAGACATAAATCCATTCAAGCACTAAGTGTGCTAAGACTCACAGATTTTTATTTCTTTATTTTTTAATTTTGCTGCCCTAAGTTTCGATTCCTTGTGTGACTAGGGTAGAAAAAAAGTTTAAGGTTTGGCAGAAAGCAAATTGCCAGAGGTAGGCGGTTTTACTTAATCCATATATGTAATTCATGCTTTTTTTTTTTTTATTCCCCTTCCTCCTTAGTTTGCTTTGATATGTTCTTTCACCAGTATGTTGCTGGAAGAATGTGCTTGAAGCAAAGATCTAAATGTAAAATTTTACGTTTGTTTCCTAATTAAAGTCAAGGTAATTATCTGCCGAAATTTCTAAAACTCACCTTCTACTTGAGTACATTTTCAAAAATATAATCAGATATTTTTAATGTCTTTATTCTTGATTATATTTCATGCTATTCTGATATATTTGCCGGGTATGGAGAGATAAAAGTCCACTTTGTTAGTGGAACTGCATGATATCTCAGTCTTTAAGCAAGTGTGATTTTTGGGAGTGTGGTTTTAAGCTATTTGAGATCACTGTTCTCATGTCTATGCTGAGATCTAAAAAATGGATAAAGGCAATAAAATTCTGGTGGGGTTCGTTTTTTGTACTAAGCTTACTGCTAGTTTTGGGTGAAGCCACCTTGTTCCGTTGGTAGAATAATGGAAGTGCAGATTCTGAAATGGCTCAGAAACTTATTTTGGGTTTCTATAGAAGTTTTCCTTTTATTCTAGTCTGTGTAAAATGACTTTATCTTTTACTGGTGGATTCTGCAATACGGTTTTAAAACAGGATATCAGACGACAACAGTGAATAAAAACTAGTGCTAGAAGGAGATTATGACCACCTAGAATCTGAAAGTGGACAGACACTCTGATGTGCTGCATGGTGCGGAGTGGGCAACATGATGTAGAGTTTGAAAGGGACTGCACAGATGTGCTAGGGTATGTTCTCTCAAGCCTTAGTATATTGAGCATTTCTGATGCCCCAGAAGGGTGCAGAGCCAGGTTTGTCAGCTTCATTGGCTTCCACTACCCTGCAAGTCTTTTGTGCTGCGTTCTGTGTTACGGTAAATATCTCCAGAGCCAGGTTCAGCACAGGTGCTGTAGACAAACCCACTATTCCTCTGTTGTATATCTCCAAGACGCTCATTTTCATATGTGCACAGATTGTGCTGCATGGCTGGTATGTGTATGGCTGTGAAGGTCTCTGACAGGCCCAGGTCTTTGTTGCTAATGTGACTGATTCAAAGTGAGCGAGTTTAATCATAGGTATCATGAAAATGAGAAGGCTTATTTAAAAACTTTTCAAAACAATATAAATTTATTTTTTTTGTTTCTTTAGGAGACATCACTCAGAAAGGCTATGAAAAGAAAAGAGCAAAGCTGTTAGCACGGTACATACCACTAATTCAAGGTAAGAGACTGCATATAAGTTACACCTTTTTGCACTAGATCTGTGAAAATATGTAATGGAAAAGTTCTCACTAAATAGAATAGATGAATTAATAGCATTTGATTGAGCTGGCATCTAACCCGTAGTAGAAAATGGCTACAAGAGAAGTGCAGAACAAGAGAAAATGTGGTCTGAAATGTGGGGGTTTTGTGAAATGTTAAGTGGTAACATTTTTGTCAGCAAACTTTAGTTTGAGAACTGCATCCAAGACTTCAAGATAACTTTAAAGATGAGTAAAGTTATTCCTGAAAGCAAGTTGGCCAGTTTCATTAAATGAAAACAATCACTAGTTGTCACTCTTGTTCTTTAGTGTCCTTTTTTGCACATGCCCTCTGCCTCCCCCTGCCCCAATTTCTTCAAAATACTGACCTTTTATTACAAACTATTACTTCTTAAGCTGGTTATCATCAGTCTTTATCTTCAGTGGCCAAAAGCTAAATGCCAAACTCTTAAAATTTATTTTTATATTAGGACACTTAAATCACTTGGCATTAAAGCTGTTGTGGTGCCATTGAGCCTTGGCCTTGTATAATAACCCTAGGCCAATTCTTCTGTAGTTTGAGAGACTCCAGTTGAGATAAGGGAAAATGAGAAGACAACAGAGATGGGTGGAACGGATAACGAGACACTGTAGGTAGGTGAGAGAAGAAGAACTGGTATTAATTTACAATGTTAGTTTATACTTTCAGATCAGAGGACAGAGGACTTGCTGCTGTGATTTTCGTCCTGTTTTGGTTCTGATATGTACAGAAGTTACTGATTTGAAGGAGAAACGGGCATCTCCGGACAGTTTTTTGTGCACGTTGTTGAACTAGATGATAGTCTCTTTTACTTTTGAAATCTTGATGTAGTGACCCCTGCGGCTCCATAGCAGGATATACAAAAGCTTTATTCTCATGAGTTCTGCTGACTGCTGAGGAATTGTGTTTTAGAAAAAGTTTTACGGTACGCGTGTGGCGTTAAACAGTGTTTCATCATCGGGTTTCTTAGCACAGGTTCATTGTGTTGTTAGTGGTTCTCTTTGTTGTGTTTTGTTTTTTAAGAACAGCTGTAGTTTTTCCCTTAGCAAATTTATAGTACTCTGTAGACCATACAGGACTTAACTCACCTCTGTAAAATGGCTTATTCCTTGAATAGCAGCAGTTTGGTCTTTTTTGATAAATACTGCAGTCAGCAGCTAGCTCTAGCTTTACCTGCCACAGCTTCTCCTCCTTACACCATTTTTCGCTAAGGAGCTGTCTCGCTTTTCTGTTCAAAATACACTGTCCTCCAGCTCAGCTTAAAGATTTTGAGACCAGGCTAAGTGTGGATTTTGGTTGAGGATTAGCAGTTGTGAGAAATGTTCTGTCAGGGAACTCTGTCTACTAGAAAGTCGTGTCTTCAGATTTTTCTGTCTCTTGTTTTAATCTCTCATAACCATTGATTTACCGTGTCTTCTCTCTATTGATGGGGATTTTTTATATATTATGTTTTATTTCCTCTCAACCCTTAAACTGAAAGACTGCATAAATTGTTCAAGGTCTGAGCTCCTAAGTGTAGCTTAGAGAAGTACAGCACTTTGTCTTCCATACTTTTAAAGTAAGTTTTAAAGCTAGGATGCAGTGTAAAGCACCTTTATTCCCCTTTTTGGCATGAATACTGCTGACTCTGTCATATTCTAACTCTTGGGGTCTTAGAAGCAACACTGACTCCTGTGCAGGATTTCCAGGGTTGTTAGACAGATTAAATTCAGTTGTGTGCTCTAGAAGCCTGCTGTGATACCTGTATAATTTCTGAAGGTGTTTTGTAATATCCTGTTTAGGTAACCTGCTCATTCAGGAACTCAGTCGGCTGAAGCAGTGTATGAAACTACAGAATTGACTTGTTAGACAGCTTTGGAATTAAAAAAACAAAAGGAGTAGGGAAAATATGTTAATGGCAGTTTTTTAGAATTGTTTTTCACTGAAGCTTCTCTTTCAAACTTGAGGTGTTCAGGAGTATTTCACTCAGTAGTGACTTCATAGAATCTAGGTTAACACCTTAACATCCTGGACTATAATTGTAAGAAAGCATGTCCTAAGGAGATGACAGTGCAGCGCAGCAGTCTCCTAGTTTGTCTGTGATCTGGTATTACACTCAGCGAAGAATCCTAGGTCCCTTTAGATTTCCAGCTGCTTAAAATTTCTTCTTTAGTCAGGTTTTGCCAAATCATTTTAAGGAGTGGTTGAAAATTAGCTGATCCTGTGGTTTGTCCTACTTGCTTGATATCACATTTTCTAAGAAATACCTACCTGATTTGTTTACGACTTCTGCCTAGCTTTTCATTAAGTTGACAGGCATCTAGCTTTAATATACTAAAAAAGAGAGTGAGCCGACTGTCCGCCTCTGAGCACAAAGAATGTTACTCTGACAAAAAGACAAAGTTTACTTAAAATCCTAAGCTAACTACTTACTTATTTCAATTTCCTGACATATGTTCCATTAACCCAGTTCTAGCTTGGAATTTTGTTAATTGATGCAGCTTCAGTGTGGCTCAGATTAATGTGTGGGAGTCCCAGTGGCTTTGAGCCTGAAGTAATTTTTTATCATTAACAATTTGATTGCAGGATTTTTTGTAATGGCCTTTGTTCAGTAGCACTCCTGACAGGATTGCTTAAGTTTCCCATTATCCATCAAGCTTCTGCAGACTGATGGATGCCAGCATTTTAGATTTGAAGAGGTAGTCTGTGAGTTGACCATCCCAAGGACCAGTAACCTGTGTCTTGTTAAAGCTGATTTGGTCATTGTTTCTCTTCCAAGTACATGCATTGTCATCTTTTCTCTCTTGGTTTATGAGATAAAATTGACTGGTCAGCAGTCTTTACCTCATGTTTTCCAGTAATTATTTGAATTTCACAAAACCTGATGTCTTCCTCATAGAGCATCGATACCTAGCTCTACTTGTTTTGTTACAAAACTGATAGTACAATTCTGCTGATTTTTAAGGCTTTTAACAAAATGTAGGGTGGGCAGCAAAAGTACTGATGAAGAAATAGAATTCCTCTGAGAGGCAGGAAAGTAAAAAAAGGAGTAATGGGAAGATTGTTTGAAATGAAAGGTTTTGATTACTGCAAGTTTATGAAATATGAAATGATTAGAGAACTCGAGGACTGCATGTTGATGTGGTACTTGTAAAGAAAGAAGAAAGTGGTGGCACAGGTTTGGAAGCAACTGTGGAAAGAGATGGTTTAAACTGAGAGGAGAGAGTTACTGTTCTGTGAATCTGATGTAGGTTCTCCAACTGAGACTTGAATGTGGACAGGGTTTTCGGTGATTTATGGGGTACGTGATTCTTAGGTCTTGTTAGAAATTAGAGACAGGTATCTGTACTCATAGCATTCAGATGTACATGGGTAGCTGATGGCATCTTCTTTTAACAAATATTTATTAACCAAGAAGTTGTATGATCTTTGTGTCTTAAAGCATACTCATAGTCATAAGGTTTGAGTTCTGGATGTTTAATTTTCCATATTGTACCTCTTCAGCTGCCATGTAAAAGCTAATCATATGAGAACTCCTGCTCTTCCAATGCCACGTACAATGGATTGCATTAAGTTTCTGCTGCACGGTGTAGCTGATCCGTGGGGAACCGAATCATTATAGAGAGAGTGTTAAATAACCCCACAGAGGGCTTGGTGAATAGAAGACGGAAGTGTTTGCAAAGCACGTTTTCAATTAATAGTAAAATTAAGTAGAACGTGTTAGTATTCAGGAATCGCATGCCAGTAGGCTCCATTTTGCATTCTAAAGTTCTAAACCTGCAGTTATGAGGAGTTGGCAGAAATCTTAAGATTTTACTTAGGAACCATAAAACTATGTAGTTACAGGGAAATACTAGCTAAAATACGTTACCATTTACTAATCCAACCAAATGCACTATGCAAAATTAAGAACAACTATTGAGTAATAGCAAGCCTTAACAATAATCAGTCAGTACTGGGTTTCTTCAGTCAACCCGTGCACCCAAATTTCAGATAAAACTCTGAGGAAATAAATAATTGTATCTGTGGACAACCTGGCGTGCTGCTAGGTGAAGCTTCTGAGCAATGGGTACAGTGTCAGACACATTGCAAAAATCCATTTTGAATTCGGATAGAACTTGGGTGTAAAAAGGTTTGGAAATACCATGGTAAAATGGGCGGTGTTTGTAGTGAAATTTGGTAACTTGCATCCTGGAGTGTACTGTCATGATGGGGAGCAAATACTGTACTCCCTTTTCTTCCTTGTAGCCAATGTTCATCGTCATTTTTCTGTTGGCTTTCAGGAAGATTTTGATGATTAAAGGAACTGTTTCCTTCTAGAATCACTTTATAATCTCAGATGTGGGAATATAACCTCAGAATGAGAAACAATACCAGGGATAATGGCAACTCCAAAAGCCTCATTATAAGCAATCTCTGCTGTGCTTGGGAGAGCACGTAACTTCTACCTGTGAAGTTACATTTGTCATAGGAGCATTAAAAAATGCATGTTAGGGAGTGGAATGTCATGAGCTGATGGATATGAAATAAATAAAAATTCTTCTCTGCACTCAAGTGTGATATGTGGGTAACTGTAGATTTCTTTTTATGGTTGCCGTGCCATTACCTGAATTGTGCTGATACCTCAGATACTTGAAACCATTTCAAAGCTATTTTAACCAAAGGGGAAGATGAAATAGGAACCTCAGAGGTTCTGACAGTAGCCAGTCAGTCACTTGGAGGTAGTCTGTGTTTCCTTTTGTTAAATAGGAATTAGCCAGGCGCCATCCTTTGCTACTGTGGTAGTTTCCTGTGCACCTGCCAGCTGTTTCTTGAGAATTTTCTGTAGTTGTAAAAGCTTGGCCAGTGTAACTGTTTAAAATTTTTAAATGCAGTATATATAATATATATAAATAAACCAGCTGCACTGTTACATATATAATACCTAAAACATGTATTTTATATATGCTATATAATTAATAGTAATAGCTATATAGCGCGCTCTATATTCATTTTTTATTTGCCTGTGTTTTACTTGTTTTCTTCCTAGCTCTTGAATGTTTCAGGAGTCAAATCCTCCTGGTCTCGATAGGCTTTCAGTTGAGAAAACTAGCTGACAATGCTAGCGTTAGAGGCCAGCTGTCATGTTGTAGACTAGTTGTCAAAGACCAGTGCCTTGAGCACCTGTGTTCCGTTGAGACGCACCTTCCATGCTGCTACTGGGTTTGCAGATTGACCACTGCACTCGTTCAGAAAGTCAGGGACCTCTTCCTAGCCAAGGCACCCCAGGGTCATCAGGGCTTGCATGCCCTGTATTTCTGGAGAACAGAAGATATATGTAAGCTTTCCTTTCCCTTTTTTTGCCATTTGTGTGAACAATGAGAATAAATTCCAAGATTCTTCTCTGAGAAAGTCCAAGACAGATCTTGGTGTGGTACCTAGTACCAAACTGAGAGAGCTCTGCTGGGAAAAGAATTTCAGAGATTGTCTTGGGCAGCATAAGGGATTTTTAAAAGTACTTAAATGTACTTCAAATATGCTTAAGTACTCAAAAAATAAAACATTTGTTGTAAGAACCTGCTAGGACCTGGTGATCTTAAAGATTCAAAAACACTTCCAAGCGAAAGCAGAAGAAATGAGATAAAATCAAACATGAAAAATACATTGGTTGATTTCCATCTAATCCTGAAATGACGGAAGAGGCCTCTATTGACTTGGAGGTAATTGCTTCAGCTTGAGGCCATACTTCTGCAGTCAGTAGTGGATCTGCACTGAATCATCCAATGACAGAGACGTGTTCTGCATCTCCTACATGATTGTAATTAGCCACAGCACACAATGGTCTATTTCTGTTAGCTTTCTTACATCATGCTCATCTCTTCAGCCATCAGATTTCACGTGAAG
The DNA here is from genome assembly GCF_023638135.1 of Falco biarmicus. Taxonomy (NCBI): domain Eukaryota; kingdom Metazoa; phylum Chordata; class Aves; order Falconiformes; family Falconidae; genus Falco; species Falco biarmicus. Next base: position 6,463,080 of record NC_079295.1, on the reverse strand, counting down.
ATAGGTATTTGGAACTTTGGGACAAACAAATTTTTACTCTTGTTGCATTTATGGATTTATTGTGGCAGAAAATAAGTGGTACATTAACCATAGTGCAGCTGCCACTGCTGCTTACCTATTAGTGAAAATATAATAAATATGAAGAAACCAAAAATGGAGGGATATGTAGATAAACCCCAGACATGTTTCTGCTTTATAAACTTGACAAAACACATGTTCTTCATTTTTCTCCGAGAGCTGTTATTTACAGGACATGGTGTGTTTGTCAAACGTAAGTACTTGTCTAGGCTAATGGTAGTTTTGAGAAAGCTTACCTGAGTGAAATCTGGTTTAAAATAGGACCTACAAAACCCAGTGTGTTCAGGTCAAGCTTCTTGTATTTCTGTCTGCCCCCAGCCCCATAAAAGCAAGCTGTTACCCTGTGAAGCTTTGCATCTCTTAATTCTTGAGAGCTAATATCAGCTTGCTATTCTGGAGTTTTCCTGTGGTGGATTAAATTTAGATACTTGCAGATCTCCAGTGTACGTTTTCATAGAGTAGGAGTGTAACTAGTGAGAACAAAAATCCCTGAATTGATTGTCATTAACAAAACATTATTCCTAATATTCAGGATTTTTAAAAAAAGTATTAAAATACAAAGAACCCCAAACCCCTGTATGGCAGCAAATCACAGGTTATTTTATTGAGTTAAAAGTGATTCTAGATGTTGCATTTTATAAATATCAAGTAACCTGAGCTGCTCTTTAACACAGCAAAACCTTGCCTCTGAGTATCTTGAAGTCTAATGGTCATTCAATGGTATCAGTTAAGCCAGTTTTTCATAGTGCTTTAATCTGCCACAAATTAACACACGCAGAGACATTTTTCAGTTCTGTTACTAATACTGTGTTATATTTAAGTTGGAGAATAATTAAGATTGTATAGTCTTAAAGGAAACAAGCTGTTTGTATTTTTTTATTAAAACACATGGTGGTTCAGATTTTTTTAAAAATAAGGACAAGTGATTTCAGCTTGTTTTCTCATAGATGTCTTAAGGAGCTCTTTGAGGCTTAAAACACAAATTCAGTCAGTGTCCTTTACTTACTTGCATCAAGAACTGATGTTTTCTACTGCATCAACATCTTTATGAGTGAGGGCCTTATAAAGGTGGGTTGAAAATTTTAAAGAACCACAAATATCATTAGTGGTAGTACTGCTTGCGAGTCATAATACAAGGAGATTTTGCCATCGGGGATCTTGTAAGCAATGCGCTGGTATGTCTGATAAAAGTGAAATACCTACAAATGCACAGGACTTGTATGATAAAGGAATTATGTCTGAAATTGAGGTTGTTTTTTTTTCTCATCGACATTGCCCCAGCTATTACTTGTTCTAATACAAGGTACTATATTGCTGCATAAACTTTGGTATGATTTGCTTTGCAGTTTCCTCTGCTCCACTTATGCTTTTCCTTTGTTTGGGTCATTAAACCCCGAAAAATATTTAAAAGCATGTAAGGTGTTACTCCTTTTTGTTATGTTGATATTCTTGAAAACAAATTAACTTCCTTTGGCTTCAAGGCACAGTCAAAAGGAAGGGGATTTATGTGAAATCACATCAGGGGAAGAGTTTATTCTTCAATATAAACAGCGTTATGTAAGCTGGGTGGCTGCCCTGAAGAATCATATTGCAAAACTCCTCAAAATATTTGCAGAAGGGTGTGGTAATGTCAAATAGGAATTAGTTAGTTTAACAGCTGAGAGGTTTGACAAAGGGCTTGTCATAAACAAACCTCCGGATAAGAGAACCAGCCAATTTTTCTAGCTCGTTTAGCATTTTCCCCTTTGCTTAAACCTAGTGTTAGTGACTACATCCTGACCAATTCCTTGGGTACTGTCTGAGCAGGGAAAGCAACCATGAAATCTCAGTTCCTTTTCATTTGATGTGTTGTGCCGAGTAAGATATTGGTGTTGGGTGTTCGCTGAGGGATTTCTGCTCTGAACATGTGCAGGTGCTACTTCATCCCTGCCATGTTAGTGTATTTCTGCTGAAATTCCCTCTGGGGAAGCTGAGATGTGAGACTGGAGTGGGAGGTGGTCCCACATGGGTTTTTCTGGCTCTTGCCTGTAGTACAAGTCCATCATCTCCTAGGCAGTACTGTGGGAGCATCAGTTTTGTTAAAGGTCCAGCAAAGGATCAGCAAAGGATGCCGGGGGGGATGGGGGGAATGGGGAACCTCGCTGGAAGGGAAGAGGCAATTGCATTTGTAAAAGAAACGTATGTTTGTAAAGGAAAATAGTATTTTACTTGGATTGAATGTATTGGAGACATTCTGAAGTGATCTGTCTAAAACACAGGACAAGACTCATCTAGTTAGTGAGATGAAGCTGGGGGATGGTGTCTGCCATGAGTGCTAATTTTACTTCCTTACACTTCGCATGCTCTGTTGCTTACTGTACTTGCTTATTCTTCCAAAAGCTTATCAGTTCCAATTAACTGGAAATATTTTTTTTGTTCCATGATTTTGTCAGGCACGTGTTGTCTCCATCTCCTGGTGTAATTCCCTGTCTTTTAGCAGGAATGATTATGCTACCATGATGGTGCTGGTCGTCAGCTCTCTTTCTCTAAACAGCTCAAGTTGTAACTCTAAAATCTCTTTCCTGCCTTACTGGTGCCTACATGAACTATTACTGCTGCTTCATCTCCGATATTTTGCAACACAGTGTTCAGATACGTTGTGAGAACTTTACACGCAAGTGGGAAGTCATCATGCAGCTCTCCCTGATACTGTCAGAAATCTCGACACTTCATGATGGAAACACCTAACACAGTAGTTCCTTTTTTTCTTGCCCCTAGAGAAACATCTATCAACTCAAAAATAAATCTGGCCATTTTATCAAGCAGACACATTATGGAATAGTTTATCTTTGTTTGGTTGCTGCAGTCTTCTGTGGAAACTTTTCTCCTCTATTAGGGCTGCTAATACAGAAACAGGATTTCTCTGTGATGCCCCTGAATTACTTGTTGACCCTCTTTTTCTCCTCTGCGGCCAGTTACTTGGGTGTTCAAGGGAACTTGTCTCCCTGAACTTTCTGTCTGTTTTGGTGAACTGGATCTAAGTCTGAGGACCTTTGGCCAGCTGTGCCATGCATCCTCCTGAGATAGTGTGCATCTGTCCTCTTGCCTGTTGGTGGTCATTTTCTTAGTATTCTGATTTTTTACAGATCTTTTTACAGTGTTAATGGTTATTTTCAAATTGCCTCTTCTACTGTGTAAATCAGATTGCAACTGAAGCCAGTGTTCTGGTGCTGCTTTACAGAACAATCTGTGTAAATTATTTCACTAGATTTAGTTAGTGCTAGAGAAGCACGTTGCTGAGTAACTTTATTCCACTGTAATTAAAATTCTTTTCTCTTGTTTTCTCCCCTTTTCTTCCTTAGCCTTTCTGCTCCAGAAAAATTAAGGGAAGATCATTAAGAAACCTCCTCTAGTTTTGGTTGAGGCTGGCATGTCCCATACTTTCATTTTTCTCACATTTTCATTGCTTTATGTAACTTCATTGAAAAATCCTAATTCTGTAGTTAAAGCATCAAATAATCAAATAATTACTTAAGATAACTTAGCGGTGCAGCCTGGTATGACTGAAGACATGTCTACTGACCATATGAAGTCCTGAAAATGAAAGAACATTTTTCTTACACTGTAATACTTTTGATTACTTGGCGAATTATCAGTGCATATTAGCAGTGCTGAATAGAAAGGCATGTTAGAGAGGGGTTAAGGTATAGACAGCTAGCAGGGGAAACTGGTTTAAGGCTGCAGTCCTTTGGAATTTCTCTAGTCTGATAAATGTTTCTGCTGCTAACAAGGATAGATGACCTTTCTATTGCAATGAAAAATTTGATCAGATGATCTTCTGAGGTCCTTTCCAACCTGGGCTGTTCTGTGATTCTGTGTATCTATGATTTTTGTTTACTGCTCTGTGGGTACTTCAGCCTAGCATCCGATTAGAGTGGGATGAGTTGTACATACCCTGTAGTACTTTGTTCTTTAGCTCCTTCTCTAAGGAATGTGCAACTGACTCTGGTGTCTTGAAGTCTACAATATAGCATTTGTAATTTCTTACACTTATCATCTATAGGAAAAAAAAGAGGCAGTTAGCTTTCTTGATGCTACTGAATTAAACTCCTATTTTATATTACAGGTAAAGCAGTTATGATCAAAGCATGTCCGGATTTTAATAGGCTAATTTGGTTGGATCTTAGTGTAATTGGTTTAAATGAGATACAGGAAAATGTAATGTGATCATGTGGGTTAGTTGAAAAGGCTGTTTATATATTCATTGCTCAAGAGTTTCTGAAAATAGCAAGAGATTGCTGCTCATGTGGTTTTTTAATTGAGTGATTTTTTTAGTATTGCACTCTTATGGCCGAATTTCATAGTACATTCTTTTGGGAGCTTGAATATGGAGATTAGGCTATTAGATTGACTATGGGGTTTGATTATTTTTTTTTTTTTGTCATAAGTTAGTTTTTCATGAAATCTAAGAATCATCCCGCACCAGTCTAACTTTATGTGTCTAGGTACGGCAAATGTTTTTTAGCTTGCTGCCAAGGGAAGAAGCAAAATGTTGGTGATTTCACTCTGTCAGGTAAACAAAAATAATTCAGTCAGTTCCTCAGGCAGGGCAGGTGGCTCTGAAGTAATCTGAACTTAAGTAGTCAGGTCCAAGCCGTTAAATCTTTTTCCATGGTTCATTTGGTAATCGGTCAGTGGTTACCACCTAAGTAGTGGTAAAGGCTGCCTAGATAGTATAGAATTTAATAATCATATTATTTTGAGGATGGTGTATTGTGTATGGATCTTAATGTTATAGAATATTTGGTTGATGGTTTAGAAGCTGCTCGAAGTATATGTCTTGGCATAAATCTGACGCAGTCAAGAGCAAATGGTTAAGCAGCATGCTAAGCTCGAAGGATTTCATGTTATAGGAAACAGTGAGGTAAATAGTTTTTAAAAAATGCCAAAATTAAAAGCTACATTTCTGTGATCTCAGAGTTTTATCTAGAAATAATGTATTTCTGAGAAACAAAGTGGACTTTGATTCAGGATTTGTAGGTTTTGGTTTCCTTGGACGTGTTCTGTAGGTGGTAGCCCTTCATGCTTCCTTGTGCTTATGAAGCGTTGCTGCTGTTTCAGAGGCGTGTCTTTTTTGATAGACAATGCCTTGTACTTTTCTAGAACTAACAATGTAAGCGCTCTGTTCCCGTCAGGAACCCAAAATGTGCTTATGTCAGTCATCCTTGGTAGCTTGCTTTCATGTTTTCTGGTTAGTGTGCTTAAATAGACGTTGCCTGTGCTGGCTCAGCTAATACAACCAAATTTACCTGAGTGTTGTGGCCAACATCACCTTGAAAGCTGATAGCCAAGCAAGGACCGTGTTTTAACAGGGATCTTCCAAGGTCTGGGGGCTGCATTGTCCCATTGCTGCCTGCTGGAGCCAGGTGCTATGTAGCCAGCATCCTCCTCTGATTGCTGTGCTCCACTGGCTGTTCCTTGCTCCTTGTGTTGATTTTGCTGACTTTCTGCCATGAAGGCTTTTCATATCTGGCTTCTGCTTCTTTTACTGCCTGCTTTGATTAGACCTGTGCTGCGTGGCACAGTAATTTATATTAATTTGGGCTGTGACTGACAGGCAGAATCTGCTTATGTTAGGAAAGCTGGGCTGCTTGTGAAGCGTGTCCTGAACTGTTGCTTAGAATGAACTATTATTTTGAGAAATAAAAATTCTAGCTAATGATATGTAGGTGTTCTGCTTACTAGCCTTGTCATAATGTTTAAATAAACATGTCTCTTGCTGTTGATATTTTCATGGAGACAGTTTAGTTTCCTGGCTAGTATTTGGATTCATTGAATTTGTAACAAGTGTCTTCTGTGCTTTTGTATTTTTGGCTGCTGTTGTATGCTTGCTTTAATGGAAAGTAATAGTGCCCTTTGAACTGTTTCATTTTCTTGGTGTGGAAACTTACAAGCTGAAATGTACTTCCTTGAGTAGAGGAAGATGTACAGAACAGTAGAAGGTTGTCAAACATAATGCATGTATAGGATGCCTTTTGTTGTGGTTGGTTGTTTTTACATTGGGTAGAACCTTGCTGATTTCACTGACCCAGAAGGTGCAAAAACATAATTGTTTCAGAACTTGAAGACAATAACATGCGCATCAGGTAACATGTTCTGGAATGTGGTATGACAGCAAAGAATGATAAAATTAAACTATGATCTGAGAAGAAACTGGGTGCTTACTGAGGTGAGGCTTACCAGACCAAAAAGTAAAGAGAAGTCCTCAGTCCTCAGATTCCAGTCTCTTGAGGAGTAATTTCCATTTAGGTTCTTGCCTTAAATTTTCTATGAAAAGATCTGGAACACAGTGTATGTGTTTCATGTAAAACTTCAGCATCTCAGGGTCATTTTTGTGAGAAGAGTTTGCTTTTTTTCCTTTAACGGTTCAACGGGAAGTAACTGTATTTCAAGAAATCTGGAATTATTATGACTGTTATTGTGGAGCTGTACTTCAGCTAGGTATGCATTAGCACAGCTACACAGCTTTGCTTGAGAAGGCTGGAGTAGGAGGTGCCCTAGTGACGGTGAAATGAGGTGGTTGCACGCAGATACTTTTATGTGAAGGTGCTAGGCACCAATGCGTATCTTCTGCTGTGATATATGAAGTGGTACTAATGAGGAAGGAAAGGCGATTTCCAGCGCACCGGGCCCTGCCCTTGCTCCTTGCATGCATTAATAAATGGCTGAAAAAACTGCCAGGAGCGACCTTACCTATTCTTGTAGACTACAGGTCTGTAACTAGGGAACCTCCAAAGCTCCCTCTGCTTTAGGGCAGGCAAAGGCAACTAAGAAATACCGTAGTCCTTGGCAAAAACCTTCCGATTTTTGGTAGGGGCCCTGTGTGAGTGGGGGTGGCAAACAGACCACGGCATAGAAATATGAACAGGAGGTCTGTAGGGCTTGAATCCATGGAGAGAGGGTAGAAACCAGAGTCAGGGTTGGAAGAGATGAGTTGAAGAGCCTGGGGCTGGAGGGCCAGTAAGGGAAGGAGTGTGCTGCAGCCTGGATGGCTGGCCACGGTCTTTGGGCAGAGCAGGGTGCTGGGTGCGGAGGAGACAGCAGAGAAGGTAGGGCTGGATGGACCGAAAGGCTGGCCTAGAGCCAGACCGGGAGTTTCCCACACTTGTTTTATTTTCTGCCTTGTCATACCCCTTTTCCTTTCTTTCAGTACTTTGAACCTAGTTGCTGTCTTTTGTTCCTTTCTTATTTCTAGATCCAGTTGAACAGCTGCAGAAAGGTTTAATAGTGTATGCAGAGCCTGAAGTTTCCTCTTTGGCCTCCCTCTCCTCTCTGCAAAGCTCTTCAGTATGATAACGTCATCTTCTGCAGATTGTGGATGCTTGGAGGCATGATACATAACTGGGTAGCGATGCAAGTGGAACTGAGATGAGGGAATTGTTGCCATGCCATTTTAACCCCTTTGGTTTTACTTTTCAATTTACCATTAAGCCTTGGAAGAGAATACTTTTGAAAGGTTCAGCTAGTTAACTGATACAACTTACCTCATATAAATTAACCTAGTTTAGGACTGAAGTTACTTTGTCCAGATTTGTGTTTTGGGAGATGAATTTCAAGATCAGTCTTTTTGTGAGGGTAATGAGATTTGAATGTCTAATAGCTGTTACAAATAAGGCTTTGCTGAGACACTGGTGAAAGTCTTTAAAAGCAGTTGAGTTTGCTGTTAAGTCGTCACATCTTAAGCAGATGAGATGAAAGTGTCAATAGGGCAACAGCTCTGCATGTGGATTCCCAGGAGAGTCCTCTAGCAATAAAGTTTGTGCTTTTGCTAAGTATGTTTTTGAAATATTTATCTCTTGCCTATCTGATGCCAGGTGTGTTTACCTAGGCATCCTCCCCAGCAATGCTGGCAGTCTTCGTTGTCCTGTCAACTGTTCCGTGCTCTTATAGTAAAACAATTTTTGCTTGTATAAATCAGAACTGATAGAAATGTCAGTGTTAGTCGTGATTCTCCAGAGTTAGTGGATGGAAAAATACAGTTATAATTCAAATATTAACTTCAGTTTCATCCTGTAGAAGTGAATTGTTCAGTTAATTGGAACAAGTGGACTCTTTAAGACGACTTTTCATTCTTGATAGCCTTGGGTAAGTTAAAAATGGACAAAATACAGTGATAGTGGATCAAATGTCTTTAGTGTATAGTTCTTAAAATGTTATTTTTATAAAGATCTGCAGTGTGAATGGGGGGAGTTAGCCTAATTACCCAGCTGTTTTTGCTGAAGGCAAAGGTAATGATTTGCATAGTACCAGAATAAATTAACTTCACCAAGCTTGTGGAACAGGATTTTTTTCTGGCATGTAATTGTGTAGCCTAAGAGTTAGATGCAGTTTACCAAAAAGTGATGTTTTTCAGATTTATCCTTGGTATTTTTTGCACTATGGTGTGAAACCACCTTCTTTGAGAAAATAAAAAGGGACACAACCTGAAGAAAACACAATTGTGGTTTCCAACAGTGCTGCTGATTTTGTAATGCACCCTAATTTAAAGGGAACTTCTGAGGTTCTATTATTCCATCAAAATACACCTGCCCTGCCTGTGATCCACAAAAATCTGTTCTGTAACTGTTGGAGGACAAGAGGGTTCTGTTTTTGAAGTTAGTAAGCTTTCGTGTACCCTCTTGCTTATTTGTGGCCCCTTCTCTTCCCCACTCCTCCTGCCCCCAGTGCTGTTGTGGCCAAATAGCAGTGCTTAAGTTGCACATGGCTTGGGAGTGTCCCACGTGCAGCTTGTCATTTGCTGATTATACCAGTTAGCTCATTTTCCATCTTATTTTCCCCATATGTTCAAGGACTAAACCCTTGTGCCAGACACAGTAGTGTCATTCATCATGGATTATGCTGACAGCTTTGCTGGGCACGTGGGATCACAGAGTGGGAAAGGGGCTTGGTTGTGGTCTTACGTGTCCTGATTCCAAGGCTCTGCAGTTACTTGCTTACATACCAGCTGCACGAGTTCGCAGTGGGGATTTGTGGGCTGTACTGTGCCCAGGGAGAGGGGCAGGTTTGGAAAGCTGGGTGCTGAACTGTGGGACTGGAGAAGATAAGGGTAAGGAATTAAGAGTAGAGCATTAATCTCTTCTTTCACTTACAACAACCCTCGTTTGCTGGAAAAAGAATGGCATGTGCTCATACACGGACACAAATCTCATGTTCTTTTGTTACCTTCTTCATCCAAAGTCCCTTGTGACAAGTTCACACAAAACTGACCTGCTGTTTGGCACATTGACCTCCCTAATGCGGGTATGCTGTTTGAAAATTTCATAAACAGTCTATTTTAAGGAGACTCCCAGCTGAGCTGTTTGTCCTGTTCTCTTTTTTCCCCCAGCTTAGTTATCGCATTATCCATTTGCATCTGCTTTTTTCTTGGCTTGGGCTTTGAGATGACTTACCTCAGTCATTTTAATGAAATATGAAGTTGTTTACTGTTTCCAGGTCAACAAATCTCTCTGGACTCTTGACTTGTGGTTATGTAAAAACTTTTGTTCACATGAAAGATAAAATAATAATTCTCGGGTGTTTTCACTGCTCTTCAAGTATCGGATATGTTGAACCAATCCAGTTGGTAGACTAAATTTGCTTTTCTTTTAGAAACAGAATTGTGCTGAAGTGTTTCAGGGAATGTTACCTCTTTATATTGGATAAGCACGTGATACTTGAACACCAGTCACATCTGTGCTCAACTGCTCTCTGCCGAGCACACTTCAGTTTCTTTACTGGCTTGTCTAATTTCCCCTACTGGGAAATGCATTTGATCTTACTTAGCCTGTCGTCTCCTTAAAAAGCTTTACTTTTGGAGAATAGGAAAACTCCATTAGGTGAGAATGTGTTTGTTTTTTCTGTGTAGCAAATTGTAAAAGACAGGAGCATGTCTCTGGAGTCGAATGAATTTCTGAAAACTTAGATCTGTGTGATTTATTGAATGTTACTTCTTTTTCTGTTATTTAGGCCCATGCCTTCCCAAAACCCATGGCTAACTCAAAGTTGCCTTCTCTACATCAAAATGTGTTAACTCTGAGCTGCAAATGGGGGTGGGAATGCGATTATGGAGTGCATTAACTTTGTGGTCTTAGCAGACACCTAAGCAAGCTGATGTATAACAACTGATCCAGTCAGGAAGATGATAAAATGCTTTTCCTGAGGATATTATATTTAAAGAGAGTATTAGAAAGTTCATTTTGGTCAGGTGAGGTAGAACTGGTATATTTAATCCAATTGCTATTTGAAAACTTACAATTCAAATGTGAAGACTTTAAGTCTTCACAAGTAAGAAGACATCTTACTGAAGGGTCTTAATAAAAGTCTCTTAAAATTGCTAGATTTATTAATAATTCATTACCAGTTTCTTTCTTGGTGTGCACTTGGGGAGAAGGGGAGGGAACAGAAACCCCATGAGAGGAAGAAGAATCCTGTCTTGTTAAAGTCAGAGCCTTACTTGCAAAGGAACTGGCACAGATTCCTCTTGAATCACATCTTCAGTTCAGTGAAAGCTGCTTTCTGTAAATAGGCATTCAGAATTTGGGTTCTGAAAATGCTGTTTCTAGTTCCAGCAAGACTTGAGGGCAGGTAGGAGAGCAGAAGCTCTTCAAGAGAAGGAAAAAGTATAATGAAAGAAAAACTCAACCCTGTATGGTACAAGGACTAGAAACACAGTAAACTTGGTGAAACAAATCTTAAATGGCTAAGAGGAGTTTGCTGTTAAATACAACACTTAAGTCAGATAGCCACACAAGATCATAAATTTATGATGGATTTGTACAAAAAAACCCCACTTCCAACTGCATTGTAATTTTACATCTGTTGTACTTGGTGTGTAGTGGCTGTTGTACTTCTGAAGGTGATCATTCACTGGTCTTAAAACAGTTTAAACTGAAGAGAGTGCCTCTTTGTTCCTTATTTTCCTCCGGCTTCTCATGGCTGTGACACGTGTATCCTCAGAGAGCACCTGCAGAGGTTTCAGCTCTTGGTTTTGTACTTCAGGTGTAGATATATAGAAGATGAGAAAATAAAACAGCAAGTGAAGGTTCCTGGTTCAAGTCTTTTGTAAAATGTGCATCTTCTGAGTATTGCTTTATTAAATGGGAATAGGTTAAACAGATTTATAATTCCTAAATTAAATTCAAATTAGCTGCCTTGTGTTTAGACTCAAAAGAAATTTGAGAGAATAGTTCAATTTTTATTTGAAAGTTGGAGCAGTATCATCTTGTCTCTTCAGGCTCTCCAAGTCCAGTGTGTGATTGTACCCATCTCTGCAGTGTTTCTCTCGATCGCTGACAGTACGCGGGGAGAGGACTGGTTCCCTCTCCTCCCTCTGCACGGATGTGGCATGCAGAGCACCTAATAGCCAATGATTGTCAACTTCTGCAAGGAGCAGAAGTGTTCCTTCTGTGTGAAATGCTTGTCAGGTCATGATAGGGTTTAGTTTAAACAATTTAAAACGCAGTTGGAGGATGAGAGTTTTTTAAAGGTGTAGTCTTAGGGCTCCAGTTCAACTTGTAAGTAAGTGTCAAGGGTGCTAAAAGAACACAACACGTGGGAAGCAGATGTTTTATTTGCGAACCTGAATTCATACTGAAATTAAACTGTATTTCAGGTGTGGATCCATCCTTGCAAGCAGAGAACAGAGTCCCAGGCTCTTCACAAGCTACCGCTGCTGTATCTAAACAGCAGAAAACCCGTTCTACCAACTCGAGGGATGAACGCTTCCGATCTGGTAAGGAAAAGAAATGTAGCTGAAACATCGGGTGTCTCAAGAGGAAAAGTGTACCAGTAAAGTAGTACCCTCACCTAAAGAAAAAATCGGAAGAAGTGAAGAGCTAATGAATTATTTTTCAAGTAGCTTTTTGTACTTCTATAAATGAGTGATTTTGTTTGGAAATGCTAGGAGAGGAAGAAATCGTAGGCCCACCTTCTGATGTTTTTCTTATTGTGAATTTTACACCGCGCTTAATAATTTTGTTTACTGAGTAAACAAGATTGGATTTCCGATCTGTATAACAGTTATTTAAATATTTAGAGGACTACAGCATGTGGGCTGTGGGGTTATAGGACTGATTATCATATTTACTGTAACTCTCATTCAAATATTTCCTGGTTTAAAGCAAGTGCACAAAAAAGGGAAATGTCACAATGGATATTCTACATAGTTTTAAATGGACACCACTGTGACAAACCTGTTTTGGAAACTTCTGTGAAAATACCAATATCCTCATTACATCCTGTTCCCATTGTTACTTTTCAGGTGGTTGAAGTACACTGTTTCCCTGTGAAATTCCTTGTCACAATAGTGAGAAAACACACGTGTTTGGAAGCTTTTCTCTCCTAAATACCTTTGGACTTTTAACTGGAAATTTTTCTCTTTGTTTTCCGGGGTAATTATATGTCTTGGGATAAGAAGTGCAAGTGATGACATGCACTGCACATCCTTAATATGTTGCTGGTCTTGCATCACCTTGCTTTGCAACTGCTTGGGCATAGGGGTTATTGCATCATATTTGCATTGCTGACATTTAAAACTTCGCTCCAGAAATGGGGCTGATATGCCTGTGTGGGTTCCTTATGAATAACTGGAGGATGAATGAGGCTTTTTGAATATTCTGAGGAATATATATGGAATCCTGGGGAAGATGCATGTGTTCAGCTGTATTCAGAATGTCAGGGAAGATTACATAGTATCAACATTAAATTACGCGTTTAAGAGTATGGTCATTTAAATTAATTTTTGCATTTCAAATGTATCAATGTAACCTACTGCTGAATATATATACTGGGAAAAAAACCCCACAGATTTAGTGGTTGAATTACAGCCATGATTTTCAAGTTACTTTGTGACCAAGTGGATTCCACATAAACTCAAGCACAGCCATGAATCTGATAGAAATTAATTAATTTTAAAATAGCATGTGATGTTTTTAAACTAACAGAAATAAAATCTGCAAAAAGAGCACAGCTATAACGGAATACTTGGGACCATTATCTGAGAGAGCCAGGAGGGTCTAGAGCAATATGCTGTGTACATGGACAGTTTCCCTGTCTGAGAGGCTCAGATGTCCTATTTAGTTTGCACTGAGGATACTTAAAAAAGCAAACAAACGAAACAAGAATTAAGTAAACAACCCTGCCATATTATTGGTATTGTTTGGGGGAAATTTGGCATTGGGCTCATTACTTTTACAGTGTAAGACGTAGAAGTGGGTGGGTGTTAGCAAGTTCAGCTAGCATACTTGCTCATGAATAGATGTGGCTTTTAAATGTTAGTCTAACTATCAGTGCTAATTATCAGGGCTTCCTCTTTTCCTAGAGTTAATGTTTCTATGGCCTTGTTGATTTTAAATTTCTATAAATTGACTTTTAGTGATTCTGAACTAGTGCTCCCAATCTTGTCAGTCTAGAGCTCAGCCAATATTTTTACATTTCAAGGTGAGTGTTTCTGAATGACCCTGAGAGTTCAGGCAGTCCTGCTAGTGGACAGTTAATTCCAGATGAAGCCTAATGTGCAGGGATTTGGGGTTACTTCTTGTAATTATCACTGTGCCAAAACGCTAGGTAGTACTTCGTGTGGACTTCCACATCCTCATGCGGTTTCCCATCACTGCATTGCTCACTCGTGTTTCATTAAATATTCTTCCCTAGAATGTGTTCTTCATTTTGAAATTTAAACCTCTGGGGGGGGAAGGTTCTTAGTTGTAAGATATGTAATTGGATTGCGTTTTCCCATCAGTGATATATGACAAGGTTTAGTGTGCTCAGGTGGTATCAAAACCAAATAGTGATGGTTTTGCTTGACTTGATTTAGGTTAAACTTATGTCTATGCAAGGTAATGTAGATACAGCTTTCAAGAGCCATTACTTTTTTCCCCTTTTTCCTCTCTGATTCTTAGAAAAAATTCTTCAGATTTATTGCAGTATTTGTTCTCTTCTTTACCTCAATGAAGAGATAACCTGGAAGAAAAACATCTATTGCATGTTTTTTTACTCCTTGAAAGCGCTACTACTGATGGTAATAGATGTTGAATCATCTAGTTGATTTGAATATGAAAATGCTTCACATCGTTGTTCATAACTACTCATGCTGTGAGATTTACGTGTATGTAGGACACGAATGGAAATGTTGACATCTCAGAAAATGCCAGTTACTGCAAAGTAGCTTCATTTTGTTCCTCCCAATACTTTGGCTTAAAAAGTGTCACAGTTTTGCTTCACAGAGCAGTCCCAATTTATCTGAGAAATTCTAGCTATTGTAAAAGCATTTTCTGCCTAAAGAAAAGATTCCACCACCGCTGGCTTGAAATGTTGTTACCTTTTAAAATTTCCCTGTAAGCTGGCATCTTACCTATTGTGACGGACAAACAGCTTTAGGCTATAATCCTGGGTATTTTGCTTCTATCAATTGCATGCCTTATTTATTTTTCAGACTTTTGAGGGCAGTGGAGGGGGTGTTGCTGCTTCTTTTTTTATTTCACTGCTGCCTTTATTTCTTCTTATCTTTGCATCTCATCAGTTTGCTGTGTCCTTTTCAAGAGTAGCTGATGAGGGTGGGATATAACTTTTAATAGAACAGGATCTCTTTCTGGAGCAATTATAGTTATTTTAGAACCATCAACATAAATTACTTAAAATAAGCAAGTGAAACAATTTTGCCTTTTTATTAATCTGCCATTTGCTAGCTGTAAGCACATTTTTTCTATAGCTTCCCAGAGTTGTTGTCCATTTAAATGAACTATAATTATCATCCACATATTTTTGTCTTCAAGCAGTAAATTATTACCAAAAAATTTCCAACAGTGAATACCATCAGTACATACTGTAGGCTACTAAATTACCTAAGAGTTCCTGGAACAGGAGATAATACTAGAGGCTTTAACTAGGTTTTCGTTCTTTTGAATGATGACAGTGTGATGGAGGAAGTGAGAAATGCAGAGACTTCGCAAGCATTTGTCAGTGATAAACATGAAGACCCTCATACCCTCACTTCAGAGGATGCTTGGTGATGAGTGTATTGCTGGTGCTGCTGGCTTTTCTGTCAGGAGAGGTGTGTGGTTACTGGTAGAGGCACTGTGCCTTCTCCTGCACTGAGTCCCACTGCTGCCTGGTTTTGGATAAGAACACAAATGAGTTAGCTGGTAAGCCTTTAGGGCGTCTGAAGAAGTTTTCCCAGCAGCTATGCTTTCTCTTTCCATTCTCGCACTTTTTTTCTGGTTACTGTTCTTCAGCCTGTTGGACATACAGCTGTAATATACAGCCTGCTCTCCCAGCTTCCCTGGAACAGGATACAGAGATGCATTTGGGGAGCTGCTCCAGGTGAGGAACAAGTCTGTGCAGTGCGCAGGGGTGATACCTGTACATACAGCAGCTCTATCATTTCATGTGAATAGAGCTTGATCTCACACTAATCCTCTGTGCTCTGCCAGCCTTCGTGTAGTTATACTAGCTTTTTAAAAAATATATTTTTACTTTTCCCCTGGCAATCATTCTCACAGGGATGCAGTCATATGGGACACTAGGTTTGCAGCAGCCATTTGTAGAGGCAGCCAGTGCTGGTTGCTTTAGCTGCTGGAATTTGGAGATCTGTGAGCAGCAGGGAAACTGGTCGCCCTATGAATGCCATTTTTCTTCAAACAACTGTAGAAATTCTTCCTCTTGTGCCTAAGGCAGGAACTAGAATCAGAGGCTGATGAACAAGTAGAGGCTGCAAACAGGAAGGAAAAAGGCCTTTCTAATAGCTGGAGGGTTTGGAGCGTAAGAGCTTAGGTGATTTATAGTCCACAAACTGTGTCTTAGTTTTCCTCCCCCATCCTTTTTTTAAGGACACGTAGAATGAAAGAAAATGAGAATAGGTACATAAAATGGAAGAGAAGATTATGTGGTTTACTACAGCAGAGGAAGCAAAAAAAAATGTTTTGAATCAATAATAAATTGTTGATGGTTGGTTGCAGCTTAATGAAGCGTGGAAACCTAGAACTATTTTTTCAAGACTTCTGCTTTTGAATGGCAGTATATGTATTTCTTGCTCTCTTTGGTATGCATAATCTTCATGTTAATAAGATGCTGGGCTTATTCATCTCTTCCAGTGTTCACTGTTGAACATTTGTTTTCCCTCTTCTCAGAAATATGGTGTATTACAGATGACATTTGATCTGATTTTAATGACTATTTAATCCACTGAAGAATACTGAAGTCCCCAGTTCTTACATGTTAAATGAGTTTCGTGTTTAAGAATTTAGTAATAGACAATGGTAGAAGCTTCTTTTTGCAATTCCAATATCCAATTAAACCTCAGTTTGTAGTATTCATGAATTCTTGTACCCTAAATGTTCTGCTGCTTCAAAATTATTTCATCCCTTTCACTTTTTTTTAGTGAAGTCTGTTTCATCGTGTACATAGTGTAGAAAAGCTCTTAAAGGAAACATGGAACAGGAACAAAGCATTCCAGGGAAGTGAAGCTGATTAGGTACTTTGTTTAACTGACAGAGGATGGTCCTACTCAGTTGTTATCCAAGGACAAGATATTAAAAGAAGAATTTCAAGCTGGAAATAGTTCTTCGATGAGTACAGAAGAAACTGATGAGTTAAATCAGCACTATAAAAACAAAACATGAAACAGAATAAAAATTCATCCTTACTGTCTTTTGCTTGCATTTTTATTATCTAATGTCGTATTTGCCATGTTTTGGGGTGAGAGTTGGGAGGGCTAAAGGAGGTGGTGCTGATTTTGCCCTCTGGAAATGGAATTAAAAAGTAGTTCCCATGCTTGCTACCACCTATCTGTGTGATGTTATGACCTGTCCTGCTCTACTTTGTTAAAGTGCTTCAACACACCCTTGCCTCAAGCTAGTCCTTTCCATCCCCTAAATGGGAATTCACAAAAACTAGCTAAGAATGCTTTCATATTTTATCTGCAGTGTTATTTAATGACTTAATGAATTTATATGCAGACTACAAATTTGTGTTACATTTCTCTTCTGGAGAAAAAACATTTATGTTCCCCTTCTTCCTACCAGATGTTAATGTAACAAAAATGTCTTCTGAATTACATAGAGATATGTGCATGCTTGAAGTGGATGCATCTGATAGTTACTATCCTTCTTAAAACATGCAGCTTCGTTCTGACTGAAGGTTCTGCTGTGGGAATGTGTCCTGCTGAATTGGTGTTTTGCCCCTAACTTTTAAGGCTGCAAAAATAACCTTGAATTTAAGTAATATTCTCAAGTCTATGGACAGCAGTAATGTCCCTGGGACATCTAAGTAACACAGCAAAACAAGAAGTATGTTGTTGAGTTCTGCTTAAACTTTCTGGAGTTCTGTGGAATTAGGAGGTTTGCTTCTGTAACCATGAGAATAAACTTCAGTGGTGGACATTTACAAGGTGAGGGGAAAAAATCTAAAACTAAAGATCGGGAAAAATGAAGACTTGACAAAAAAGCAATAGCCCAGATGTGGGGGAGGGAGGCAGGGGGACATAGGGAGAGGGTGGTGAGATTTTAATTCATAAAACATCTGTTAACAGCTCCTTGGTGTGAAGGACAGCAGCAGCAATCTAACATGTTACCCAGTATAAAAAAAAATAAAAAATCTTGTCTTAAAAGATAGAGGTTTAAGAAGTGATTTTAAAAAAACCCCAAACACTCCCCCTTCCTAACAGCATTGTCCTTGAACTTCACAGGTTAGTTGCATAAAAAGTTCTTATTTGAGACAAGCATCTACTCCCGAGTCTTGTAAGAACACATAGTTGGCATGGTATATTTGCATATATATTTGCATATATATATTTATTTTTTTTTTAAATATAGTGCTGAACAGATTATCTGGGGGTTGCTGCAGACTTGAAAAGTGACATTCTTACTGCAAAGAACTAGGTGATGTCTGGGACCCTACACACAGGGCTTATTTTGATTTGGCCAGGCTGAAGGAAACAGTTTGTTTCTCATTTGGACCTGTGACTAAGAAAAGCAGCTTCCTGATTTTTGTTTAAATGTGGATTGTTTATTTCTGGCATTTCTCTTAAAGGCGCTGTGCTCTTCCAGTACTGGGGTTTTAACTTGCTTCTTCCATGGCGTCTCTTTGACCTCATGTATTGCAGTAAATGGTGCTGTGTAGGTCAGGGACCGAAAGTTAGATGCCTGAAGTACATGGTGTGAATATGCTTTGGAGCAGAGGGAGCAACTTACATGTGGAAATGGAACAGTTTTTATCTAACATAGGAAAAGAGGTCAGATTAAGCTATGGTGATTTTTGTTTGATTACTTAACAGAAGTTCTGAAAGAAAGTCATCTGCCAGTTGTTAGAGTTGGTTTGAAATGTATTGCACGAAGCCTCCCTGGCGAGGTCATGCTTCTGAGCTTATGGGCAACATTTGTAATCTGGTTTTGAAAAGGAGAATTGATTTAGTAGTCCCCCAAGTGTCAGGTTTATCCAGTGCATTGGGACAAAGCTGCCTTTAGAAAGAGTTTTGTGCCTAGACTTCATAGAGGTTCACACCGATGTGCTGTGCTTTGCTGCTTCATAGCCTTTCATTCACTGGGATACTCAAAAATCTCTTTTGGTTTTTGTTAAAGTATATACTGATTAGCTTTCCCCTGAGCTATCTCCTGCTTTGTCAAAAATTTTCTAAAAATATCTAAAAATTTTACAATCAGGAAGAACCTCCTGCTGAGCATGGTCAAAGCAGGTTCAGGGCTAGTGCCAGAAATGGTACTTTTTTTTTTTTTAGTAAAAAAGGTACCGTAAAATATGGAGCTTTACCTGTAGTTGTCATCAAGGTTAATATGGGGCAGAGAAATTACTTCTTTTGTACGCAAGTTGTGTAAGTCTGTGTATGTCATTGAGTTTCATACCTACAATTCGATAAAACTGTTAGGTATTTGTAGCTTTAGAATCACAGAATCGTAGGATCACGTAGGTTGGAAAAGACCTTTGAGATCATCAGGTCCAACCCTTAACCCAGCACTGCCAAGCCCACCACTGAATCCTGTCCCCAAGCACCACAGCTACACATTTTTTAAACCCCTCCAGGGTTGGTGACCCCACCACCCCCCTGGGCAGCCTGTCCCAGGGCTTCACCGCCCTTTCGGTGGAGAAATGTTCCCTCACACCCAACCTAAACCTCCCCTGGCGCAACTCGAGGCCGTTTCCCCTTGTCCTGTCGCTCGTTCCCTGGGAGAAGGGACCGACCCCCCCTGCCCACAGCCCCTGTCAGGCAGCTGCAGGGAGCGATCAGGGCCCCCCTGAGCCACCTCCTCTCCAGGCTGAACCCCCCCAAGTCCCCCCCATCAGCCTTGTGCCCCAGCCCCCAGCCCAGCTCTGGACACTGGCCATTTCCTCCTGGGCTGTGGTGGCTTCATCCTGCTCCTCATCCCTGTCTTCCAGCTCAGGGGGCTGAGCACCCTGAGGAAGCTGGTCTGGCTGTTAAAGGCTGAGGCAAAGAAAGCGTTAAGTACCTCAGCCTGTTCCTCACCCTTTGTGACAGTGTTCCCCCCTGCATCCCATAAAGGATGCAGGTTATCCTTGGCCCTCCTTCTGTTGCTAATGTATTTGTATATAGTATTCTCCTGATTCTTCTTAGATGGATACTTAATGAAAGAATAAATCTTGTTTCAAATTGAACAGTTTCATTTGGTAATTCTCATACAGCAGCTTCCATGTAAAAGAGATGTGGCAAGATGAATGCGTAACTGCAGTACTTGCTTTTGGGCCCTCTGTAGATAACCTGTAAGTACACAGATGTTGGAGTTGGTTTTCGTGAGTCTGAATCTTAGGCAGCAAGTTAAAGTATATTTTTGGTCTGCCTTATTTCTCCTTGACATCTGTTCACTTCTCATGATATTTTTTTTTTTTTTTGCCTAAGTTTTAGCTTTTGACACCATTGAAATACATATGTCAAAGAGAAAAATCTGCTGAAGGCAATTTAGAATTACTTGAATACATTAAATTTTATCTGCAGTGTGGTCTTCATTGAACACTAAGTTCCTCTTTAATCTCAGTTTTGGCTTAAAAATAAGAAAAGTTAAAATGTACCCCATGAGTATATTAGGGTAATTTTTGCTTTCAGGAAAGTGAAAACACTTTGTGTTTCTTCCCTAATTCTTCATATCCATTTAGCCTCTTCTTTCTGGCTTTTATTACTTGCATTCTTTTGTGAGAGCTTCAAGTATACGCTTTTCACTAATTTTCCCATTGTGGATTTTGAGGATGAAGAGTCCAACGCTGTTCCAGTTTTTTGGTATCTGTGTTGAAATTCCTTCCCCCCTCCCCCCCCAAATGAAAATAAATCATAGCTCAGAACAAACGTACTAAGTATTCTGTAACTTCAGTATTGATTTTCAGGGTGTTCTTCCTAAATTATACTCACAAAGCCTTTTCAAGCTGATTTCATGAGGAAAATATGTTAACTTGAGCCTGCTTATATCCTCCCTTAACTTTTCAAACCATTGCTTCTGAGATGAGTTTGAGTGGGAGGCACGCATGTTTATTCAGCCCTACTAAACACCCTTGAAGGAGAGAGGAACAATTACTGGAGTTGTCACAGCTTCAGAATTGAAACCATGTTACTGTAGTTCAGCTTTGGACCTTTCTGCTCTTTCCCGAAGTGCTGCTTCCTCTGAAGGCGAGAACCTGCTCCTTCCTGCAAGCTAAGCAAAACAGGGCTGAACAGGGCTAAAGCTGTAAGGGCTATCATGTGCGATTCAGCCTTTGGATTTGAGCTGTAGAAGATGGCAGTATTGCTTTCTGTGTTTTTTAGAAATAAATAATGATTAAATTTAATCTCTTAACCCTTGTTGTTTGTTTGTTTGGTTTTTTTCTATGTAGATGTCCACACTGAAGCAGTACAAGCAGCGCTTGCAAAATACAAAGAGAGAAAAATGCCCATGCCTTCAAAAAGACGGTCGGTTCTTGTGCACTCTTCGGTAGAAACGTACACACCTCCAGGTATCTATTGAGTTAACATATGTAAATCTTGCCAGGTGAACACGATAGCAAAATATAAAGTTATGCTTTGTTCTGCTAAGTTGTAAGTACATTGCAATAAACTTCTTCAATATTCATGGCTGTATTTCCTGATAATCAGGTGTTGGTCAGATTTGTTCTTTGTTTTAAAATTTTTAGTGTCTCATATACTGTAGCTGCTAAAGATACACTTGAAAGCAATAATAGAGTGAGCAGTTCCCCTTTATGCATTATGTTGGTTTATGTAACGTCTCACTTGGGAGGAGATAATCTTGGCAAGCATGTCAGAGCTGTAAATACCTTATTTCATATTGCGTAAGATTCTTGACGAGGTGAAGAAAATGCCAGAGCATGAAGTTGCTGCATTAGCTTGCAGAGCACTCGTCAGATGGTTTCAACTGTAAGCAATTTAAAACATTCAGAAAATCATATGCTAGAATTGTTCAGATTTAGGTCAGAAAGTTTATTTCGGTTTTTTTTTTGGGGGGGAAATAAAGTAACCTTCCTGTTGTGTCACAATGAATTCTTTAGAGGTTAAGAAAATCTTTCTCTAGATAACATCTTGTGCTAGCAAGCTAAGTGTTTTGAGGCCAGTATCTTGTATACAAAGGAGAGGAATTTCCCTAAGCTCAAGTTTTGAATGATGTGCTCTTGTCTCCTCTGATGTGGCCCGGGAGTAGAAGCACACTGACCTCTAGTGCCCTTCTCCATCAATTCTATTTCTTATCCCGCTTCTGTGAAAAACCAGGTCTGATGTGCTGCTCTCTTGCTTCCTGGGCTGTATTTTTTCTTTCTGTTCTTCCCATTTGAAGGAAATGCCACTTTTCTTTGTTAGTCATGCTTTTGTACATTGCTTTTGTGGATTCTCTGGTTATTTCATTAGTTAATAAATAATGACCTGCTTCTGTAGTCTTACATATGGACTTTCTTCACCCTTATGTTTTTTCTATAGGGTATGTTAAAATAAGTTTTGATTAGCTTGTTCTTCTAATACTCATATACTCAGAAGCCCATGAGGGCAGCTGTTGCAGTTGGTGGTTATACTCTGAGTTTTCTTGCATACATGTTGTTTTTGTATGTGAAAGCTGTCGTGAATTCCATAAAGTGAAATCCTGGAGAAAAGTTAATGTATAGCGACTATCTGTATACTGAGGCTTTGGGAGAGAGGCCCTGAGGTGTCTGTTTGTAGCTGTTCAAAGCAATATTCCTTCTCACTCTCCAAAATAAACTGCTAGAACAGTCGGAGGTACATTTCATGTAGCATCACTCTGTCCTTTTCTCTCATTCCCCTAGTGTGACAAATTGCTGTGTGCTTGGCATGAGGTAATATCATGACAAAATAAGAACATGCCACTGTTCTGCCTAAGATTTGATGTACAAAAAAAGAGCTGGTGGCCAGAAGCTCTGCTGAAAGCAGAGGACAGCTAGGTTTTCTGGTCTCTCTTAGCATTTAAAACTGGAAGGAATCTCCTTGCAGTGTTTTTCTGAGAGAACCAAAATACCATTCTCTTTGGAATATGTTCGGGACAGATTTGCAGCAGTGTCCCTGTGGTTAATGCTGTGCCGACTCAGCCTGAGGTCAGGGCCCTGCATGCTGCGCTGAAGGAACAAAGTATCTGAGGGGTTGAGAAGCTATTAAAAAAAATGGAGATGCTGCAGGTAAAATGTTAGGTTGTGTGGTTACAGCTGGTGGGCACACCCTTGCAGGAGCAAAGAGAGTGGCAGGTGGGGGAGCCCAAATCCTGCCCGGCCCAGCTGCTCCCAGGCCTGTCCCAGGAGCCGCCAGCCTGGCCCAGACCCATCGGCACAAGCCCAGAGGAGCACCAGGAACCGGAGTTAAGGGCTCCAGAGAAGGGTCACCCTGTCCGGGCCCCTCCCGGGGCTGTTCCTGGAGAGTCTCAGCCCTCCTGCCCAGGCTGGAAACCCATCATGAGTAGTCAGCAGCAGAGCACCTTCTGGGCTGAGGGCGGTGCCACGCAGGGGGACGGGGCATGTTACGGGGTGCAGGGCAAAAGTATTTTGAGATTGCGTGAGACCTGTTGTGGAATGTTTAGGTGAGGAACCACAGATGGGGAAAGGGGTAGATTTAGGTGATTAGGGGAGGAACAAGTGTGGGGAAAGCAGTGGGGTAAGGGGATAAAAAGGGCTGGTCATGTATAAGTGGTACGCTTGCCTGGCTGTGCCCTGCACCTGACCCCGCGCTCTGTCCTCTCCTCCTGTTATACTCCATTTCTAACACCTCTCCTGGGTAAGGGACTCTATAGTCTGTGTGCGTGGAGTGGCTCAGTCAGTCTGTACAAATGGGGTGGGACTGCAGCCTTGGGCTTGTATGTCCATTTGGCAGCAACTGGGGAGACTGGGATCTGGGGACCGTTGCCTGTAGCCTGAGTGTCCAAGCCCAGCTGCTGGAGGGGTCCATGTTGTGCTTGTGTGTGCGTGTATGGTCTCCATCCTGCTCAGCCAGAGAGGGGAGCAGGATGAGGCCATGGGATCTACCTCTGTGTGTTTGTGCTGCTGGAGAGTGTCATCTTCTACATGCCTGCCCAAGTGGTTAGCAGAGAAGACAAGCAAACTCATGCTGGGCTTTAGGGGGATACGGGTGCATGCTAACTAATACATTCTGAAAGAAGAGTTAAGTGTCTCTGAGATCTGTTGTGCTGTTTCTTAAGAGAAGGTGACTTATTATGAGATACCTTTTCTACCTCTGTAAGATACTGTAAGGCCAGTGGATGAATTCTGTATCATGGGTGATCATAGAAGACCATGTATCATGGGAGGCCATTCAGAAATTTTCTGAAGGCTTGCTTCAGCTATATCAATCCACAAAAATAATTGTCTTTTTATGGCCTGCCTTTATTTGCAAAATCAGTTCAGCAAGAAAGATCTAAAATTACAAAGAACCTGAGTAGTGGCGAAGCATCTAGTTTTGTTGTCTTGAGCCATTAAAGCACTGTCTTAAAATCCTTGTATTGGCAGAAGTTAATGCAACTAAAGCCAGGCTTTCTTGATAACTGAAATTTTGTTACAAACAGTTGCCATCAGTCACCAGGAAGGAAGCATCAGTTTCTGGTCGCAACGTTAAATTCAAACCCAACTCCTGACCTGCAGTAATGGAACTGCTTTCATCAGCCATCCTTCCAAAAATTTTATTGTACTTTTGTTTTCGTCCCGTCGAGTCTTTCGTCCTTTCCATATGGATTTCACGTGATCAGAACATGAGCTGTAGTCCAGATGCAGGTTTGGTCCAAAGGGTGGTGGTTTCTGTGGCTATCTTGGGTCAGCTCCCAGCCAGGAAGAGCTGCAGGCCAAGTACATAGCATTCTGCTCACCGCACACCAGAACCACTAATTAACTCCTGCGACTGCCGCAGAGCTGGTTACTGATGTTACCTTGTGACTTTTCTGTTGTAGTTAGGCTTTGGTATTAGAATGTTTTTACTATGGATCCTTCATTCCTATACACAGTTAATGTTTTACGTTTAAAGTGAGGTTTTTTCTCCTCTCTGCTTATGAAAGACATCTGAAAGCTTAGAAATTTTAGAGGCTTCATTAAACTTGCATCTGGGTAAGGAGGTAGCTTCAGAGTGTGTATTTTCCTCGTGGTTTTGTATTTTTATTTCATACTTGATAATAGATCACAAATGTGGTGGTTTGGTTGTGGGTTTTTTTCCCCAAACCTGACTGTTGTCCTATCTTGTCCAATATTCCTGGGAATTGTTTATTTTTGCTTTCTGCCTGAAAGAAAGGGAAGGTCGCAAGCACCAAGGGGCAGGTTTGGCTCCTCTCCAGGAGGAGCAGCCAAAAGCTACAACCATGGCAGCAGACCAGAAATATCATACAAGGCACAGACCCAGGAATGGTGATGCACCACAGCTGTATCTTCTCAAAGATCAATTGTTTGTGTATTTTCATCCAAAATTGTCATGTTTGACAAGGGATGGTCAAGTAATGAGAGATCCACGATTTTAACTTTAAAAATGCCATAGAGTTAAATGGGCTTCTTATGAAATGATGTCTGATTTTTGTGGTTTTAGACTGTTTAAAAGCAATTGCTTTGAAGCTATTGGAAATGCACATACTCTTGAAAAGCAGAAAATTAGACACCTGGTAACTGAAATTTGTTGCCAAAGATAAGGAAAAGATTTTTAATGTGGCTTCAACAAAATTTACGTGGAATTCTATATAGCTGAACAGTTATGTGTTCAGAGGATGCTAAAAACAAACAATAAAAACAAACAAACAAAAAAGCCAAAATTAAGTTTGCAGAATTTCTCATGTAACCCACCCCACTATCACCCAGTATTTCCATATCTGGAAGGGACTCTAGAGGATAGTAACGTACACCCTATCTTTTTCAGAAGCTGTTTTTCAGCTCGTGCTGACTTCTTAATTGGTCTGGCCATAGTGTGTGACTTAAAACTACTCTTCACAAACTGACTTGATGCAAACTTCAACAGTATGTGGGCATTGCATTGTTTCAGGAGCTTTCGTTTAATTACCTGGGGGGGGGGGGGGGGGGAGAGCTGGGGAGGGACATAAAAGATCAAGTTCTTAAAATGCAGCAGTCTCTTTAGGAGGGCAGGATTTTTTTTTTTCTCTAATAAGAGTTTGTATTTTTCACTGAAAACTAACAAGGATGTATTTTCTTGATATTTAGAAAGACCTTTTTATTTGTTACTGAGTGGATAACAATGTGGAAAGTTTGAGTGCCAAAGGGAGGCTTCTGGAATGCTGTGAATAACTGAATGGTAGTTAAAATAGGAGCCCTTTATCAGATTTCTAACAGCAACAAATCTACATCTAGAATGAAAAGATGCTTTACTAAGCATTTCTGTGTAGTTCTTGTTCGTATCAGTTTGTGGTTAAAATTTGTGCTTTTAAATTTCTTCTAATTATCCTTAGATTAATGATATTACTCTTTCATTGAACTTGATAGCACAATGTTTTTGTGAGTAATTAGTTCTCAAAAAATTTGTCGAAGGAACCAAAAACTGAAGAATTACCACCACCACCACCCCAAATAAAAAGAAAGTACCCAGCAAAAAATGTAATGGAATTTGTTCAGGTAGATTGAGATCCAGTTTACTTGTTCAGAACAAAGTATTCTTTCAGCAGAGTAGGTATGCTATACTCACTGAGCATGGTTAGCGAATGTACTAGGTAACTTAGGTAAAGCCTTTTTTGAGTCTTAATGTCATTCCAAATACAGGAGGTAGCTGAAACTTTGCCTCAAGTATGTTCTAGCTATAATGTGTAGAAGTTGTTGCATTAATCTAAAAAATGGCAATGAGCAGAATATGTGCATGTGAATATACCATTTGCTTAATACACGCATCTCATGTGTAGCACATGAGAACGCTACCTGAAGAACATGGAAAACTTCATGTTCCCGTCTGTTGGGTCATTCCCACATTACATGCCTGTCATCGTTATTTTAATCACAGACACATCGTCAGCATCAGAAGATGAGGGCTCGTTACGTCGGCAAGGGCGGATCACCTCCACTCCGTTCCAGAGCCATTCCAACGTAGAGCCCTGGCTTAACCGGGTTATTCAGGGCTCCTCCACCTCATCCTCTGCATCCTCCACTTCATCTCATCCAGGAGGGAAACCTGCTGCTGCTTCCAATACTGCTACTGCCACCGCTGCTGCCACTGTGCTTGCAGATCTCATGGCACACACCCAGCTAGGTCAGTAAAGAACTGCCTGTGTGGTTGGAATAAAATCAAATTAAAAATCCCAAAGCGAGGCTAAACACAAAAGTCTTCACCAGAAGATATCTGTAAATAGCCTTAAAATGTACAATCCACAGACCAGGTATGTATGATATGTATGTATTTAATTTAAGCCGAACCAGTTGTTCATGAGATCTGAACGTGCATTCTTCTTGGTAAAATGCTTGATTTATCAAGAAAGGTTCTTACTGGGTCAAAAGCAGAATTTCAAAGGGATCATATTTTTGGTGCATGCTTTCCCATCCGCATGTATTTACAATACAGACAATATCAGGTTGTGGATTTCTAAGGTGACTCAGTTGGGGAACACTGAAAAGACCATAAAAACATCTGGAACCTTTTGAGAAAGTTATGAAATCAGAGGTACTGACAAAGCTAGATTTCAAGCTCGAATGTGATTTTTTTTTTTTTTTTTTTTTTTTGTCCTTTAGGTAAAATTTAGATCATGAATAGGCCATTGTTGTGAAACTAGAGTGGAAATGTAGTACTGGTAAGCCAAAATGTATATGTGTGATTTGTTTCAAGCTCTGTAAAGCCGAAAGTGCAGAACTTCAGGTTACTTTTTTTTTTTTTTTTTTTTTTTTTTTGTATTGTTTCCTAAAATGCAGAACACTAGTCTTTTGCTTTTGCAAAATTTGGTAGGGAGGGAGGATGGCAGTCTCTTCCATCATGGAAGTACTTTTTACAATGTTTTTGTGAAATGTAGTGGATTTATGTGCACACAGTACGTCTGCACTAATGTTAAGCAACTGGAAAGGACCTAGACAAGAAACAATAGTTTTGTATTTCTAACCGTTTTTTTTTCCCCAAAGTAATTTAGAAAAATGAAATGAACAATGATGGTTTGTATTTCACCTCTGGGCTACAGCATGAAGTTCTTGTGCTTCTAGTAATATGCAATAGGCATCACCTATATTGTTTCTGGACGTTTCAGGTTTTGGCAGCTTTAGTGCTCTACTTACCTGACTGTTTACCTGTGACCGTGTGCCTACGTGCGCTATACGGACAGGCTTTATCCAGTTGTTTACCGAGGACAGATTAGGTCAGATGAAGAAAACACACTGAGATGCTTTAGATTTAAACTGAGTCTACAGGGTTCTGTATACTTAGAGACGTTAGTTCATGTGATAATTTAAGACACAGATACCTTTTGCAAATAGCTGTTTGTTTAGCTGGTCTAGCTGTTAGGCTCACGTTCTGCTGAAAGCCCAGTCATGTGTCCTTTAGACTTCTCTGTTTAGATGATACAAACAGTTCACAGTTCTCTTAGGCGCGAGGCAGCTGGTCATGAGAGGGTCGCTTCTCTGTTCTTTGTGGATTTGCCCTCTGAGTTCCTCCTGCCTTATGCTGAGTTTGGGACATCAACCCTATAGTAGCTATGGGCTTTAAAATGCAAACAGTGCTTGTAGTTTGTGACAGGGAGTTCTACTTCTTCAGGTTCCTAAAGCATGGGGAAAGGAGTGTGAACAAGCTAGAGGCTCTCCAAAAGAGGATCCTCCAGATCTTCTGTGTGGCTTAGGTGATGCCAGAAACAGGGGTTGACTCATTTTGCTGTGACTGACATCCCAGTTCTCACAGCACAGGCAGTTTTCTGTAAGTGGAGCTGAGATGGGAAGAGGTAGTAGCTTGCTTTGTGCTCTGGGAGGCTCGTTAGGTTTCAGGGAGTCTGGGAAGCGTTATCTGTGTCGCTCCTACATTCTTTTGCTCCCTGCTCTGTTTTTCATGGCAATCTCTTTATTATGGAAGCTAAGCATGAGAGGAATTCCGGTACGTAAGCTTTTACAAGGCACAGTGTTTTTCCCCAAGCCTGCTTGGTGCTGCTGCCTTAGAAAGCTCCTGCATGTTGAAATGTTGGGGTTTGGTTTGTGTCTTAGAAAGTTATGGGCAGTGTTTGGCTTTGTTCATTTTTCTGCGCTTCATCAGTACTTCATCCATAAACAGAGAAAGAGCTGCCTCTGGTTAAATTTTGTGCCTCTGTTGCTAGTGAAGTGTTTCCGTTTAAAGGCAGTAAGATGTTCTGTACAAAGAAATCTGAAATTCCATCTTCCCATTTCCAAGCTTATTTATAATGAGAAATTTGCAAAATTTTTTGTGTACTTAGTGAATGTAAGTAAGATGGAACATGTCTCTGTTTTGCTTTGAGGGCATTCTGGATTTCACGCTGTGGATTTATAGGAAAAATGTTTAACTCATTAAAATTAACAAACTTGGAAGGTTCAAGGCCAGCTGGGATGGAGCTTTGAGCAACCTCATCTAGTGGAAGGTGTCCCTGCCCCAAGGCAGGGGGTTGGAACTAGATGGTCTTTAAAGTCCCTTCCAACCCAAACCATTCTGTGATTCCATGGAGGCTCTCCGTAATTCCAAGCATGATTGATGAAATTCTTAATATAGCTGTAAAAGCTTCAAAAATACACAAAATGTAACACAGCATCCTGTTACATCTGTCTCAGGCCATAGAAATACACAGCAAATTTCACAACTAGCTTCTTAAGACCTATTCATCAGATATTTAATTATCAAAATTGTATGCAAAATCAAGGCCTTATTTACAGTTGAAAGTCCAGCTTTTAAGCAGTTAAATGTTGGACTACATGCAGCGGAGTGGTTTGAAATTTCATTAATGGGAAATAAGTGTGCAATTATGTTATCTATCAGGAAGGGAGCTCAGGGATCATTAAGAGCTGTTCTACTAAAAATATTCAGAAAGGTAAAATTTCCAGTGCCTTTGACAAAAAATTAAATGTCCTTCTGCATAAGAATAATCTTCCTCATTTCTGAAATGCTTGCCATGTTCCATCAATTTTCATTTCTAGCTGGGTAACATTCGTGCATGTCTGGTAACAATTCAGTTGTGACATTTTTCATGTTTGTCTGTAGTCTTCCTTGCTCACAAGAATATGAAAACTTAGGCAGTTCTTACGTGGCAAACCTTTCTGATTATCGATAAATACTAGTATACTTTCAAAAAGGACCCTTTTAATTTGTCCTAGAGCATAGAAGACAATTTATTTTCTCAGTTAATATGCTGCCATCAGCAATATAAAAGGCATCTTATATATTTTAAATACTGTGCCTTACTAAAATATTTGGTATTTTGACTATGTACTGAATAACTATTCACAATTTTGATATGTCAGAGAATTTAAATTTAGCAGATCGTTCCCTTGCGGCTCATCTTCTCCGGCTTGCATTTTTAATGATGAATTGTACTAAATACCCAAGCAGTAGACTGCAGTGTTGCAAGTGCAAGGTTACAGTAATTAATAAAGTCAGATAGGAATATGCATTGTTTTTAAGCTGTTCGTTGATCAGCTATAAAAGCAAGGAGAACATCTGGATGTTGTTTGGGGGGCTTCTTTTTTGTAGTGTAATATTTTCTTTAAAATGAATAAGGCTGCCAGTGTGTCTGGGTTTTTTTCAAGGTCACCATCTCAGCTATGGAGTATTTCCCAACTTAGCTCTTGTTAGAGTAGCTGGAAAAAGGGATTATCATGGTATTGACCCACTAGTTACTGAACAACTTACAGTTTGGTTTTTTAAGGGGAAGCAGCGTTATAAGCGTAGGTGTTCTGAAGTGCCATGGCTCTGTAAGCGGTTTTACAGGAGCTGTAAGAGTGAAGTGTGTTTAGAAACTGTTTCAAAGCGTTTATGGAAGAGGAAATGCAAGAATGAAGTAGTGGCTTGTGGATGCTATTTTGTGTTCTGGCTGGGTTGGTGCACTCTTCTGGTGGTTTGGTTGTTTTTTTCTTTTCTCCTATTGTTCCCATGCAATGTAATAAACTTCTTTTAAATGTCTGTTTTGGTCCAGTGGTTTCCTGGAGACGAACCAGTCATACATAGCCATCTCTAGGTCTAACCTGACTTCCTGCTAGGGAGGGGACTTTTCTTTACCCTGAGATTCCCCCTTAGAGCCTACTTTCTCTCTAATGCCTAGCTTTTTGGTTTCTGTATCATATCCCGTTTGTTCTTTCTTGGGCCACTGCTCTCTTTTGCATTTATGTCTGTCTTCTAATCAATAATGGAAAGGTACTTCAGTCTAAATCCAATTAACATTTTTCCTGAAGTCACAAGTCTGTTAAGACTTTTTTTTTTTTTTTAACTACTCACCACTTCTTTCTCTGCTTTGCCACAGTATCTCTAGATGATACAGACTAATTTAATGGTTTCTCATGGGCATACATTAATAAAATGCCTAAATAATTAAAGAAGCTAATGTGGTTTTTATTTGAGCATAAATCCTGAAAACTGGACTTGGTCCTTCTGCATGCATAGAAAGAATTTTGCCTTCTCAAGGCAGAATTAGGAGGGAGTCAGTTCTCTGCTGTATGCAAGGTGAAATAGATGTGGGCAGCAGAGAAGTTGTTCATAAGGTCACCTGCCGTTTCCCCTCTGTGGTGAGGGACATCGATTTTTGTGAACCTTGGCTCTGAGATGCTTGTAAGATACATGAATGCTCTAGATTAGCATCTCCATATATAGCAAATTTTTGTGCTTGTTTTCAGTTGGGAATGATTGTTAATGGGGTTTTTGTTCCTTTTCTGAGCATTCTCATTTTTTGTGTGATTTCTTTGAGCTGTTCCCAAGTACACAGCTCTTCTGTAAAATGTTCCCAAATAGCTTCTTTCTTCTGTTATTTGCTGAGCATCTAATTGCAGAGCTTTTGTATTTCGGATATTTGCCTCATGCATGTGGGTGGAAGATTGCTTTTTCCCAACAGAAATATGCACTGTAAAACCTGCATCCAGCAGCATTTCAACTTCTGTACTTTATGCACGGCTTCTGACCCTGATGTGCACCAAGTCTCACAGTGTGTGCCAGTCTGTCTTGTCCTGTCTTGATTGTTTTATTTGTACCTACGTGTATGTCACTTTCAGCGTACATTTTGAGTCGCCTTAATGTTCAGTGGTGACAACTTCATCTATTGGAATGCCATTTTGGGGCCTTCCACTGATGAAACCCCACTGCACATACGTCCCTAATTGTAGTTCTTGCTGGTGTATCCAAGGAGTGAAAGCTTTAGACACGGATAATCACTGCAGGGTTTCTCAGGTGAGAAGTATGGACTTAGGGGCTAATATTTGCAGTATGGCAGCCAGGTACATTTGACTGTGCCCTCTTTTCTGTGGTTGATTTTTGTGCTGCTTGTTTTGGGACTTCGGTAAAGCTAAGGAAAATAAACAACTAAAAAGCACCTAAAAAAGTATATAGAACAGAGCAAGAGTGTTTCAATTTACTCGGAGTGCGCAGGCTGTCTATATGCCCTATAAAATGGTTATATAGATCAGCTTTATGCTGATTTTATTTGTCACTTCTTGTTACTGGTTCTGGCATTTATCAGAGAGATGAAGCGATACTTTGTCCTTCAGGTGCCTTATCCACATGACAGGAGTTTTGGTCCTTGCTTTGTACTCAGCAAGGCAGGTCTCTGCAATACAAAAGTTGGCATTGCAGCGATGACCATCGGAAAGTATGGGAATGGATTTCTTTTTTTCTTCTGGTGATCCCTCTAAAACTGCTTAGAGCTGTACTGGTGACTGGTGGCTTACATGTCAGCTCTGGAAATCTGTGGTCAGGGCTATGAGCACTTGTTATCTTAGTGCTAATTGTTTCTGCAAAATGGGTGAGGTAGTACATGCATTTCACAGCATTGCCCAGATCTCCGTATGTTTTTGAGTTCTTTCCTGCAGGGTTTGTGGCATGCTGAGGCCCTGCAGGAGCTATCACCGCAGAGCTGTGTGACCCGAAGCAGTTCCTCCAGCACAGCGCAGCAGCATGTTCTTAAACTCTTTCCTCTTGCACTCCTATTTTTACTCATTAGGATTCTGAATATTTTGGGCCTGCAATTCTTGTTTTTTCTTGTTCGAACACTTCTCCTGGATACTGCCACTTCCTAACCTGTGATTCCACTACAAAACCTTTCCATAATCTAGGTGACAAATTGGGAATGATGATATTCCCGAAGCATTGCTCTGCACCACAGAAGAAACAGCTAGACTTGTGCTGTTTGTTCATAATGGATCTCCTTGGTTTCACCTTGAAGTGATGAAGTGAACCACCGCTGTCTTTTTTTGTCAGAATTTGGATCACTTGGCATGTTGGAATAGCCCCTCTCTACTCTGGAAAGACATGCTGGTTCCTTTCAGGGTTCCCTCTGTATCTAGAAGATTTTGATTACAGTTTGATTAGAGAAATCAGTGTTTGTTAAAAACACATGAGAAAACAGCAAGAATGCTTTAAGAAGCAGCTTTGGAGATATTGATTCTTAAGATGACTGATGAGCTCCCATGTCTGTCTTCCTTTTCTACAGATAACCACTCTGCACCTCCAGATGTAACCACTGGCCTGGTAGAACATTTACATCATGAGCGTCCACAGGTAGCATCAGTACGAGGAGTTCCCAGAGGCTACAACAGCAGCATTTTGGAAACTGCAGATGGTGATTGTATTACAAACCTCCTACCCCTCTGTCTTGTGTCCCTTTTTCTGAATAAGCGAGTGCGTAACAGAGCGTGATGCCCGTTGTGTGCTGCGTACCTGCCCCTCCAAAGCTCTGCAGCAGTGTGGTGTGTCTATGGGTCTGTCACAGGGGAGGGACCTGTTCTGTGTTCCCCATCTTCTGCTGGTGGGAGCCATGCCCCCATTTCTGGATATATTTCTATGGTAAAAGGCAATGTAAGCCCTTCAGTCTCACGTTTTGATTTTGTATCACCTCAGAGCTATAGATTGCCATAAATATAAATAAACATACATATTTATATTTCATTTAAAATATATCACATATACAATTGAAAATCAGCATTCAGAATGGGTTTGTGTTGTGATTATTTTTTCCTAGACCTGTAAAATATTGAAAGATTGACTTATTTTTTCCAAGCATCCTCACACTTTCAGAACTGGGTGAATGTTAAGATGCAGCAAATACCTAGACCCTTGAAGAAAATAACATTCTTCAGGTTTGTATTGGAATCTCATGAAGCAGTCAGCAGTTTGAAAAGCTAAAGTGTGAGAAGGTATATGCATCGTCCAGGTAGCTAGGCAACAGTGTTGTTTTAAAACAAAAAATCCATGGTTGAAACTGTTTCTGATTAAAGCTGGCTTTTTCCAAACAAGCTGCTCAACTTGAATGACTCTTCCGCATGAAAGCTGCACTGAGCTTAGCGTAATGTTGTCAGCAATGTGGCAGCATGTGTTTTAGTCTGTTTGTTAATATATGGTAAGTAATAAGTCTTTTCTGTTTGGCAGGTGTCCCAGTGAATAGCAGAGTGTCCTCTAAAATCCAGCAGCTTCTAAATACCTTGAAAAGACCAAAGCGCCCACCTTTGAAAGAGTTTTTTGTTGATGATTTTGAAGAACTGCTAGAAGGTTAATTTTCTTTCAAACGCATTTTTCTCTCTGTGTAAGCGGTTCAGGAAAGTACAGATGCTTCTTAGCAAGTGTTGTTTTCTTTTCCTCTTCCCAATAGAAAATCATGGTGGAATTGTTAAATCAGAGAGAGAATGGTCGTATGTTATGACCACTGAAGTGAAGCTATGTTCAGTTCAACCCTCCCACCCAGTGTACTTGTTCTCTTGTCCTCTCTCTTCTGGTGGAAAAAACCCATATCTTAGAAATGGAGAAGTTGCTTAGCAATATGTAGCTGCCTTTAAAACCAGCTGCATCAGCTGAGTTTGGAGGATCATTTGCGTTCTGTTCTTTTAGTCTTAAAGAGTAAATGAAAATTTTGTTCTTGATGTGACGTTTTTGAGCAGCTGCTACTAGATTCCCTGTACTATTTTTTTGATGCTTTAAGATACAAAGTGATTGCAGCTCTAGTCTTTTCATTGAGGTGCATGTGTGTTATTGTGGAGAGCAGAGAGCATCGCTTCGAACTGTTGGGTTTAGCTATGGCATAGATTGAGTGTTAGCTAAATCCAAATGTCACTTTGTTTTAATAACTGAGATGAAGATACTTCACCTTCTTGAGCAGCTTGGGGCAGGATTTTAACAGCAGGCTTCTCAGAGACCAAATGGCATACAAACCCTGCAATGTTCCACCGCTGAGACATGGTCCGGAAATCAAATGAAATATTCTGTGAGCAGTGCAGCTTTAATTGTAGATAATCTGTACAAGGAGCATATCATCCAGCTTTTTTTAAAAATACATTTTCATAGAAGCATAGTGTCATTCTTCGTTACCTTTTGAGAATTCGGTGCAGCAAAAATAAACAACCAGTTGTCATTGAAGCCGTTCTCTCTGATAACACTTCTTGACTTGGGTTAGGCTTTCATTTAAATAGATGTGCAGAACAAAGAGAAAATACCATCTTTCCAAAGCAGAGAAAAAAGTAAACTAGAGATTCAAATTCGGTGCCTGTGGCCCTTTCCTTTCAATAATGTGGAATCAGAACTCTATAGGGATGGTAATTATTTTTTGTGAACCAACGGATGATTAGTGTAGCATCATCATAACGCAGAGAAGTAATGATAGCTGTGAGGAAGAGGAAGGTGAGAACAGTTTGTAGAATAGTCTGTTAAGTGTAACTTGCACACATTGTAAAGTTTGATATTTGCCATTTTACTCTGGTTTTAGTGCAACAGCCTGACCCAAATCAACCAAAGCCTGAAGGAAATCAGATGAATGTACTCAAAGGTGAACCCTTAGGTGTGGTAACCAACTGGCCACCTTCTCTGCTGGCTGCCCTGCAGCGCTGGGGAACTACCCAGCCAAAAGCCCCTTGCCTGACGGCACTGGATACGACTGGGAAAGCTATTTACACGCTCACCTACGGTAAGTGTTGGTGGTAGGTGTAAGGAAGGATTAGATGTTCATTGCAGAATGAACACTTTGCTTTGCTTAAGAGGGGCTGACTGTGCTCATGGTACATACTTTGAGATTGCTATTTGAATGCAAATTACTAATTCATTGCATATGAAAAACATTTGAAAGTTAATGAAGGGAAAATGTCTATGGTATTGATTCTTTACAAGTGACTGTTTGTAAATTTCAAACAATCGTGGGGGGTGGGGGGTGTTCTTAAAAGAACACTAAAAATAGCCTGATGTAAAATAGGAGGAAGAAACAGATGAGTAATAATGCACTTTTCAGATTCCCAGAGTAGATACTAAATTTTAGCATATTCTTGCATATCCTTATAGAGAAGGCTTGTATTTCAGGAGCATATTAAGGATGTTACTGTGGGAAGTGAAACTTGCCTGAATCAATACAAGTGATGTAGTAATTTCATTTTTTTTGGAAGATGATTGTGTCCCCCAGGACAGCTAACTGCAGCATTTCATTGTATAGTATGTTATAATGTTAAGATTTCTTGTTTGCATTCTTACAGATGAAGTATACTAGGAAACGTAGCTGAGCAGCTGCGTTAGTTTTATCGCTTTGCAGTGGAGCTTTGAGAACCGTTTAGAATATCATGTTTAATTCTGCATTTAAAGAAAGGAAAGGAAAAGACAAACTAAAAAGAAACCAAGCTCTAAATTGTACTTCTGCTAGCTGCACTGAATGGCCAGTTCGATAAAGAACTGGAGGTTTGAGGTACTTGAGTCCTGTGTAACTTTTCTTTATGTAACTGGAAATTACACAGAAAAAACCCAACTGTTGAACTGAAGAAGTCTGAGGCTGACAAACATAAAATAACTGGTAGTTGCTACGTGGTCTGAAGGGATCTGAGTGTGGATGTCAGTCCATGGTAAAGACGCTGTACTAGAAAGCTGAGCTCCAGAGGCACGTGGTTTGCCATGGCGTGCATTTTTTGGGGTTCTTGCTTTTGATTTACCATTTACGGTGGAAGAGTTTTGCTGTTGCTCCGTTTGTTATAGACAGGTGGGGTTTTTATTTAGCAAATGTGGAGGGTTGGGGGTTTTTTTCAGGCTACAAATTAAGAATTTATTTATATATTGTGTCAAATAAGTAGTTAGATTGTTGTCTTTGTATTTAGTAGCTTGGAATAATTTTTATATTCTGAATTACTGAAAGCTCTGTAGATCACTACAGGGCACTGAAGTGGCATTTCACAGAGCCACATATTCTGGCATGTACTCCTACCCATTGTTCCTTAAATTTCAGTTAATTTTTTTTGGCCAGTTTAGGATTTTTCTTTTTATCCCAAGCAGATTGCTTTCTCTAAGAGCCCTTAGGAAGGAGTCTTGTTAAGTGCCTTTTGGAATTGCAGTTAGGTTGTATCAACCAGATTACATGTGTGTGTGTGTGCGTGTGCACTGAAACATTGGAAGAACGCAGTAGGTTTGTGGGGTGGCATTGCTTTCACAACAGTAATGTTCACTTTTCCCAAATTACTTGCTCATGTGCCTGTTGACCTTGTTCTAATAAAACTGACTTGCCTAGTGCATATATAAGGCACTGAGATTTGCCGATTAAGTGTTAAAGTTTTAGGTTTTGGGGTTGTTTTTTTTAATTTCTGTATTGTCTTTTTTTTCTTCAGGCAAGCTGTGGAGTCGAAGCTTGAAGTTAGCGTATACCCTGCTAAACAAGCTAACCACTAAGAATGAACCACTGCTGAAACCTGGAGACCGGGTAGGCTGCTGCTGGAAATGATCTCCACAGATAAAACAGTCAGTGGGGAACAGCTTTAGCTAAAGAAAATCTTGTAATACTGTGGCTTGTAATAGCATGTTACCACAACGTTTAGTATTTCTGTTCCTGGTTTAAATATGAATGTGAACATTGCTGTGAAGATTTTCTTTTTCTCAAATGAAAAAGCAGCCCTTACCCCACAAATGACGACAAAAAACATTTATTGTTATTTGAATGTATTCTTGTAGGTGGCTCTCGTATTTCCTAATAGCGATCCAGTTATGTTTATGGTGGCATTTTATGGGTGTCTCCTGGCGGAACTTATTCCTGTCCCAATAGAAGTTCCACTAACAAGAAAGGTAGGCAAATACATTCAGCATTTTTATGGTTTCATAAATAAATGAAGAGTGGGTGGGGTCTCAAGCCTGGTATGGTGCATCGGCTGAGCTACTCAGTGCATGTTATATGCTTGGAAAGTGTTTTAATATTTGGCTGGGGAAGGGGGGAAATAGTTTGAAGCTAGTAAGTTAACTATTTTTAGGATATGGAACCGCAGAAATTATTTTAATTCATTATTTTTTAAAAGATGTGTGAAAGTGTTTCTCAGAATACAACACAGAAATGCTGTCTTTTCAGTTCTCACGCTGAGTAATGAGAGCGTAGGCAGGCAGAGACACCATAGTTATTGGAAATACTGGTATAATCCCACACACATTGAGCTTATTAGGGAAGAACTGAAAAGCCACAGGCTGCGCTTTTCAGTGCTGCAGGACTCGGAAACAGCAGCAGACCAGCTCTCTGTTCTACCAGAACTTGCAAACATCGCTGTTGGGTTGGAGAGGGCTGCATGAGCATTGCTTTTGACACTGCTTTGCTACCATTGCTTGCCAGATCTGCTGCCAAATCTAACTTTGTCGGCACTAAGCAAAACTAAGCCTTTTGAGTGTAGATTTGTCTTTTGTCTTCCATAAAAGGTCTTACGGGTTAGAAGCATACTTCTTCCTGTGATATAAATTGGCTTAATATTTTCTAAACATGGAAAAGTTACAGTAAACCATATGAAGGCTTCATTATTTATAAGTTTGCTATAACGTGTTTTCTCTGTAGGATGCTGGCAGCCAGCAGATTGGATTTCTTTTGGGCAGCTGTGGGGTAACACTAGCTTTAACCACTGACGCCTGTCAAAAAGGCCTTCCTAAAGCTCAGACTGGCGAGGTGGTTACATTCAAAGGTATGTTTTTAAGCTACTCAAATGTCTTTATAGGATAAAGAAAATATCCATTGCTGCTATTAAACAACAATCTTTGAGTTTGCTTGCATGCTTCTAGCTTACATACAAAGAACGATTGCCTTAATTGTCAAGGCAGTACTTAGTGCTGCTCCCTGTCAGAGGGGTGATGCTGCAGCCTTTGCCTGCCTTGTGGTGTTATCCCCGAATGCCGGGGCAGGGAGGGAAAACAGACTTTGGAACTGTAATGACAGTAGCTTTTCTCTTTCCTTGAAGGCTGGCCTCGTCTCATTTGGTTTGTGATTGATGGGAAGCATCTGGCAAAACCAGCTAAGGACTGGCATCCACAAGTACGGGATGCCACTGCTGAGATTGCTTATATTGAGGTGATCCAGTATAATATGCCTAATCTACGGTTACTCTCTTGCAGTTTCTATCACAGCATGTTTTCTTCCTTTAATCTCTTGATGCAATAGGAGAGATGACTGTATTATTTTTAACTGTGGAACAAGAATGCTTCCCTCAGGGTTGCCAGGCAAACTGTCATTTGAGTGGTTGTGTTGGATCAAATTGAAGATTGGGGATTATTGGCGTTTTTGGATCCCTGAGATGATTTGTTTAATTGGAGCAGAGAAACAGTCAGATTTCATATGATAGTACTGTGTTCTCTGAACACAAACGTATTCTTTATGTAGCTTTTTGATTTTTTTTAAGAAGCTTGCTTCATTTTTGTAATAAAATGTCCTTTCAGTTCAGAGCTATAAATTTTCTACATTTTGGTGTTATTCTAACGCATATGTAAACTTTCTCTTTTCAGTACAAAACAAGTAAAGAGGGCAGCACAGTGGGCATTACTATATCTCATGCTTCCATGCTGGCACACTGTCATGCATTGACGCAGGCATGTGGTTATTCAGAAGGTAAGTTAGATAGGTACAGCTTTAAAATGATACTTGTAACTTTGAATATTCCGACAATTTACGCTGCAAAGTCATGTTTAGTGTCTTAAAAGAACTTTAGATAAGCAGTAGTAGCTTTGACTGCAAAGGGGAAGACAAACTTGCGCATTCAAAATTGGTGTGCTATGTGAAGGAAAATAAGAAGCCAGTTTTGAAACCATAATCATAATGTATTAACATTTTTTTAACCTAAGATCCTTATCGATTTTATTCAGACGTTTGGATTTTTCAGTCTTCATAAATTTGTTAGTTGGTGATAAGAGCTATACTGATTTTTTTTTTTTCATCATCTTGAAAACAGCTTTGCTACAAATCTGGTTTGCCCTCCCTAATGCCTTTTGAACACACTGGCCACTTTAAGAAGTCATGAGTAGGCCAGTTTGAGATGCCCACGTGTGGAGTTGAAGAGCCCTCCCCGCAGAAACTGATCCTGGAGGCCATTTGGGTAGCTTGGATCTCTTTGAAGAGCATTGGATGCTGCCCGTTGCAGTTGTAGCAGCTCTAACAGTGCAGACTGGTGTGCCGTGCAGACAGGCTGGTGTCAGTTACGCAGCTTCTTACCTCTTCGGGGGAAGAGTTGCGGTTATTGACCAAAGGGAAGGCCTTTGGAAGTCCTGACTTGAAAGCCAGTAATGACTCGGTGGGATGTAATATGCATCATAGGCCTTACAGCTCTTCTACTTTTGTGATTCCTCGGAGTGTGACTTGACCCCCGAAAGACAGGCTTGATCAAGAAAGTCCGAGTTACCCTATTGAAAACCACCCCAACTTGCTTGGCCTTACTGCTCTTGCACCTTTGATAACCCTGCCTGCCTAGATCACAAAGTTGGAAGTCCCAGTGCAAGTCACGTGGTCCAATTACTTACACTAGGTCTGTGATCGTAGGTACTGCATTTGAGGGCATGAGCAGGCTGCAAACAGTTGCTAACTGTCCTCTCTTGCACTTGTGGGGTTCTTTCCTTCCTCATTTGGGCAATCGGTTTATGCCTGGTAGTGCTTTCAAGTCCACATAAGTAGTATGATAGGGTAAAAGAGGTTTTCACAGTGAGGTGTCTGTATTCTTTTCACTTACCAAAGAGGACTCTCCCGTTTTCATTTTGGGGCACCTTCCCATCACAGCTGCCGACTACAAGAACCGTGCCAGGAGAGGGGGCAGTGCACCCAGCTTGTAGGTAAAGGATTGTACAGTGATTCCTGAATCCTGAAAGGATGATGGCAACTAGTTATGGACCAAAGGGGTCCACACGTGTTAATTCAGACAATTGCGGAGTAACATGTTACTGGCCATTAACATTTTCGATCTTCACAGAGGGCACTGAATTCTCTTGTCCTCTTGTATGTTCATTTTTCAAAGCTATTGCCACACGCTAGAGATGCTGTCACAAGGTTTGTGTTCTGTGTAAGCCATACCCAGTATACCTTGTAACAATCTAATCTGTTATCATAATACAAAGATGATTGTTGTAAGAAAAATAAGACACTTCCAGCTTAAGCAGTCTGTGTGTTATAGACAAGAAGCATGGCAACATAACTTTGATTTCTTAGTAGTGCTGGAAGTTTCATAGTTGCTTTAACAAATATTTTGGGTGTTTAAATATTTTCATAAATACGCTTCTTAAGTCTGATAGTTTTTCCTTTGCTTTCAGCTGAAACGCTAACAAATGTCTTGGATTTCAAAAGAGATGCTGGTCTTTGGCATGGAGTATTAACGGTGAGTATTTGAATGAATGGAAAGAACTGCAGCAAGTTGCTTCTCTCAGGGGTAGAGTGCTGGTTTCGGAATGAGGTTATAAACTCTGTTTATGTTTCAGTATTTATTTTTTTCAGAATAAAGTGTTACTTTTTCAATAACAGACTGCACAGACATAGCTTATGTTTTTACTAAGTCACATAGTTTTCACTAACAATTACATGTAAGAGTTACATTGTAGCTGTAATGAATTTTTTGGTGGTTTTTTTTTAAAGTGTTGGTACATGTTGTGTGTTCTTTGAACCACCTGAAAGTTTATTTTTAAATATTTTTCTGATAGAGTGTTATGAACAGGATGCATGTCATCAGTATTCCCTATGCATTAATGAAGGTTAATCCACTTTCCTGGATACAGAAAGTCTGCTCATACAAAGGTAACCTTAAAGGATTTTTACTTAACCCATCTCTTTTTAGATGATTTAAAAAAAAATAAAAATAATTAGTTTGTGTAAAACGTCTGCTCTAAGCTGAGGCCACTGCTGTTTATCCAGATAACTTTCTCTGCCACATCTTTAGCAACTGGGGACTCCATTTCAGTGTTACTTGTACTGATAGATTCATTGATGAGTGACATTGATGGCTTCTTCTGATAGACTTTTAAAGAAACTGTGTTTCTTATCTCAGTATTTGAATTTATACCAAACATTTAAATTCTATAATCAAGTCCATCTGGAGACGTTGAGTATACACGTCATATTAGTTACATATTTGGCAGTTGTATTTGTTTCATAAATTTACGTAAATACACAAAAATATTTATATACATTTATAATTGGACTTTGTTTTGTTCTGCACACACACCATAATTATTTTTTTTACTTTCAGCCCGTGTAGCAGTAGTGAAGTCCCGTGATATGCACTGGTCACTTTTGGCTCAGAGGGATCAGAGAGATGTCAGTCTGAGCTCTTTACGAATGTTAATAGTGGCAGATGGAGCTAATCCATGTGAGTATGGATGCATTTTCTGAGTGTCGGTCCAAGGTGAGCTGAAGCACGCTGTAAATCACAGATCTTTGGATCTGGACTGTAGGACCTCAGCAGCACTGGCTATAGTTCATCCTCAGCAAAACAGACAGCAGCAATATTTCTTTGCCAAGGACACTGGAGCAAAACTTCCATAGAAATTGTTCTGAAGGATCTGTTCTTCATAGAAGGAATAGTAGGCAATGTGATTTGAAAGAGGCTTTTAAAAATTTCAAGTAAATTGTAATGCCAGTTTCAAAGTAGTTGCTCATGTATTGCATGTAGACATAAAATCTTTGAGTTGCAGTGTGTCTGATTCTGTACGTGACCCTAGGGCTTGTCTCAGTCACGTGCAAGGACATAAAAATGGGAGCAATCACAGCCTTAACTCAAAACCATGACAACTATTAACTAGAATATGCGGTAGGTTCTTGCCTTTTTCTGTCAGTTGTATGGTGGTGGTTTACAGTAATTTGAGAAAGCAGCTGGGAGGGTTGGGGTTTTTTTTGGGGTTTTTTGGGGTTTTTTTTGCAAGAGGCAAGAATATACCTACCTTAGTTGCTTAGTTTTGCTGTTCTCATACACCAGAAAATCAATAGTATTTCAGGTTCCTTGGAGTTGCGTGATGAGAGGTCAGCAAGGTGCTGGCAGAAGGTGAAAGCTTGAAATAGTCTTGCTATGATTGTATTTGCTGTAAGCATTGTTTCAGAGCTGATGCTTGCAAAGTTAGGCAGTTCATTCTGTAATGAGATGCTGTTTGTAAGCTAGTGATGCTGCTGCTTTTTCATTGCTGTTTGCTTTTCTTAGCTGTGTAAATTCATGGTTTTTTCAACTTCATACTTCCGTCAGTGCTGTACTCTTACATGAATTGACATGAAATGATACGTAGGATGTCATATAATCAGTGAAGTTTGCTGGTTCGTGTTATATGCTGCTGTGCCACAACTGTGCAATACAAAGCTGTAGGTGATGAGGTAGCCTCTTGCATTTTGGGCTGAGTGCTAAAGGCCAGTTAGAGTTCTGAACTGAAGATATGTCAGAAGTATTTGATGTTAATTTCTAAACGCTTTGGTTCTGTGACCTCTGTGAGAAACACTCCTATAGGAGCTATATAGGAAACTGACAGATACAGTTACCCTTAGTGACAAAATACTGTGATTGCTGAAGGACTGTCCATAAAGTTAAGTGTTACAGAGCGCTCCCAGAGAAAGAGAGTATGCAGTTGTTTTTTCTCCAAATTGTAACACATAGTAATAGGCTGGAATGTCTTTTAGACAGTTTGAAAGTATATTGGTTTTATGCGCAGGTACAACCATATTTGTGTAGCTGAGCTAAGTGTAGACTTGGAAATCCTACGGCTCAAGCTTTGGTGAAATGTTTCTAGTTGTGCGATTGTTCTTTTTAGGGTCAATATCTTCATGTGATGCATTCCTGAATGTATTTCAGTCCAGAGGCTTGAGGCCAGAAGTAATCTGCCCCTGTGCTAGTTCTTCTGAGGCACTAACTGTTGCTATTCGCAGGTAATTCTCTTTTCTGAGAAGTGAACTGCATTTCTTGACTATTGAAACGTATCTGACTATTGAAACGTTAAAATGTTAGTCAGAAAAGACCATTTTCTGCATAAAGGAGCCCAAAGACCCAGACAGAGGAAGTCTGAGGCTTGCAGGTATCTCCCTCACCGAAGGATGGATGGGTTTTGTTTGGTTTTGCTTTAAAAAGTTTAATATTTCCTAAAAGTAGTCAGTCATAAGAGTTTTGGGTTTGGGCTGGGTTGGTTTTTTTTTACTGCTTGGGAAAAAGAGGTCTCATCCTCACTGATGTTGCTGGAAGACCTTTATAAAATACCCCCAAAATCAAGACTGTTACTTATTTGGGAGGAAGATGATGATGCTGAATCTTCAATTGCTTATATACAATGTCTTGTAAACAGGGGGCTAAAGAAAGAAAAAAATATTTGTAACTGGTCTGAAAAATACCATTGAATTTCTGGAGATAGCAAGGGGTGCTCTGAAAAAAAGGAAATACTTTGATTATTAGTAGACATATGGATCGAATATGCTGGAATTTTTTATGGTGGTTTTTGATCAAAATGTGCTTTTTCAGAAAAACAATTTAAGAAAACTTGAAACAAAAAAGTTTGAGATTTTGGAAAGTACTTTCTCTGATGGGAGGACTGACATTTCCTAGTTTTAAAGAGTTGTGCTTACCTATTTTTTACAGCAGCACCTGGAATCTTTTGCTCTGTTCCTTCCTGAAAGTTGAACAGTTACACAAAATGGAGTTGTTGGTCCTCAGTCAATTCTGCTTAGAGTAAGAGGTGTCAAGCCCTTCAAACACTTGGTAATTTTTCCTGGTGTTTTGAAAAATCAGCCTTCAAATGCTTATTCTTGACACTTCTTTGTCCATAATAGAACTAAACCTTCTCTGTAACATTTTAGAGTGCAAGGAAGCTATGTGATGTTTTGTGATAGCTCTTTTTTCATCTAGTTAAAATATATTACCAGTCTTGAACTCTGTTTAAAACAAGAAACCGTTATTTCTCTTAACCTTAACAAGCCTGAGAGACTCACATGCTATTTTTGATGGCCATATTGCCATTGATTTGTGGATTCATACCTGATTTGACTTTCTGTTTTCAGACCTCCAGAACTGGGTGGGCCTCCTCCAGGAAAAGCAGTGCTGTCTATGAATTGTCTGAGTTTCGGCGTGATAAGAGTGGATACAGAAGAGAAGCTGTCAGTGTTAACT
Source organism: Falco biarmicus (assembly GCF_023638135.1). Lineage (NCBI taxonomy): Eukaryota > Metazoa > Chordata > Aves > Falconiformes > Falconidae > Falco > Falco biarmicus. Next base: position 6,418,113 of record NC_079295.1, on the reverse strand, counting down.
GTGCAGGATGTTGGTCAGATTATGCCTGGAGGTAAGAAAGCATTTCATGTAGGTTTAAGCATACTCCACGAGAGTTATCTACTATTTTATACTTGTGCTGGTGAAATAAATAAAAATGTCAAATTGTAAGTGCCGTTAAGGTAGTATGACTTACGTTTTGATGCATTACTTAAACACGTGACGATTAAGTACTGTCTCAACTGGATTATTCAATGTTTTCAGTAGAGGTTAATCCACAATAAATTTGAATGACCACACGTTTTGGTATGGGCGGACGCTATTGGCTGGCCTGCAGAGTTGTTTTCTTTTTCACTGGTTAGCATTAGTGCTGACATACAGCTGTGTAATGACAAATACAGCAGAACAAAACAAAACGTGAAGTGTAGTAAGAAATACTGTCTTTGATCCAGAAGTGACAGTCCACGCGTTAGGATGAAATAGAATGGAATTTAAGGTTTTGTTGGAAGGGACCTGCAATGATCTCTCTAGTCCGACTGCCTGACCAATTCAGGGCTGACCAAAAGTTAAAGCACGTTATTAAGGGCATTGTCCAAATGTCTCTTAAACACCAGCAGGCTTGGGGCATTGACCAGCTCTCTAGGAAGCCTGTTCCAGTGAGTGACCACCCTCTTGGCAAAGAAATGCTTCCTAATGTCCAGTCTAAACCTCTCCTAGCACAGCTTTGAACCATTCCCGCCTGTCCTATCGCTGGATGCCAGGGAGATCAGCACCTCCCTCTCCGTGTCCCCTCCTCAGGAAGCTGTAGAGAGCAATGAGGTCGCCCCTCAGCCTCCTTTTCTCCAAACAGGACAAACCCAGAGTCCTCAGCAAGGAAGACATCCCCTTGGTAGAAGAGCTGAAGTTAAGGAATACTTAAGGAAACTGCACATGCACAAGTCCATGGGCCCTGGTGGGATTCACCTGTGAGTGCTGAGGGAGCTGTTTGATGTCACTGCGAGGCCACTGTGTGCAACACTGGGCTTCCTAAAGGGGGTAGATATGGGTATTGTTCCCCAGCCCATTAAGTGGCCTGAAGCAAAGAGACTTTGTCTCTTTCCTGTTCTCTTTTGAGGCAGGGCTGCTGAGTCATGCCCTACTTGGAGAGGAGAGCACTCTGAAGAAGATTAATAAAGTTAGGGTGCCAAACTAGACCTAGGGCTCTGGACATTGACTGGGATCTGTGTCCTGAAAGACCACTTAGGGCCATCTACTCCAGAAGTGAAGATTGCAGCACTTAGGTTGGTAGTGTAACGTTCCCTGGCACTGTCTGTCAGAGGTAGCTTTGCTAGCCTCAGGCCCTGTCCTGACCTGGGTTAGGTGTGCTTGGAGAGGATGAGAGACAGATTGTCTGGAATTCTCCTTACCCCTTCAGGTTTACTATGTAATGAACAAAGAACCTGATTTGTTCTGGCCATGCCCTTGGCACCTGTGGCTTTGCTGTTCTTGGTCCCAGTAAGAATAGGAGAGGAGGGTTCCCAAGCCCTCCTCTCTGTAGAGCGTATACTCAGGGTGAGGGTGGGGAGCCATCTTGTGCTATTTCAGCAACCAGCTCTTCTCCATACATCAAGGCCCTCGATACGAGTAAGGAGGCAGACACCTTTCCAGTCTGGTGATAACAATTTCAGCCGTCACGTAGCAAGTGGTACTGATCTTGTTCATTTTCCTCATTGCTCCCAGAACCACTTTGCAACCAATAAGGCTGGTGGATCAGTTATTCTTGCTGAACTTCAATTCACATTCAGATCTTACTCCTGCTACTAATAACAACTTAAGTAGAAGCTCTGCACTTCATACCAAAATAAAGGGGAAGGAGCTGTTCCTGGGGGGATTCATGTCCAACATACTTATTTAACTGCAGAGAACTGAACATCTCTATTGTGACCTTCTAGGTAGACAGGATACTAAAAATGTTCTGGGAGCAAGGACTTTGTGACCAGCCAGTGAGTTTTAGTACATTCCTAGACGTGTTCATAGAACTGTATGTATCCTGCAGATCCTGCTGGAGTTTAGTGTGCCAGGCACCCTCAGGCAGGTGGTATCTGGGTAGGTCTGTGAAAAATCCTTGTGTCCTCTTTGCTGTGGCAATTAATTAGATCACCATCTCTCTTTTCTGCTCTTGATCTTTGAGCATACTATAGCATTGTGGATCTGAGACAAGATAGATGGGCTGGGTAATTTACAGCAAAATAACTTCAACTTAATGCTCTAGGAAGTAAGTTTGTTAAGGGCAGGCCAATGTGAATACAGCCATTGAGGGTAATGACTGCTTTGTTGTGTGGCCTCAGTGTGAAAACATGAGTGCAGGGAAAAAAATTAAAAAAAGATGAGTGTGGTTTAATGGCTTCTGAATTGCTTCACCTGAGTGTTCAAATTCAGATGGTTACAGTTGTCTGCAGAGACCCAGGTCAGCTGTGACTGGCCTCTGTGTCTCAACAGAATGGTCATTTTTCCACTTCAGTGAGATTACAGGTGGCATGGTCTACCACTGCTGCCTGGTTCGGCTGTTCACACTACTGATGACCCCTTTAAACCCCACTGAAATTTGGCTGTGCTCCCAGTCTTCTACACAGAGCCTGGGTTAGTCACAGGAACAAGAGGGAATAAGTTTGCATGCCCTTCAGGTAGTCATGGATCCTTTGGTGAACTGGCTAAGGTTGAACTTGGTGGTGGTCTGGTTTTTGAGAGTTTAAAAAAGTGGTATTTGATGCAGGATCAATTAAAATCTTCCTTTGGATCAATTTATCACATGGAGATCCTCCTGGCTTCGCTGTAGGCTTGCTGTCTGGGCAGTGTGCTTGACTACACTAAGGCGCAAAGCAGCCTACAGTTGTGTTGCACCTTAAGCTACGCTTCGTGTTCAGCCATTACAGCTGTAAGTCCCCTTGGGTAATCTTCCGTAGTGCATTTGCTCAGTGGCAGGTTCAAGTGTACCTTATGATGTTGGAAGAATTACCTGTTTGTTTGTGGGTAAGTAATTTCACCTTCCTCTTCACAGTCATTAATGAAAAACATGTCCCTGTCCTTGTTAAATGCTTAATTGGGTAGTGAGAGGGATCTTTGTCAAAACTCCTCTTCCTTTGTCAAATGCCTGAGCATTGTCTGGCAAATCTAACAGACCCTTCTGGTTTAGGATGCCATTGACAGACAGTTGACAAGACTACCATGACTTTCTATACATTAGTAAGAAACATCAAGTTACTCGTCAGATTTTGTGAGGGGAGAACAGTCCACTGTGTGTCCATTTAGTCCCTTGAAGTGATATGACTTGTAATTGATGGCTATTGCTATTTTAAAATACAGTAGCAACTGGCAAAACTACTTGTAGGTTAAGCAGAAGTTGAGCAACTTCATTCATTAACTCTTTCAAAACTGCGTTCAGCATTGCGCTATCCCTATATGGGGCAGATTAGCTTCAGTCTGACCTAATAATAAAAGTTCCAGGTCTGAAGGTATGTTTTTAGCAGAAATTTGTCTGTACGTTCCTTAGGTCAGAACATGCAGTTTTTTCTAGACAAGAATCCAATGACTTTGTTCCCTGTGACTGTTTCCTAAAAAAAGAAAAAAAAATCGAAAATTTAAAATTGTTAAAAGCTTCCAGAGTAGGAAGAAAGTAAAATCACTAGCAGATATTTATAGATGTGTGTCAAATGAAAAGAAATTAAGGAAATTAATGACTTATTTTCAAGTGAGTCCTGCATGTACATTCTAACAGTGGATATACTTTTGCCTTACCTTGTAAGATTTGTGCTTTTTCCTGTGTAGTATTCATGGAGGATGTGCTTTGTCCATTCTCACGTGATGTTTGGCATACAGGAGAGAACATACCACCATTTCCTTTCTTGTTAGTTGCCCTCTTGAATTATTCTGCTGACAGATGAGTCTTGCTCTTTATCTGGTTTTGGGTTTGTAGGTTGGGTTTTTTGGGGGTTTTTTTTGTTCCCTTAGATTGCTGTGCTTTCACCAAAGGCCTAATTTGAGTCATGTGCCATCCCTGAAGGCTTTGTTCCATCTTCTGATCCCCACTGAAAACATTCAAGGTCTTGAAAGGGGCTACATGCCCAGTCTTTCAAAAGTCTTAGGACACAGAAGCTCACATTTCTGAATTTCGTTTGTAGTCTCCTAGCCAAGAACTAGTAAATCATGCTGAGGCTTGTTCAGTCAAGCCAAGTGGTTTTGATCTCATAACCCTGGAAGATCCTGGTGTATTTCAGTCAGGAACCAGCTGGTTAAAAGGTCCACTTTTGCCCTCCTTTTCTTCAGATCCTGCTATTTGTTCTAAGACACTGAGCCCACCGGCTTAGGGGATCTTATTCAACAGACCCCTCAGCACCAGGATCACGTCTTACATCACTGCTGTTTAACCCACAGGCCACTCTTGATGCCACATTCACTTCAGTTGCCTCGGCTGTTCACTTTCGTTATCTATCGTGAATGCCAATCACAAGAGCCACCAGGGAAGTGCAAGCACCCGCGAAGAAATCTTCCCATCCCATCAAAGATAGCATGGGAATTCTTGAAAGTGAACCTTGTATGCATTCCCCTGGAATCTTCTCCACAGCTGATGGAGGGATGATGTTTTGCCTCACCTGTTGACCACCTTGGGCTATTCTGCATGGTTTTTCTCTGGGAAAAGCAGTATTTGGCTCATAACAGTCTTCAGTTCGTTTTTTCAAATTGGGCTGATAAAGATGGTAGGGAGAGTACCAAACCTCTCTTCTTCTGCCTGTTTTGTGCCTCCAACTGTCACATCAACTGGGATGTGATATGTCATCTGTCATCTTAGAAGCTTATTGTACCTTGTGTTTGGACCTGGACATGGATACTTGGGATATTCAAGTTAAGTTTGCCTCCCTGCTGCTTCCTGACCAAGCATTTCTATTTTTACTGGGATCCTTCTCACATTCTTTCCTTGACAGGAGAGTAACCCACTCTAATCCAGAAGACCTGTGTCCCTGTAGCTCCTAATCATGCAAAGCCTGGTTCATAGGACTGCTGCAGCAGCTACTTTTTTATACTCCAGCAGAAAACCTTGGGTTGGTGCCAGATCTTGGACTTCTGCAAGATGAACATGCATATACAGTTTCAAGTTCCGGATTGTGACTGTATTCCGTACTTTTCCCAGAAGTTCAAGGAGGATGGTCGGAATTTCTCAAATGTCAGAATGCTTACTTTGTCTCCAGCCTGTGGATGTCTGGGATGTTACTGTTTCTTCTGTCCGCGTCTCAGCAAACATTAACCTACGTTCTGGTAGTTGTTAAAATACATCTTCACTGCAGAGGAATCTGGTTGCTTTATCTTGGTGCCTGATTCGTGAAAGGAGTTGTTACAGAACAACTATGTGAAGCTTTCATTATTTTTCCTTAGGTTGTGAATGCGGGATAGCAGTGCCTCATTCCTGCTCAGTCCTTAGGATTTATCATAGTAATCAGTTCTGCATGTTCCACTTGGCTTCAG